>NC_087440.1:18815044-19132089 GCF_036321535.1 Camelus dromedarius
TAACGAAGCCTATAACCACACTGAACACAAAACTTTGCAGGTGTCTTTTCTACACTGTGTGATGTTGGTTTTCAATCTGGATTTGACACCATTAACAAAAAAAGTTCCACAAACAATAGAGACTTCTGAAAACTATGTGAATTGATCAATATTTTTAGGAGGCTCTAGATTTTTTAAAAGAAGGTATATTTTTTAAATCTTGAGTAATTTTGTTGAAAATATAGCCTAGATGCATTACAGCTCTAAAGACAAAACAACTGAATTGAAAGTCCATTTAAGGGCAGTGGTGCAACCTTGGGGAAATTACAACCTCTCTGTGCCTCAGATTCTTTAACTGAAATTTGAGAAGAATAATAGTAACCTCCTTATGGGGTTGTTATGAGGACTAAATAAGTGAATATACTTAAAGTGCCTGGCACAAAGGAGGCACTTTAAAGATTACTTATTACCATTCTTTTTTAAAAGGCATACCCCAGGGAAATCACAAGCCACCAGTATTTCAAAATTTATTTTTAGTCTTTATAGTCTTAATATTTAAAAAAGCATTATCTTTTGTACTTCAGAACATTTTAAAAGACTTCAATTTTCAAACATTTGGGATTGGCTTTCATTATCTCAAAGAACCCAGTAAATGATAATATTGTGGACCCACATCTAACTGATTTGTGAACAATGAAGGACGAGTTCTTATAAATAATGTTTTATAGGACTTCTAAAATAAATTTTAAGCTACTCCTGCTTACAGATAATAGAGACAGTAATCTATGATAGAATTTAAAAGAACCCCCAAAATCCAGCTTCCCTCGAAACACTCCATATATTTATTCAAAAACATTTATACAAACCTGCATATGATACGGCCTTACCCTTGAGGAAATCATGAACCAGGGGAGACCAATATACAAAACTAATTATAATATTACTGTGATGTGTTTATTAATAAGAAGACAATACACATATTGCCTCTTGCCATCCATTGGTGCAGTATATCAGGCATTTGAAACTTATGGAAAACAAGAATAACTACCAGCACAATGAAACTGGGTAGTTATTGTCAAGGTGCATTGATGCTTCTCAGAAATAAACTAGATGCTAAGGGAAATTAACAAGCAAGTGAAAAGAAGTGTGAAAGCCGAAGGCCCTCTCTGGTAACACAAAGTCCTTATCTCCTGCAGTTCAAGGACAAAGAAAACCGAGAGTCAAGGCCAGGATTTAACAGTCCAAGTGACTGAACTTCAAAAAAGTCAAATAAATGCCCAACAAAGGCAGATCTATCATGCCAAGGTCACGGCAAGGTTTCCCTACTTAGGAAACCCTAGGACCTGACAGGGAATGGAGACATCTAGGAGATACTCCTGAAGATTTTGATTCCCTAGATGCCTCTGAATTTTCTGAAACAACAGAAGTAGCCCACCCTCCCCATTAAAAGCTAGCATCCCCTTCCCACTTCATCCTAGAAGACAATGCAAAGACCTCATCCCAGCAAGGCAATAGCATGTGCCCCACCTCCTGACCACTAGGTATATAACTAGGCTAAAATTACAGCATAACTCAGCTGGGAATGTGCTGGGCCTGTGAAGGAAGGAAAGGGACTGTGCTCCCAGAAGAGCTGTAGACCCAGCCAACATGCACCTTCATGGACCAGGATGTACCAAGGTAGTACACATGCACATGGACTAGATTCTGAACATATGCTTAATCAAGGTGACTGGTAAACTTAAAATAGAGAAGTGTTCATTAACTTGGAGGTGGTCTCCCAAGATACAGTATTTAACACCTTGACAAGGACCCCCAAGAGATGGCACAAACTTGCTATGAAAATGGCTCTTAGAAACATGAAAAAAATGATGGTGCCCCTGAGCAAAGCTGCAATACCAGGGCTGCCATGGCAAATGGTGGAGGAAAGGATTTAAAGGTTCACTGAAGTGGCCAAGCTGGAATGGAGATACTACATACAACCAGAAGCCCTGGTCAATGATTATGTTGCAGAGAAAGAAAGGCCCAGAGGACACACCATTTACCAAATGTGTGGGAGACAGTGGCACCACCACTAAAATGTTTGGTTGTGGTGCTCCTCAGTAGGCCAGAGGTGATGGTAGGAGAGACTATTATGGAACTTGGCTCCCTACTTGCAATGAGGATGATGGAGCACCAAAACAATAGAGGAAAAGTGGTAGAGATTAATAGTTTGAAACCAGAGGGTTGCAATCATGGAAGAGAATGGCAGGATTGGCATGGGAGCTAAGAGGCCTGAATGGCAGAGTTATACAGGTGGTTAACAGAACACCAAATACCTAAAGTCAAAGTAAACGAGTACTACTCAAGTTTGTACCAGCAGGAACCAAGAGAGATTTGTTGGAGTTTGTGGCACGCTCCAGTGAGAGAACCACAATGTAGGTAGGTCTCCAGGATTCTAGAGCAAGGTTATGTCATCTGTAATGGATAGGGGTAAGGTTAGAATTGGGATATGAACTGGGAAGTGGTGCTGTTACAACAGTGGTGGGTGCCATGGTCTTGGGTTCTAGATCAAGGCCACACTATCTGCCCTGGAGAATCAGATGCTGTTTAAAAAACAACTCTTGGCATGCTACAGGGCCCTGGAAGAGCTGGAGTGCCTCCTGACCTGCTCATGCTCATTCCCAGATATACCACTTCCATGTTACAGGAGACAGCTAGGCCCCTCAGTCTTATGTTTTGTTAGGTCTGATAGGACCCAGCACACGATGGGCAGATCCAGGTGAATGGTCGCCTGGTGTTTCATGGTAAACATTCCTTCTGTGCCAGGATTAGTAGATCCATGATCACAACACCCAGAGCTGCAGGCCTGATCAAGTGTTAGATAACAGGTCTGGGATCCAGGGGGTTGAAGAAGGAATAACCCCACTTACCATCACTCCCAGTGACACACTTAGGAAATTTGTATTTTCTGTCCCCACAACTTTGTGCTCTATAGGGATAGAGATCTGGCCCCCAGAGAAGGAACTTCTAACCAGGGACCTAGCAAAAGTCCCACTGAACTCTAAGCTGTTGCCTGGTCACTTGGGGTTCCTTGTATCCAAAGGCCAGCAGGCAGAAAAAGGACTCTCCATCTTAGCAAAGTCATCATTCCTGATCATAACAGTAAGGTAGGACTATTGTTACACAATGGGGGCAAGGAAGAATGCGAGCGGCCCTCAGGTGATTCATTTGGCTACCTCTTGGTCCTCCCTTGTCCAATCATGATAATGAATGAACAGTAAAACAGCCCCTGTCTGAGAAGGGCACGGTGACCAAAGTCTCGGACCACTCAGGGTCTGGTTCAAGCCACTACTTAAGCCACTGAGGCCAGCAGATCTGGTCACTGAAAGTGAGAGGAATCTAGAATGGACAGTAAATAAGGGAGACAATGAAAATCATTTGCAGCCCAAGACCAGTCGCAACAGGGCTATAATTTGTCCCACAACCTCCCTCTTCTAAGTTTCCTATTAGGAAGAGGGACCCACTGATATTCTAGAGGAGCTTCTCCAAAAAAATATACAGAGAAGTGCAGCTCAGGAGACTGTGGACTGTGGTAGACCAGAGATGCACCTTGGGGAAGGACTTATTATCCACCTTCAGGGAGAGTAGGCATCTTTTAGGGTGTGTCTCTGCTACAGAGAGCTGCCTTGCCAAGGTCATGTCCTTCCCTGAGGCAGCCCACGTCCAGGGACTGAGTGAGACAGGGACAGCCATTTCAGCACAACGCAGGACAGCCTGGTGGACAGTACTCAGTCCAGAACTCCCCGATGGGCTAGCGGAGGCTTTGTCAGGCGGGCACCACAATTCAGCTTCTCCCTCTGCCAATCCTGCTTCTTCCTCCTTCCTTTCCCAGGTGTTGCTCCCCAAGAAACATCTTATATCCAAACTCCATCTTAGTGTCCACTTCTAAAGAACCCAACCTGCAACCGTGTGTGTGTGTGTGTGTGTGTGTGTGTGTGTGTGTGTGTGTGTGTGTGTGTAGTAGCCCAGGCGAATGTTATATAGTGCAGCTGAATATAATAATATAGGAAAAATACCCTCCTCTATCCTCTCCAAGAGTATCCTGAGAAATTATTCTAGAGTTAACATGTGCATCATTCCAAAAAGCACTTTCTTCAGTGGTCAATGACTATCCCAGGCTGCAGGACCACCAGTCAATGGCAACTGCGCCCACACACCACACATCTTTTGGGAGCGGTCAAGTACAACACTGGCTCAACATCATGTGGCAGCAAGAACCACCACCAAGAGAACGGGGCTGTCCAGCCGAATCCCAGGCTTTCTAGTCCTTTCTCCGTAGCAGGACTATGACAAAGCCCGAGTCCTAGGGTTAACGAAATACTCTTGGGTTTTTTAAACTTACTGTGTGAACTAAAACTGTGAGATGATGATGGAAAGAGAGAGAGAGAGAGAGAGAGAGAGAGAGAGAGTGAGAAAGGAATGAGTGATATCCTTGTATATTGGAGCCGCAGGTAAATTTGAGCTGAATATTAGAAGTACTATGAACTCATTTTGTATTTCCAAACCAATGAAACAAAACATATTGACTACAACTACTAAATGAAGACTATAGAATAGTATGCTTAGTATAAACCCCCTATTATGCAATATGTATCAATATCTTCTATCTTCAAAGGAAAAAAAAAAAAGATCAGAAAGCCAAGAAGTGGTTAGCAATGGTAATGTCAGGATGGTGGATTTTTATTGCATTATTTTTCTTATCTGCATTGTCTGCGATGACCTTGTATTTTGGTAACAAGGAAAAAAGTTATTGTTTTAAATTGACTGATGTGGTGAATCTGTTTTCCTTCAACAGCTTTACTTTTTTTTTTTTTAAGGAGTGATGTGCATTCTTTTCCCAAGAAATACAAACATTTCCCCTTTCTTTCATTTTAGATAATTAGAACAGGGCTGCCAGGTTGGAGGCCATTTCAGATGTCAATCTAAAAAGCAGTCTAGAAAGGCAGGAAATAAGCCATGGAACATGTTAAATTGCCTTTATAACCTTGATTACAAAAAGGAGACATCTCCTTTGTGATTTCTGCTTCTGAGAGGAGGGTGTTATGGCCAAGGGCTGGGATGCTCACCGAATCCCCCATCCCTTCCACGAGCATTATTAAAGAGAAGGTATCACACAGAGGAACTGTGAAAATAAATGTGGTATCATTATATGCTCTGTGAGCTTGTCTAGACCAAAGGGTCGTCCCTTCTGTAAGATCACCAACAGCTGTCCTGCAACATGAGCATCTCTGTAATGGGGACATCACCCCCTACCACAGTCTCGTCTGGATAGACTACAGGTCCCTCCAACACAAAGAACCCAGATGAAATTTACCAACCCTTTTCCACCAAACAGTACATTTTATGTGTTCTGTTGTGGCCCCTGCCTCGACTCCTGTGTCACTAGACTGGAAGCAGGTCAGGGATCCTGCCTCATTTCTCTATATTACCAGTGCCTAGAATAGTGCAGATATTATAATGGTTGCTCAGTCCATGCAGTGGAATTACTATCAAATGAACAACATATGCCCCAGCGACTTTCTTTAAAAAGCCTAGTCCTTTGGTATGCTTTTGTCTTTGATCAGCTCATCTATTCAGTTTCTGCTGCCCTTCTTTTGATCGCAACCCCGTGCTATCTTGGAAACAGTTGGTTTCTGTCAATTCTCTTTGGCTAATTATCTCAGTGCCCATATCCAAGGTCATCCATTTCAGGGAGCCTGTTGAGTGTCAACTTTCTACATATAGTCATATTCTTCAGTTAACCCTCCTAAATAAGATTTGACAGAAGAAGGCATTTTTTGAAGTTTAAGGGCGAAAGAGTAGCCCAATACAATAAAAGCTCAGTAATTTGAACTAAGTGCAGGGAAGGCAATCTGACAGTGAAAAGTACAAATTATGAATTCTTTTTTTTTAATAGAGAGTGACTATCTTTGTGTATAGGAGGGTTATAGACCAAACTAAAAATGTATCTTTAAAAAAACTGATGACATATTATGGTTGGGAAGAGGGAGGGACAGGTAAAAGCAACCAGAGGCAGAAAGGGGCAACCTGGCTGAGTATAGGACACAGGCTACCAGGAAAACACCAAATATTTAAAAGTATACAACCTCTCTATAGAGGTTGATGAACTATCCAAAAAGATGAGAAGCAGCCTAGAAAATACGAGGAAGGGAAAACGGCCCATGTTTTGACCTGAATTGAAGTCATGACCAACCAGATGTAGCATTTAAGGTGAAGCAGGCATCACTCACTGCAGTGGTGAGGAGAGCAGACTGTCAATCAGCAGTGAGCAACTACTGGACATCTCATGCAAACCCCTATGCTGTGCCCAGTCCTTAAAAGACCATACACGCCATACAAGTTCCAGCCATAGAACCCAGGCTGCTCAACCTAGGCCCAGACAGACTCCATGGGGACAAACACCATCTCTCATGAAACCTTGAAAGAGCTAAGCAAGACCCTATGATAGCACAAAATGGCAGGATACAGTCAGACTCCAGAAACCAGGACTGCATGGACCAGTGGAAACCATTATGGGGGACATGGATCTCAAGTACAGTTTTTGTTGACTGGGTAGGATTTGGTCAGACAGAGAAGAGAGGGGAGCAGTCCAGTGCGGAGAACAGTGTGAGCACCACTCAGCCGTGAGCAGGGCTGTGGGTTGCACCAGGGGTGACAGCTCAAGAGATGATGGAGGTTCCACGCAGGGTCAGGAGGTAAGAAGACCGGCCAGTTGAGTCAGAAGGGGGTTCTTATGCAGTCACCGTGTGCCAGGCACTGCTCTCAGCTGTGAACAAAACAAACAAGGCCTGGGCCCCAAGGAACTCATCAGGAACCACACCAGCTACCATTTAGTAGACACAGAGATCTTGTTGAAAAACTGGTAGCAAGATGAAAAGCACACATAATGAAAAGTGGGGAAGTCCAAATCAATCCACCCTGTCCCCCAGTAAACCCACAAGTTTCGTCCTGCAGATACTGGTCAGGGGGAGGGAGGTAATTACATTAACATCTCTGCCACTGTATTTCTTTATAATGCTGAGTAACATGGCAAGACAGGTGAGTCAAAGTTAAAGAAAGAAGGAGGTAAAGGTGCAGAAGAGCCTCCAAAATAATTATGTCACTTTAAAGAAACCACCAAGTCAGAATAAATACACTCGTGATTCTTTTTTTGAGAAATGCAGGCTCATGCCTTAAATTATATCTCTATTTACTCGTGAAATAATTAATACATCAAACATTTGCAAACCAATCTAGTTTCTAGAAGTATTTCAAATTGAATATCTCCTCATTTGCATGGGAGAGCTCTTCATAGGATAAACTAAGTTGAAAATAATAATGTCTTTAAACATTTTTATTCCTATCTATTTCGTCTCTTCTTACCAAAATAGTTAAAGAAAGGTTGATCTCAATTTTTGGCAGCAAATATTATTTTAGAAAGCTGCTGCCAAGTGTAAACATCTTCATTCGTTTTCCTTTAAATTGCACTATTTTACTGAATAAATTATTCAGTGTCAGGGACTAAACAAGAGACCACATCATTCTGGAAAAAAAAAGTTGAAATATTGTATTAGAGACTTGCAAGCTGTCGTGGCAAATTGGGCATGACCCACCACCCCTACTCCCACTTCTAGCCCCTGCCATCTTCCTAAAGCTTCTGTGACTGAATCACAAGTCTGGAAAACTCAATTTGGTAAGTGTGGGAAGACAGATCTTAATTGAAAAGTTCATTTCTAATGAAATGCGAGGTGGTAAAAGGTTGGGCTGGCAGGGTAGATCATTTGAGTCTTTATTAATAATACCAATTCATTTTAATTCAGTGAAGCACATAATTGGCATCAAGCTTTTCAAGTTCACCACACATTCCTGTGCTTGGAATCCCTAATATTGAAAACTTTTCTTATTTGGTAATAGATGTTTTAATAATTTGCATTTTAACAAGAGGTTACTTGTAGCTGGCTTATACTAATTATAAGTGTGTTGAGTTTGCGTTTTACTAAGCCAATGGTACCCACCAGCCAGTGACAAATCTTCTAAGTCTTAACTTGAATTCCCTGTAATTATTCAGCAGTCAGCTAAGACTCCAGCAAAGAGATGAATGAGGCCCCTTGAGATTACTGCACCTTGAATAATCAGGGGTGGTTGGCGGGGTCAGTTACTGTTTCAGTTTGTTCTATGCAACATGTAAATCCCTTTACCGGGAGCTTAGAGAAAGCCTTGATAGCACCTGTTTCCTTGCCTTTATCTATGCAACTGCAGCCATTCTGTGATGCAACACCCAGGGGGCTCCAACAGACCATCTCCTTGGGAAGTGAGGGTGCTGCAGAAGGGCTGTGTTTCTTAGGAGACAAAAGAAAACTCTCTTATTCCGAGGTTGGGAGAGACGCAGAATTGTTGGCTTAGTGAAAAAGACTTTGGACTGAGACCCCAGAGACATGAGAGTTCAGAGACATCTTCTAATCTTCCTTGGCTGAGATAACCAACCAGCCAGTCATACCAAGACAAGCTTCTTCTGGGGCCTTGTACTGTCATGCAGTGTCCATTTGCAAGAAATACAAGATGGAGTAGCAAACGAAAAGAGATGAAAGGAAAAAGCCAGAGGAAGAAGTAGTCCTATAACAAAAGTAAAAACAAACAAGTAAACACATAACCCACGAAGCACTCACCAGAGTAAAATCTAACCTACCGACGTCTTCATGTGAGCTGAATAATGTGCAGTGTTCCTGGCTTAATTTACTGATAACTTATTAATATCTATGGGATGTTATTGAGGTAATAAGTATAACTAAAAATAGCCACTTGCCTACAATCTCGTAAGCTCATAGGAAAAAAAAAGACATACACAAAGAACATTATTAGTAAACAAGTGATGTGAATAAATATGGTTCACTCAAATAGGTTCAACAATCTTGCAAGATCTAGGAAGTAAACTTTAGAACACAGAGGTTTCCAAGCCTGGCTATACATCAGAATTATAGCACAAAGCTCTTTTTGAAAATACAGATGCTGGATGCCAATCCAAACTTCAGAGGGCAGACCTCCAGAATCTGTGCTTTTAACCAGCTTCCTAGGTCATTCTTATTCAGTCACACTGGTACCAGAAAGGCTCAAATTCTAAAACAAATTCAGCCATTATCATAGCTTTGCCAGTTCTAAAGAAAGAAAAAGTCACCTTCATTAGTCCTCCAGGCAGAGAAATGGAAAAACTTCCTTAGTCAGTCCAGAACCAGGAGTAAGTAGCTTTATCCCAATTCACTTTATCCCAATCCCCTGCTCCTTACAGTTGGTTTTCTTTGATACAGTCAGGGATAGGAAGGAAGGAGGGAGAGGAGGGTGTCAGATTCTGAACCTTAGTGGATATCTCTAGCAGTGTGAGGCAGGCTTAGCAGGCAGCTCTGTGCAAATGCATTAAGACTGCACCGAAGGACAGCTGGAAACATTTGGAAGGTAAAAGTAGCTTGTGTGGCTTTTAATGCCTACCAAAAGGACTTTCCTATAAATGAGGAAAAAGACGAGGAGCTCATCACAATGACCATACCTCCACGTGGTGATAACGACAGGACTAGAACCCTGATCCCTGAATCCCCGGTAAGCTCTTTCCACAGAGCCTCCCCTGTCTCCCTTGCTGGTGGCAATGGAAGTAAGGCACACACAGTCTAGTTCTCCTGCCAGGACACCTATTTATGTAGGAAATGGATGACAAGGCAAAAAGTGCATTCTCCAAATTCCCACTATGCACTAAAGATATTTTGTATTCAGCAGCCAGAAAGCTTAAAGTCCACACTGAGCAGTTCCATTTCCCCCTAAAAATGTGTTTGTGCCTAAGGAACACATACTGAAATAGGGAGTCACCATCCCCGGCCTCTGAACCCACCTAATGTTGAGGGAAACCAGGCCTGACACTCTGGGCTGCTGGTGGGCATAGCTCGGGACTGGATTGTTTAGCACGCACAGTTGGACCAATACGGAAAAGGTGTAAGAGGAAAAAGTCCTTGGCCCAGGAAAAACAGGTGAGGGTAGACAAATATGTACCCTAGGTCTGTCGAGGTGGTGACAGCCAAGATGGAGAGGAGCCTCAGTGCAACAGGACAGGTGGTTGCAGGGGCATCAAATTGCTATGCTTTTATTTCCGTGTGCTTTTATCTTTGTAGTACCCTCCCCGTCTGACTTAGGACTTAGCCACATTGCCGTAGCCAATAGAGTATTAGCAACCACAGGCTTGAAAAATACTTCTCTGTTTCTGCTTACTGATCCTGCCCTCTACCATCACCACAAGACCATGCCCAAGCGAGCCTGCTAGAGGATGAAAGACACATGGAGCACAGCCAGTCACCCAAGTCACCCGAGTTGAGGCCATTTAGATTAGCCAATAGCCAGTCAACACCCAGACACGTGATCAAGTCCAATCAAGGTCAACAGTGAGGGGAGGGTATGGCTCAGTGGCAGAGTGTGTGCATAGCATGCATGAGGCCCTGGGTTCAATTTCCAGTACCTCCATTAAAATAAATAAATAAGCCTAATTATCTCCCCCTCCCCAGAAAAAAAAGGAGGATGTGTCGTCCTAAAAACAATCCTCAGTAATAAAAATATTGTTTAAAAAAAAAAAGATCAGCAGTGCTACCTCACCAACATCCATGTGACTCCAGATACACAAACCATAAATGTTCTATGCCACTGAGGCTTTGTGATCATGAGGTTTCTATGCTGAATTTTTTAAGCAGCATCATTGTAGCAAAAAGCTAACTGCTACAAACAGTACTATTATTATTCCCGTTTTACACAAGGAGAAACTGAGGCTCAGAAAATCACATAGCTGTAAGTGGTGGAGCCAGGATTTGAACCTGGATATGTCTTAATTCAGAGGAATTGCTTCGAATTAACCATACTATATATATATACGGCCCTACAAATGCACCCCCAGCTATAATTTTAAACAGAGAACACATGCATGCAGGTCTTTCTTCACAGCTGCTCACTGACTAAACATTTAAAATTGGGAAGCAGTATTTCTGACTAACTCAAATATCTAAGCTACATTTAGCACTTCTAAAAAGCTGACTGATCACAGTCCTTGCAGTTTAAACCAACAATTTTGTGCGTGGGGACTCTGGTATTTCTCTCTCTCTCCTGCACTCTCTCTTACGTAGTCCACAGGCATTTACTTTCTCACAGATGCCTTCAGTGCTGACATGTATCCCAGTATTAATTTGTGTGCTTCACAGATTTATCCTAAAAATGCTGATGACGCCAACAGAAGATGTAAAACTTGACCTTCACTTACACAATGATTGGCACTGACTATAATTCCTTACGAGATTTCACATAATCAACACGCTGAGGTGTGCAGCTAGAGTACATAATCAGTTGTACCGTATCAAAAATCACTTTGCATTGGGGCAAGCAAACAAATTCTCATACTTAACGGACAAGAGAATCAGTTAGTAGGTATACTTGCCATGGCCCATGTTAAGGATGTGCAGGGATGATAAGTGGATAAATAATATATCCACTCAAAGTTTTGCCTTCTAACTGGAAATCCTCAAGATGCAGGGATTATAGGGATCAAAGAGCTCGCAAGTGGTGTGGGACCAGGTGCTGTGAACTCAGGTTCTCTTACCTGGAGGAAAGCACGGCACGGGGACAAGCAGTGAGAGGGAAACCTGGAAATGTGACCTCTGTTCCCAACCCTACCCGAGACTGAGTGTGACACACATCTTCCTTTGCTTCTAGGTCACTCTCCACCCTTGCCCAACCTACTGGGTGCCAGGAGATGGACCAGTAGGGACTTCTTTGCCTCTGGCTTCCAGTTGGGTTTGTTGGGCAGGGAGCACCAGCAACAAGCTGGCAAGATCGAGGAGGTGGAAGCGGAGGTGTCTGTTCCCTTGGCTTTTCCCCTGTGCTGTCACAAATGGGTGGCTGTGTCTCAGCTCCTTTCACACGGCCCCCTCCACACATCCTTCCCCATCTCTGAGTTCTGCTAATCGTTTCATGCCTTCAGACCTAGAAGCAGTAAGAGCCTACTACATAGAGCTCTAGGACTCTGCACTACCTCCTAAGATTTTTCCCTACACTACACGCAATCCTTTCTAAAGTCTCTTCATTACGCAATCCTTTCTAAAGTCTCTTCATTACACCCTCCTTGAAGCAGCCAGCTTTGCGGGTGCTGGGAGTGATCCCTCCGGGACCCTAGGGACGTCCTCTCACCATGTGTCATCTTCCTGATCTACAGAATGGAAAACCTCTCCCCTTTTATGAGGGGTGGGCAGATTTTTTTGGTAAGATCCTAATACCAACATCTTTGAAAAGGTTAAGTGCTACAGAATGTAAAGGGATTATTATGTCATTAAAACTGATCAAGTTGATATCTTAAAGCCTCACTGAGGTTGCAGAACAGAAAGAAACTGCATGCTAGAAACAGGAGGCGGGAGGAAGTATCTGACTAAACGTAGGAATTCGATACGAAAAGAAACCAAAAATTAAAAAAGGGATAAGAAGGAACAGAAATCAGACTCTTTGAACTACTAGCCTTCGTAGGATCGGTTCTGATAGTGAACCAGATGTCCTACCCACTTTCTCATTCTCTGCTCCTTATCGTCACCATCTTCTCCTTGGAGTCCAGTCCAGAAAGTCTTCGCTTCGTGGAAAATAAGGTATGCTGAACTTGCTGACACAAAAGATGAATATACTTGATGCTGAAAAATCTGGATAAAAAAGTGAAAACTTCACCCAGATCAACACTTGCTGACACTTCCTCCTGGCTTTCTCCCCTGACCAAGGGGCCTGGACTCTGAAAGTGTGCCCCACTGGCTTTTCACATTATAATTTTTCATAAAATGTATTTATTCATTCAGAGTTTAAATTAGACACCCACTATGTGCCAGGAACTCTCCTAGGCAGTGCTAAACAAGGAGGACAAGGTTCTTTTTCTCTTAGAGCTTATATTCTAGTGCCATAACCCATGGGATATGTGTAATTTTATAGAAAAATTTTAGAGAAAATAAAAGCATTAATATTGATTCACAATCTCAGCGAGTGTGAAGCTAGAGAGATCCCAGCCAGACAAGGATGTTGGATCTAATTGTCCTCCCAGCCCTTTGACCCTCCCCCAAAGCTCCTCAATAAAATGGTTTGAACCCCCCCAAAAATTGACTTACAGTATCCTTTACCTACATACACAAACATAAGAGACTACTGAGATTCAAAAACATAATTTCAGATCACTAAATCCAACACAGAACCTCATGCTCCCACCCCACCCCACTTCCCACACACAGAAATGACAATGAGAAAACAGACTGTGTGACCTTGAATAAATATCACAACCTCTCTGTTCCTTAATAAATGGCAGAAACAATACTAGAATCCAGGCCTCCTGAATTCCACCATGTTTCATCCCTGATCGCTAATTTCTCTTGGCGTTTCTGGGTTGTTGTTACCCTTGCAGTGGCTGGGAGATCGTCTTAGAAAAGCATCCCTCCTTTGAGCCTTCACATATGTTGTTTTCTCTAAGCCATCTCCTCCTCCTTCAAGGCTCACCAGGGAGGCTTCTCAGAACTTCCAGACCAGGCTGGTTCCCCCAGCATGAGCATCTGCAGTCACCCACCCTTCCCCCTCACTCATAACGACTAATTCTGGATTGTCTTCCTCCCACTGGACTAGAAGGTCTGTAAGGCCGGAACCTCTCTCTCTCACACCCATCAGATGGCAGGCAGGCATGCTGAAAAGATTTGTGAATAAATGAAACTTGAATTTATAAAGGAAATCAGTGAGAAAACAGATGCATTCACAGAATTTTGTGTGGTGGAGAACCCTTAAGAATGCAACAGTTCTACACCTTAATTTTTTAAAGGAATAATAATAAATTATGTTTTTGAATAGAGAAAACAGAAGGCTACCCTCTTTGATCTTGTTAAGTGAGAAACTAGGTTCTCCTCCCACTCTTTTTCCCCAGTCCCTCATAGCGGCTCTTCCCTTGTGCCAGTGGTAATTAACACAGTCTCCTTCCTTCTCTTCACCCGGAACAGCACAGAAAACGTGTCTCCAAGCTTAGGAAAAAGCAACTTCCTCCTAGAGTCTAAATGGGAGGAGAATAGAGGATTCAAAAGGAGGGAGCCTTTTCCCTCCAAGTCCAAGGATTGGAACCTCCCCGGGGTGGAGGAGAGACTACAGAGAAACACAGATGGCACTCTGGCAGTTGGATGAATTAATGTGATTGCATCCCTGTAATGTTTCAAGCGAGATATTCATGTAATTCATGCAAATTCAGAAATAATTGAGGCTTATGTTTCTAGGATAAAGTCATGGCATTTTGCTTTTACCTGAACTACCCCAAAAAGGGTCATTTTTATTATTCCATATTCAATTATTCATAACCACACACTCATGGATTTTAGAACCATAAAAGGTCAGCCCTCTTTGATTCTGCAATTGTTTTCTTCTGAAGTCAGGAAGCAGCCCATGAATATGCACGTGCACACAATCCTGACACTCTCCTCACTGTTCATTAACAGTGTGTTCACTGTATATTTCAAAGTCAAACAAATAATACCTGTCATGAACATGAATTTTTAATATCGCCTATATTTCATTTTAAATGAAACGTCAAAATGATGGAAAATATTTCCATGGAAGTTTGGAAAGGGCAGCGTCTCACCAACGCTGCCTGTGAAAATCAGCGCTGGTGCAAAAACACCGTTAAAGAGGTACCACTGCTGCTGGAATCAGACTGTTCGCAGTACTTTACTGCCTTTGTCATTCCCGGGAAATGTCACCGTGAAATCTGTTTGCCCAGTCAACATGCTGCTCGGGGCTGAGGGGACTCGCTGTCCTCTTTTCATCTGAAAATGGATGCCATTTGTTTACAGCCCGTTTCAATTCCCTGCTCTTGGGCTCGAACTGCATTTGCATGTGATGCTCCTCTTAGCATCGTGCCCTTTGTCCCTCTTCATTCTTTAAACCCTACATCCCATTTTTAATGGCAGGGAAGTCAATCAGTGCTAACCTCCCTTTTCTCTCCAACCCTCAATCAGAATGCCTTAATTTCAAGATCCCATGTACTCTCCCAGAAATACCCTATTTCTTTCTCTAGAAACTGTTCCCTGGAAATTGAGATAGGTCAAGGTGGGAATGCAGCTGAGATGGGGGAAGGGAGTGAGAGCTTGTGGTGGCAAGAGATGACCAGGAAGGTCTACAGCAGTGTCTCAACCTCAGCACCATTAATATTTGGGGCCAGATAATTTGTTGTGGGGGCTGCCTGGTGCTTTACAGGATGTTTAGCAGCATCCCTGGCCTCTTCCTACTAGACGTCAGTAGCACATCATCCCCCTTTGAATAGTGACAACCGAAAATGTCTCTGGAAGTACCAAATGTTCCTGGGAGTGGGGCTGGAGTGAGAAGGCAACCTCCCCACACCGCTAGTATCCACTGGTCTACAAATACAACGCTGATCTACAATGGTTTTCCCGGAAGTGTTTTCCCCTCTCAGCACTGAAGAAGTCAGGCGCTCCAGGAGGGCCAGCAAAATGCACCAAAACTGACATGTGCAGCCCCCCGATAGCCTGAGAAGCAGAGGTTTTCTGTTCTCCACCACTTGGAGACTTGGCCAGGTAGACATGGCCTGAGACTGTGGCTGTGACCGTCTACCACCCCCATCCTTTTGGCCAAAAGCAGTTTTCTGGTCTCCAACCTAATAACGTTTACCCCATCACATAAGAGATTATTATTTTTAGCATATTTGTGTGTCTCGACCCTCCCACTGCCCTGGTCCTCTCAAGACGACACCGGCTTATTTATCATCAGGCTCTTCTGCCTGAGCCATGGGGAGAAGGTAGGGTGGGGCGGGGCAAGAGCAAGGAAATTGGGGATGATGATTTATATCCTCTTCGTGGTATACAAGACGTACTAACAAAGGACCTGAGTTAGTCTCTTTTTCCGTGAACCATGTTTTTTCACCCTGATGCTGCTCTGGGACTGACCACACAGATTACGGTCTTTATGACTACCACACTTTCATTTGGATGGAATTTCATTCATGCAAAGAATCTTTGCAAAATGTTACCTCAGATGGAGTAGAAAAAGAGATACTGTAATCCTCATTTTACTGATGAGGAAACTGAATCCCAAAGAAGTCAAGGAACAAATTAAACATAAACTTTAGGACACTTGTTCCCTATTTCCAAGTCTGCTCTTTCCACTTGAACGTCTCCTTGATGCCAAACATCTCTCAGGCACACAGCTGAGCTTGTGGTGTCTTCTGTCTTTTTAAAAATGGTCTACCTATGTTAAATGGTTTATAATTGTTGGCTGGTTTAAAATGGTTCATATATATTAAGCAAGTATATCTAATGTGTTGGAAAAGTTCTCATTTTCATAAGGAGAGAGGACTCAGCCTCAACAGCCTCAGTTTACCCATTAATAAACTCTTCCATGAGAGACAGAGTGTTGGGAAGCCTGCTGTCATTCCAATGGGCAGTTTGCACAGCCCAGGCTCTCAAGGAGAGGGGAGGGGCGGGGTATGTGGCGGTGCTAGGGCCCTGCGCCAAGCCTGGGTCTCCAAACAGCAGCACTTCATGTGTTGAGGGTAGGAACCCAGTCTCGTTGGGGTGTGAAAGGAAAGGAGGTTCTACAGCTGTTTCTTTTGTCAAAGCTTCACAGAGTTCATTGTATAATAACTGAATGTGACTGTTGGTCACAAAAGAAAAAGAAATGCACAATCTCCCTCCCCTCAACACACATCCCAGGAGGTAAAAGGGATGGGCAAGAATATCACTTTCTGAATTTTCTCCTTATTCCACTACCATGCATTCTGAGAATCAGGAGCACACAGGTTCCAGTCCAGCCCCTGCAACTGACCTTAATCCAATCACTTCTTGCACACATTCTATGGGTGAGATTTAGAGGAGGCAATGCCCACCCCAGTTGTCTCACAGGGAGGGGCTCAAACTAGATGTCAGACAAAAGCATTTGCAAACAGTACGGTATTTTACAAGGCATGACGACAGTGCCAAGTGGATGAGGGACTGACTTTCAGAGGGACAGAGTGGCATGCTAGGTTAACTGCTAAACAGTGTCCCCCTCCAAAATCCACGCCCACCCAAGATCTCAGAATGTGACCTTATTTGGAAATAGGCTCTTTAGAGATGTAATGAAGGTAAGGATGGAGATGAGTTCATACTGGATTAGACTGAGCCCTAAATCCAACGGGAGTGTCCTAGTAAGAAACAGAAAGGACGCACAGAGACACAGAGAAGGTGATGCAGTGATGGAGGCAGAGATTAAAGTGATGCATCCACAAGCCAAAGAATGCCAATGACCGGGGGTCAGCACCAGAAGCAAGGAGGGAAGCCTGGGACAGTTTCTCCTTCAGAGCCTCCAGAAGGAACTGACCCTGCCAACAACTCGATTTCTGGTTTCTGGCCTCCTCCACTGTGAGAGAATAACTTCCACTGTTTTAAGCCACCTAATTTGTGGTCATCTGTCTGGAAGCCCTAAGAAACTAATAGCGCCTCTGTGTACCTAAGGAACTAGGACTTGAATTTTCCCTCCAGTATGGGAGGGTTGGAGCATCTTGAGCCAAACTACCCCTAGCTTCAAAGTGTGGGGTCGGGGTAGCCACTAACAAACCCCAACCCCTCCTCCAAGGAACCAGGCACCATTGAAGAAGGCTTGATCCTTCAGCCCAGAGAGCATCACAGTTAAACAGGCACAGCAGTAATCTGAGGATTCAGTGCAAACCCAGATTTAGAGGAAGGGTTTCCCTTTGTACCTTCTAACATCTAGATCGTCAGCATGGAGGGGTCCTTCTATAAGTGCATCAGAACAAGAGGTCTAGAGGGAAATTCCACAATCCTTATAGGACAGTTAGAAGGTACCCTGTTACCCACTGGCCTGTGGACAGACACCTTTAAGAATGCTTAGGACAGGTCTGCAAGAATGTATGTACACACTGTGCCCCACCCAGTTCCTACCACAGCACAAGCCCAGGGGTAGCTATGACATTTTTCTGTACCCTAATAACATGACCTCACACAGAAAGGATGAAATGAGATTTATTCTGCATGAGAAGTCAGTGTGAATGGCAGAAAAGAGGTAAGTATTTCCTTAGCAACTAGTTTTTGCCAGGAACTTTGCACTGACCAGCACGGTCCCTACAACATAGTAGGAGCTCTGTAGTAATAAAACCAGCATAAAGGAGAAATCCTGATGAACCAGGACTGGAGGGGAAGGTTGGGAAGTGGAGGGGCAGGAGCAGAAGCCATGGAAACAGATGTGGAGGGAGAGAAGCAGAGCGCCCACAGATGGCAGGAGAAAGAAGCAGATGGCAAATGAAGAGGATGGAGGAAAAACTCAGAGCTCCAAAGAGTCCTGGATCCACAAAGCTACGGGAGGACTGGTCCAAGTTCACCTAATGACAAACTGAAGGATCAAATGTTCATCGACAAGGAAGATTTAAATCTTCCACTCTTTTGAAAACAAAAGTCTATTTTGATATCATGATGTTAAGAACAGCTCTCCCAGGAGGCCGCCACCCATCTACACAGCCCTCAGGGACAACGCCATTGAGCTGGGCAGCAAGGCACAGGGGGTGACTGGCTCCCTGATTCCAGAGAATGTGGGAGACAGACTCGTGTCCACATGGGTTCCCAGTCATTGCCTGAGAATGTCTTTTATAAATCCCCCTATCCAATACTAGGTTTGCACAGTATTTTTGACCATCTGACAAATGTTTGCTGAGTCTTTTTTTCTCCCATTTCTCTCGTAATCATTGATGCACCTTAGAGCTACAAGCAGACTCCAATTAGTGTTGGAGAATCACTGCTCCCCACTCAAGCAGTAGAACCCCACAAAAAGCAGAGAGACATGTGCTCCTGCTGGCCCCCACAGCCACTTCAGAAGGAAAAGCATGAGTCCTGCCTGCCTTTCAGAGATTTAGAAACTCGCTCTCAGAGTCCCAGCACAGTCCCACTGCCCTCTACCTGTCTAAGGATCCTAGACTGGAAACCACTGATTAACTGATTTTTTATTTTTCTAGAAGCTGGTTGACCCCCTGGGAAACCTGTAGAGTGGGTTACCCCTAACCCCCGATTTCTTTTTCCCTTCCTGTCTTCTCCCCTCCCATCCTGCCTTAGAGATCTAATATCTCCCCATCATATCAAAACTTTGGTCAATTTATTCTTTTCCCTTTTTGATAACATTATTACGTAGGTCAGAGAATACTACATAATACTACAAGAGACACTCAAATTCTTAAAACCTGAATGTAATTGTTTTCTATATCATAATCCTTTTTCTCAGTTGTAATCATTAGAGACAGTGCCACAGTCTTCAGATGCAAGGAATGTCACATTTGTTTTTCTCAAGATTGGTCCAAGCCTGGCATTACCTTCTAGGAGCGCCCCATCCTCCCTTGGACGGTTCAAGGCCCCCCGAGAATTTACACAGTCTGGAAAGGAAGCCCCTCAATCTCCTCTCTGGAAAGGAAGAAACCCAGAGTCTGTTTCAGCTGACTCCCCTGTCCATGCCCTTCTCAGGCTCACAGTGGTGCTGTCTGGCCTTCCCCAGTCACTGCTGGTCCATGCAGCTTTGCTTAAGTGGATCCCCCTCCATTCCCTCTGTGATAAGCAACCTGGGTTCTAAACGCCATCACAATCACTGACCAACCATTCAGGGCCCCGAGAGGTCAATCTCGGAGATGCTGCTGCCTCAGAGGTGTTATGCCAGCATGAGTCCAGGCACCCACCCACCCACCCATCCCTGGAGAACTTGCAGCTGCTCCTCCTCTCCCAGGGGTGCCTTGATACCCCCTGAAACCAAAATGTCCTGCCATTACCTTAGTAAGACTGTATAAATAAATAAAACACTGAGGCCTGTTTACCCCTGTGAGGGTCAAGGAGTGCAGAGAGGAAGAGGAGGTTGGTGGGCAAAGAGGGAATTCCTTCCACCTCCTTCTAGTGAGGTACTCGATGGCAGAATGTCATGCTACAGCAATGAAAAGTAAAATCAAATTGACTTTTCATCAGGTCACACACACGCACACATACAAATACTAGGTATGGACATCCTACTGCCCCAAATTTATAAAATTTCAAGTGAAAATTTTAATGTGTCTTTAACTATAAATATGTATTCACTGAAGGAATTTAGAAAATAGGGAAAATTAAGACAACCTAACGTAACTCTTATGATTCAATAAGATAAGGAAGCATGGGTTAGTATAAAGAAGATCAAAATCAGCTTTCTCCACTGAAGTCACGCTAAGGAAACTGCCACTGGACAGCAATAGGGCTGTAATTCATGTACAGGTTTAAGTCCTTCATCTGTAATTCTCACATCCAAAACCAGAATCTTTTCTGTAATTCATTTGGCATCAAAATCTGACCTGAACTGACATGTGGCTATTTATGGTCTTTATTAATCCCACTGGATAAATGAATATTTATGAATATTCCTATTTTGCTGTAGAAATACTGGTATATTTGATTATTAGGTGCTGTCCAGACTGTACGAGAAGTGTTCCACAATACCTGTATTACTTCTCCAACATTCAAACAATTCTGAATTCTGAAATCTATCTGCACCAAGTATTGAGGAAAAGAATTGTGAGGCTGTAATATCCTAGCCTTTGAGGAACAATCTCTGCCAGAAGGAAGTAGGACTAAGAACACTCATTCCTTCAAGACTTTAAGCAGGATATTTTTGTCTTAATATTGGGCCATTTCACAAAGCCTAGAATTTAAACCATTAAAATGCAAGCCTTTTTATCACTAAGATTTGTGCACTTCAGACATTCTTATCTCTAAACTCCTCTTACCTCTGGGGAGTCTCGAGGACAGGAGGAAATTCAGAGACACAAGGCTAAGGGCTTGAAAGTTGGGGATGGAATGAGGGTTAAAGACATCACTTGATTTTTTTTTTTAAGTTCAATAGTCATTTTTTACAGCCACAAAATAGATATGAATAATAGATATGAATATCACTACATCAACTAAATGGCTAAATCAAAATGTCATGAACCCCATGAGAGGAAGAAGGAGATCTTTATAGCCACTAAAGGAGAAATTGTAGCTGCTCCCGGGAGGTCTAAGACCCCGGAGAGATGAATGGCACCCAGAAATCTGGACAATGAAACACCTAACCCCGCATGTCAGAACCGGAAGGCCACACACCTGCATTGTTAATGTGGCGGCATCAGTCCTCAAGGGCTTTGTTTTGTTTTGTTTTGTTTAATGTGAATAGCTTGTCTCCCCTAAGACTTGGACATTTTCACATGACATCTTGGTATCTGTCTTCTCTTGAAAAATCTAAAGACCTGGCAACACTGAGCCCACGTTCATGCATGGCAATGGCCATCTCGAGCTGCAAACAAGCCCTTGCACCATCTTGGACAGATGTGACCTCTCCATTTCACCACAGGCCCCATCCTTTCCTGGGAGCTCCACATGGTCCTGCCAGCATTTGGGACTGAGACGCGTGCTTTGGCCACCCAGGACCCCTGGGGTACATGCCACGGCCTCTGAGATGTACCAGTGACACTTGGGGGCTACACACAACAGTGGACAAGCTGGAGAAAGGGTCTGACAGCTTTGCTCCAAAATACACATTTGAGGAGTAATGACAACAAAAGCAATCTAGGGAAATCCCAAAGGGAAGCGCTGAGCAGAACAGTCCATGACGATTTTTGCAGAAGTAACATAACAAGACTGGGGAGCCATGAATGCAGGTACTCTTAGTGACAAGAACCTTCAGGATCAACAAATATAATTATTTTCATCAATGAGCAATTTGTTGCTTTTCTCCCAATCAGATACAAATATCCCTAATATTTATAGTGTACCTACTAAGTACAGGTGTTTTACATATGTCACTTCATTTACTCTTTACAGCATCCCAGGGAGGCAGGTATTGTTACATTGATTTTAGAAACTGAGCCCTAGAGATTTTAAGTAACCTACTCAAAGACACTAGCTTACAGTTGTTATAACCAAGATTCAAACTTAGGTCTTTATGACTCCCAAATTAATTCACTTTTCATTATACCACTAGACCAAAAGCAAATGTTTCTCTTTGCCCACGAAGAAAGTAATTACTCAAATAATCGAGACATCTTAACTATCTCCTCTCTCCTCTTAATAAAAATTACTCTCAAGATCTGACATAAGCTAAGTTATACCTTAATGTGAATTTAAGTCATTTTGGAGTCTTAATGGAGACCTGAAAGACTTTTCACCCACACGAAAAGAGATAAATACTCTAGGGAAGAAGGGCACTTTCTGGTGTCGCTGGAAGTCACAACAGCCTTTTTTAACTACATTGAGGTGTTGGAGGAGGTCATCCCGAGGACGTGACCACCAGTTAACCCAAGAGCTAGACCCAGGCCACTGGAGGCTCCTCACCCCCACCCCCTAGCTTTGGAATGTGCGTTCTGCCCACCATTCCCAGAGTGGGAGCCGTTTTCAAGGACACAGCCTTGAGAGAGCAATGTGTTGTTGAGACCATCTGGATGGCATATGTGACTGAACCCAGTAACAGCCTCTACATAATTTTTAAGATTTGGTGGGCAGGTGCAGAGATCTACTCATCTCAGCATCCCAAGACAAGCCTCGCATATGAGTTCCCTTGCTTATTAAACCTGTCACCTTCCAATCTGAGTGATCTGCCTCTTTCTTCAGTCTCTCATTGCCCTCCCTATACAGGGACCAGTTTGCAAATCAACATTAAGTCCTCACCAAACTTGCAAATATGATCTGGGAGGCATGCCCAGCAGCCATGTGCTAAAAACCCTGATGGGTCCAGGCACAACCTCCTAACCAGGGGACAGTCTGAAGAAGGATACAGTGTTGATTTTTCAGTCAGTGCAATAATCGCTGGCATCCAGGTACCTACCGCATGATCTCAGAAAACTCAATTATTAATATGAGTATATGAACATCATTTTGTTGTGATTAGATTTCACTTTAATTCAAACTCTGTTAAAGCCGCAAGGGAGCACAGAAGCAGTCTCGTGAAATAAACGAGTCAGTCTCAGTTTTATTTTTCATGTTTGCAAGCCAGGATTATCGGCACATCTTATCAGTCAGGCGGCAAATTACCAGGCACTGCATTAAAAATGTGTATAGTCATTTTCATTTTTGAAAGATTCAAGACTATAAATAATTAAATGCATTAGACATCTGTTATTTATGAGCTGAAATGACAGTTTTAATTTAGTTCTTCATTTAACCGAGCCTGACGTATTGTGACTCTAAAGGAAAACACAGGAAATATCTAAAAATGACATCTTTCGGAGCCTGCAGTGACCATAGGTGCAAATCAAAACCTGGTTATTTTCACTTCCCTTCAAGGCCTGTCAAGACACAATCTTCATTCGTGACCTTGTGTCATCTGTCCTCAGGAATTCTGATTGGCTGACAAAGCAGCCCACATCTGCTAGTTTCACAGTGTAAATCAGGCCACTTAGTAGGAGCTGTGAACATGCTCCCAATTAATTATGCATGCAGAACTAAGTCACTAGATCAGATCTACGGACCACTTCAGGGAAATGCCAAAGAATTCAAAATGCCTGCCCTTGCCTTTTCCCACAGTAGAGAAGGGTTGTTATATGGATTTCCCAAAGATGTGCAAAAACCTCATGGATTATGGAAACAAAGAGGCAAGAAACAGATGCAGGAATCGTGATTTGGAAGCCAAGGGATAATACGTTAATAATTAAGATGCACTGCAGTCACTAACTAAAGTCAGAAAATGAGGGAATCATTTTTGGAAATGCAGGCGCCCTAATCACACAGCCCCACAAACCCGTACACATCAGCCTTGTGCCCGGTGACAAGATATCTTTGGATTCCTGGCTCAGAAGAAATGCAATTAACTGCAGCTTGGAGCATTCCAGAACTGCCCTGAATCCTGAAGTGACCCCAGCCTCAGGTGATGAGGAATCACAACACCTTGGCCTCTGCCTGAGCTGCTGGAGGCGGGACAGGTCACATTACCTGTGCTCAGCCAGCTAAGATGTGTGCCGTTTGATTGAACATGCCAAGCATTGGCCACAGGCTATAGTTTGGAAATTACTACAATGTTTAATGTTTGCTGATTCCAATCCATGGATCGATTGATTGATTTACCATCTGTCAATTTTAAACAATTTGCCTGGGGAATTTTTGTCTTTGTGTTTATGTTTCATGTGTACAATGCTTAAAGCACTAGGACTCCAGAGGAAAGTACAGAATTAGGTAAACTCTGAGCCTCTGGAATTGCTTGACAGGCCAACATGTTTCAGGATTTGGCTTGTAATGTGTATGTTTCAGGATTATTTGCAAGTATAGCCTCTTTGGAGAAAGGAGGACCAGTATGTTGTTTTTCCCAATATATAAAATATAAATCAGGGAGCAAACCAATGCATTCAAGCAGAAATGGTGCATATAAGGGAACAACTGCCCCTGGCTTCCCACTCCTGTGTCTTTCCAAACCCCCAGCTGGGGCCACTCGGCCCTTCCTCGGGCACAGGGGCATATCCTGTGGTCAAAGAAACAGAAGGAACACCGGAGCTCAAGCACTCACATCCACTGAGTCTGGGGGTGCACCTGCCCCCACCCCTAACCTTGGATCCCAGACCCAGTGTTGGGACTCCTTCTTACCCCACTTCTTACAACAAAAACCTGCCTTATCTACCAGTGTTCATGTTGTCCTCAGAGCTCCCAAACACTTGCCTTCATCTCCTCTAGTTCCTCTGGGAGCTGGAATCAGCCTTACTTGACCTTCTGTACTTGTTCCCCCAGAAACTAGTTCCTATCCTTTAAACCCACTGCCAATAATGAGGTCAGACTCTGTGATGCGACCAGTCTGGACGCCTGCCATGACCTTCCTGCGGCTCCCAAGGCTACCAGCCGGGACAGCCACCAGCTGCTTCTGCTGAAATTCCCTCGGGTCTGTTTTGTCCCCTTCCCTTCTCCAGGGCTGGCCCATTCTCACAGTGGCATCCCAGCTCTGATAACCAGGCATGTAGCTTTTCCCTCGGCTCCATCCGAAAAACCTGACTGACAGCTTTTCCAGGATTTCTGACTTCCCCAGCTGCTAATCCTCCTTCTCACCCAGCTCTGTATTCCCCTGCCCAAATTAATCTAGGCAGGAGCTGATTTGGCTTGTAATGCGAGGTTAATTACAGAAGTGATAACATTTCTAAATAAAAATGAGCGCCTCGATTGAAAAAAAATCTAAATTGAAATAAAACCAGAAGGAAATCATTTTTGGTTACGAACCACCACCCCAGCTCCCGACTCTTGAGAGCACTTCCGCCCGCAGAACTTGTGCGGGCTCCCTGGATGTCCCACTGGGACCGACACATGGGGCTCTGCCCTCAGAAGGGCCCTGCACTTGGTTTAATGCTCTGCTGCTCCTGCCTAGAAATTCTTAAATTTATCTTGAACTTGTGTTTTGTTCGTGAAACCCAACGGGACAATGGAGCATGGATGCAAGCAGAGGAAATATGCTTGGCATGCATGTTCCTGTAGTTCCTGCTGCCCGCGTAGCACGGAGCGTTCCCAGTACCCCAGAAGCCTAGAACTTCAGTGGACCCACCATGCGTCAGCGAGACTCAAAGTGACGACAAGGTACGTGCTATGTCCACAACTGAGGATGCAGGGGCTCTGACAGCCCCAAGAGGCCACATTTTCTGTTCACATCATAACTTGTTTCAAACGCAAAAAGAAGGCAATGGAGTTCTAAGAAACACAAACACCCACGGAAACTTATCATGTCCTTTCTTCCTGGTGTTACTTGCGTTCCTGCCAGTTACTTCCAATCACCTCCAGTGAAAATGATGACAGAAAAGAAAAGGAATAGAGAGCAACGCAGAGTTCCCCTCCTTTCTGTCCTTCCTTCCTCTTCAGTGAGGCAGAGGCAGAGGGTGCTGGTAGAATGTGCCCAGATCAAGAAGTGAGATTAAAAAAAAAAAAAACAGTTGAGTTAGTTTTGTGCAGTGTTTCCACTGTTCTGGTCAGAAAGAAATACAAATTCATGTATTTTGCCTGAAATACAAATTGGTGATTCTGGTGATTCTGCGTATGAGTTGAATGCTCCTATATTTGCATTTAAAATTGGCATTGCACCATATAAAGCTGAACAGTAAAATTCACACTGATAATCTAAAACTTCCATTTGCCTTCACTTAGAAAGACATTAAATAGCAAATAAAAATCACCACGACAAGTTGTGAGAGAGACCATGGGAAAAAGGAAAAAGCTTTCTATTTTAGAACTTTAACATCATTTTTTCCTGCATTTTTAAACAAAGGGCCGCACATTTTCATTCCACACTGGATCCCACAAATTAGATGGCTGGGAGCAGGCTAGTTGGATAAGCAGAGTCACCTCCAAGCACAGCCCAGACCTGCGGGCGGGTGGTCCAGGTGGACTGTTTCTCCAAGGCTGCTTGTTCCTCTCTGTGTCTGCATCTTCCTTATGAGACCCCAGTGCTATGGCTCCTCTGCCCTGGGGTTGGGTTCTAGCTCTGACCTGATGGACTGACCTTGAGTCCCGCAGTGCTGACTCTGGTATGGCATAATTTTGGGCACTGCATCCTAACCCTCGGGCCACTGCTGCCTGAGCCCCAAGCCCCACACCCCCTCTCCATCTCTACACACCGCAGTATCCTGGCTCACCCACTTAACACTTTTTTTTTGCATCTTCCAGTTGCCAATCTCACTCCATAGCTCTGCCTCTCCCAGCTCTGTCTTCTCCCTGTGGTCCTCTGCCTAAACAGCAAGGTGAGGTGCAGGCCACCTGAAGCCCCTTACTGGTTCAACGGCTCTCTCAGGTTTCCTGTCACCAGGGATCTGTCACTTGCTACTGCCTGGCTCTCTCTCAAACTGCTGATCCCTGCAGATGATCAGAGTGTAGGGGACAGGGGGGCAATGCTACCTGGGACCAGTTACCAAGGCAAAGGGAAGAGAGCCCTGCCCAGGAAAAGCCTCACAGCTCCCTCAAATGTCACTTGGTTGTCTCTGACAGAACAAAAGTCCAATCATTCAAGACAGTTTACATCAGAGGTTCTCCATCTCAGTTCATCAGAACCCTCCTGAGGAGTTTTTAATAAAAACTAATGCTGGGCTCCCATCCCCAGAGTTCTGGTTGAATAGACATAGGATAGTGTTGGTTCCTACACCAGGGTTTTTTTTCAACTTTTCCTCAAAGGACTCGAATGTGTAGCCAATACAGAGTTCCAGCCAGAACATAAATTGCTAAACTGGGTCTAAGGAGCAGAGCTAAGAGCAGAAGACAGGACCTGATGTGATTACCTCAAGATCACTCCCTGGTTCCACCTCTCGAGTGGCTCTGGGAGAATCACTTAGGCATTGACCATCACTTTCTTCTTGTGCAAAACAGAAATAATTTTATGTGATCCTGCCATCTATGCTATAGAATAAGATTAGAACAATTATATATTCCTCATATTTGCCTAGTAATTTACAATTTCTAGTGTTCTTTCACTGTGATCAGACCCCAATATAATCAGGGCACACTTGGGAGACATTGGGTGGTGCAACAGACTGAATGTCCGTGTCTCCCCAAAATTTATATGTTGAAACATAATCCTCAAAGTGACAGTATGTGGAGGTAGGATCTTTGGGAGGTGATTAGGTCATGAGGGCTCCACCCTTATAAAAGAGAGCTCTCCGGCCCCTTCTGCCATTAGGGGCTGTCTGTGAACCAGGAATCTGGCCCTCACCAGACACTATCTGCTGGTACCTTGATCTTCGACTTCGCACCTTAAGAAATAAGTTTCTGTTGATTATAAGACACTCAGTCTACCATATTCAATTACAACAGCACAAACAGATTAAGACAGGTGGGGAGGTGGGAAGCACGGATGTTAGCACTGACGACCAGGTTAGTGTCATGAAGGCACCTGGCTGGTGAACTTTGCTCCATTTCTACAAACTTCTCCAATGTGATGGATATTCTGACAAATGAATGTGTTAGTCAGACACAAACCCAAATATATAAGCAACATTCTCAGTTATTCCTGTTGCTTATTTTTTTATTGAGCCACTTATTTATTCATAAAGAGACATTTCTATCAAAGTGTAATGATCTCTTCGGTGGGTGAACTGTTCTCTCATTTAAAACATCCTGGTCAAAAGCTTTAAGGAGACCGACTATGAAACTGAAATGTCTTCTATCTTGTCACTAGGTTCTCACTTTTTTTTCCTTCTCTTCCTCCCTCCCCTACTTTTCTTTCACTTCAGCTTTCTTTCCCTTCTTTTGATCTTCTCTGAGTGACTCACATTAAAAGGGACTTTTCTCAAGGTGTCTAGTTCAATTCCTTGGCTGATTCCACTAGTAAGTGATCTGCTGAAGGTGACAAGCTGGCCGGCTCCCCAGGC
Organism: Camelus dromedarius; assembly: GCF_036321535.1. Classification (NCBI taxonomy): domain Eukaryota; kingdom Metazoa; phylum Chordata; class Mammalia; order Artiodactyla; family Camelidae; genus Camelus; species Camelus dromedarius. The sequence continues at coordinate 18,843,417 of NC_087440.1, forward strand.
AATCCTGTCACTCGGTCCTCCCACATCCTGAGAAGCTTCAGACTACACAACACAAAAATCTCCCTGCAGCTTCCATTATGTCGGCTGCTCTTTCTACTGTGAGGATAATTGTTTTCCAGCCTGCTTATAATCCCATTTGAAGTCTAGACAAAGTTTTCCCATTGTCTCCCATCCCTCTCTTAAAACTAAAGCTTTGTCTTTGAAAGGCAGGCCGTCTTCCTCACAGTCCTCACCTGTCCTCTTCCTGTGGCCATCACGTGGATGCCTGAGGGTCCTGGCTCTCCCAGACCTTACCCTGCAGTCACTATCTGCAGCTGTCCTGATCAATTCCTGGCTACCTCCTGAAGTTGGCTGCAGGGGGAGTCACGCATCATCTTAGAAATGGAAAACGACTGCAAGGAGCAGACCTCGGGGCAGGCTTGGGCCTCAGCAGGCAGTTTATGAGATCAGGAAGAACACTTTATTCTCCAAGGCACAGCACCCCTAGTCAGCCCAGACTGCCCTCAGGGCAAGAATCAAAGAGTGATTCATTCCCGTTTATGTTTGCAGTTAAAAATGCAAAATGTTGTTATTAGAAAAGACCACAGGAAGGAAATGTTTTTCTTGTTGTGCCTTTTTCCTAATTCACAAACACACACACATTCCAAATCCACACACTCTCTGTATCTCTTTATAACTTTTATTCCTCAACTTCCTCTATTCCTTTTCCTTCCCAAGTCTCTCCTTCCTTTAGAAATAATCACTGACTTTAATAAACCTCAAGTATACACATCTTCACTGAGTAATTGTTGAGACACCTTAAGATAATAAATGGTAGTCACTGAGGAAAATAAAGATATTTAACTCTATCAGGAGCCACTCTTTTTTTTTTTAACAGATTTTATTTTTTAGAGCAGTTTTAGGTTTACAGCAAAATCAAGCGATAAGTGTAGCAATTTCCCATGTATGCCCTGCCCACCCACATGCACAGACTCCTACACCATCAACATCCCCCACCGGAGCAGTACACTTGTAACAACTGATGAACTCACACTGACACATCATCATCACCCAAAGGACAGAGCTGACATTACGGTTCACTTTTGGTGTTATACATTCTACAGGTTTGAGGAAGTAGATAATGACATGTATCCACCATTACAGAATCATGCAGGCTATTTTCACTGCCCTAAACACCCTCTGTGCTCCACCAGTTCATCCTTCCCTTCCTGCTCACCCTGGGCAACCACTGATCATTAGACTGTCTCCACAAGTTTTGCCTTTTCCAGAATGTCATATGTTTGGAATCATATGGTACTTAGCCTTTACAGATTTGCTTCTTTCACTTAGTAATATGATTTTAAGGGTCCTCCATGTCTTTTTCATTGCTTGATAGCTCATTTTTTTAGCTCATCCTTTTTAATGGAACAATATTCCATTATCTAGATGTACCACAGTGTACCCATTCACCTACTGAAGAATATCTTGGTAATTACAAACTATACTTATAATAATAATAATAAAAAGAAAGCTGCTACAAACATCTGTGTGCAGGTGTGTGCCCCTCTGGGTAAATACCAAGGAGCACAACTACGGGAGAATACGCTATGAGTATGTTTAGTTTTGTAAGAAACTGCCACACTGTCTTCCAAAGTCACTGCACCAATATGCATTCCCATCAGCAATGAATGAGAGTTCCTGTTCCTCCACATCTCTCACCAGCATTTGGTGTTGACATTGTTCTGAATTTTGATTGTTCTAATAGGTCTGTTTCGGGTATTATCACTTTAATTTGCATTTCCCTAATGGCACATGATGCATCTTCTCATATACTCATTTGTCATCTGTACATCTTTTCCGATGAGGTGTCTGTTCAGGCCTTTGGTGTATTTTTTAATTGGACTCTTTGTTTTCTTATTATTGAGTTTTAAGAGCTCTTTGTATACTTTAAATAATCGTTCTTTATCAGATACATCTTCTGCAAACATTTTCTACCAATCTTCAGCTTCTCTTTTCATTCTCTTAAAAGCATCATCCACAGAGCAGAACTTTTTAATTTTAATGAAGTCCAGCTATCAATTCATTCTTTCTTGGATCATATCTTTGATGTTGTATCTAGAGTCATCACCAAACCCAAGGTCACTAGATTTTCTCCTATGGTATCTTGTAGGAGTTTTATAGTCTTGTGGTTTACATTTATCTCTATGACCCTTTTTGAGTTCATTTTTGTGAGGGTTATAGTCTGTGTCTAGATTTTTTGGGTTTTGCATGTGGATGTCCAACACCATTTGTTGAAAAAACTATCTTTGCTCCATTGTATTGCCTTTGCTCCCTTGTCAAAGATCAGTTGACTAATTTTGTGTGAGTCTATTTCTGAGCTCTCTATTCTGTTCTATGGATCATTTTGTCTGTTCTTTCACAAATGCCACATTGTCTTGATTACCACAGCGTTTTAACAAATCTTGAAGCCAAGTAGCGTCAGTCCTCCCACCTGGTTCTTTTCCATCAATACTGAGATGGTTACTCTGGGTCTTTGCCTCCCCACATAAACATTAGAATCAAATTATTGATATCCATAAGATAACTTGCTAGGATTTTGATTGGGATTCCATTTAATCTGTAAGTTCAAATTGGGAAGAACAGATATCTTGACAATATTGAGTCTTCTTATCCATGAACATGAAATATCTCTCCATTTATTTCATTTTTCTTTGATATCTTTCACCAGAGTTTTGTAGTCTTCCTCATATAAATCTTGAACATATTTTGGTAGATATATATACCAAAGTTACATTTTGGGGTGCCTATATAAATGGTATTGTGTTTTTGGTTTTGTTTTTTTCCTTTTGGTTCTTACCTTTCCTATTTTTTTTTCATTGAACTATAGTCAATTTATAATACTACATTTGTTTCAGGTATACAGCAGTGATTCAGTCTTTTTACAGATTACATTTCATTAAAGGTTATTACAAAATAATGGCTATAATTCCCTGTGCTATACAACATATCCCTGTTGCTTATTTTACACATAGTAGTTTGTACTTCTTAATCATATTCCCCAAACTTGCCCCTCCTCCCTTTCATCTCCCCACTGGTAACCACTAGTTTGTTTTCTTATCTGTGACTCTATTTCTGTTTTGCTATATGCATTTGTTTGTATTACTGTTTAGATTCACATTTAAGTGATACATAGTATTTGTCTTTCTCCGTCTTACCTATTTCACTAAGCATAATACTCTCTAGGTCCATCCACATTGCTGCAAATGGCAGAATTTCATTCTTTTTATAGCTGAGTAATATTCCATTGTGAATATATATATGTGTGTGTGTGTGTGTATGCTACATTTTCTTTATCCATTCATCTGTTGATGGACACTTGGGTTGTTTCTTGGCTATTGCAAATAGTGCTACTATGAACACTGGGGTGCATTTATCTTTTCTAATTAGTGTTACTGTTTCTTCGGGATATATGCCCAGGAGTGGAATTGTTAGATCATATGGTAGTTCTATTTTCAGTTTTTTGGGGGGAACCCGCATACTGTTTTCTACAGTGGCTGCAGAAATTTACATTCCCACCAACAGTGTACAGGGTTCCCTTTTCTCCACATCCTTGCCAACATTTTTATTTGTAGACTTTTTGATGATGGCCATTCTGACAGGTGTGAGGTGATACCTCTTTATTTTGATTTGCATTTCTCTAATAATTAGCAATTTGAGCATCTTATCATGTGCCTGTTAGTCATCTGTATATCTTCTTTGAAGGAAGGAAATAATAAAGCTCAGAGAAGAAATAAATAAAATAGAGATCAAAAAACAATAGAAAAGATCAATGAAACCCAGAGCAATTTTTGAAAAGAGAAACAAAATTAATAAACCTTTAGCCAAGCTCACCAAGAAGAAAAAAGAAAGGACCCACATCAACAAAAAAAGAAATGAAAGAGGAGAAACAAGAACTGATACCATAGACATACAAAAACTTATAAGAGAATACTACAAAAGTTACATGCCAACAAATTGGACAGCCTAGAAGAACAAGTTTCTAGAAATACACAACCTGCCAAGACTGAATCAAGAAGAAACAGACAATTTGAACAGATCAATCACTGGTAGTGAAATTGAATCCATAATTTAAAAAACAAAAAGCTTTGAGCAAACAAAAGACCAGAACCAGACTGCTTCACAGGGGAATTGTGCCAAACATATAAAGAACTAGTACCTACCCTTTTCAAACTATTCTAAAAATTTGAAAAGGAAGGAACACTCCCAAATTCATTCTATGAGGCCATTACCCTGATACCAAAACCAGACAAAGACACTACCAAAAACAGAAAAGTACAGGCCAATATACTTGATGAATATAGATGCAAAAATCCTCAACAAAATATTAACAAATCAAATCCACTTATTTATTCATGAAGAGACATTTCTATCAAAGTGTAATGCTAACATTTTGTTGAGGATTTTTGCATCCACATTCATGAGTGATGTTGGTCAGCAGTTTTCTTTCTTCGTAATGCCTTTTTCTGGTTTTAGTACTAGGGTAATGCTGGCCTCAGAATAACTTGGGAAGTATTTCTCTGCTTCTGTCTTTTGAAAGAGATTGTAGAGGACTGGTATAATTTCCTCCTTCAATATTTGGTAGAATTCACCAGTGAACCCAGCCGGGCTTGATGCTTTCTGTTTGGGAAGGTTATTAGTTTTTGATTCAATTCATTTAACAAATACAGGCCTATTCAGGTTGTATATTTTCTCTTGTGTGAGTGGCAGATTGTATCTTTCAAAGAATTAATCCATTTAATCTAGGTTATCAAGTTTTGGGGCATAAAGTTGTTCATAATATTCCTTTATTATCCTCTTAATTTTCATGAGATGTAGTGATGCATTTCATTTCTGATTTGTGTTCTCTCTCCTTTTTCCTTAGTTAGCCTCGCTAGAGGTTTATTGATTCTTTTGATCTTATCAAAGAATCATGTTTTTGTTTTATTGATTTTTCTCTATTGATATCCTATTTTCAATTTGAATGATTTCTGCTTTATTAATGTTTATTATCTCTTTTCTTACACTTACTTTGAATTTAATTTAGCCTTTTTTTTCCTAGTTTCCTAAGATGTTAACTTAGTTGATTGGTTTTAGATCTTTCTTATTTTCTAATATACACATTCAAGACTATCCATTTCCTTCTAAATACTGTTTTCACTGCATCCCACAAATTTGATAAGTTGTATTTTCATTTTCATTTAGTTCAAAATATTTTTTAATTTTTCTTGAGATTTCTTCTTTGACCCATCTGTTACTTAGAAGAGTGTTTGTTGTCTAAGCTTCAAGTATTTGAGGATTTTCCAGCTATCTTTTGCTACTAATTTCTAGACCAATGCCCTTGTCTCTGAGAGTAGACACTTTGATTTCTACTATTTTAAATTTGTTGAGGTGTGTTTTATGGCCCAGAACATGGTCTACTTTGTTGAATGTTCTAGCTTGAGAAGAACGTGTATTCTGCTATTATTGGATGAAGTACTCTACAGATGTCAATTACACTCAGTTGATTAATGGTGCTATTGAGTTCAGCTATATCCTTACTGCTGGATCTGCCCATTTCTGTTGGAAGATTGTTGAAATCACCAACTTTTAACAGTAGGTTATCTGTTTTTCTCCTGCAGTTCTATCAGATTTTGCCTCATATATTTTTGAATCTCTGTTGTTAGGCACATACACTTTAAGGATTGTTAGGTCTTCTTGGAATTGACCCCTTTATCATTATGTAATGCCCTTCTTTATCCCTGATAACTTTCCTTGCTCTTAAGTCTGCTATGTCTTTTTTTTTTTTTAATGTATCATGGCCTGACAAGCAAGATCCATTCTTGTCATTGTCACTTGAGTAGTGACTTGTTGAGTCCTCTAATCATGGAGAATGACCAGGACTTGTCTGAATGGCATAACACAAAGAGTCAGCTTCAGTTTGTAAACCATAGAGGGTTGTACATGATAAATACGTATGGACAGATCTGAGTCTGTTAACCAACTCAGTTTATTCTTACCTGGTTGGCTAGAGCAAGGATTTTGTATTCCTTCATCCTCTCCCCATCTTACTTACTTACTTAACATAAAGGCTATCCTTCATGGCACAGCTCCTGCTAAGGACCCAGGTTTAACTGGAATGGGTGATGTGCCCTGTCTGAGCACCGGAAATTCTGGATGTTTGCCTGTTCCTAGGAGACACTGTAGGAGTTAACAAGTATGGACTCTCGAGTCACAACCATATTGTATGACTTTTGGCCTGCATTTCCTCACTCATAAAATGAGAGAAGAGGGGAAAGGGGGAATGCAAAAATCAACTTCATGCTTTTTTATGAATATTAAAAGAGATACAGTATGTAAAGTACCTAGTATAGCCTGGTACTTAGATAATGCTCAGAAAATGGTAGGGAAGTGTCTTCCTAAAATTTTCCATTAATTACACAGGAGAAAATAGTAACTTAATTGAAAATCCTGAGCGATGCCACCTTAACCAAGTGATCAATGTTAATTAATACCACCAATAATGAGACAATCTGACACCAAGTGCCTCCTGATGTGATGCACTTTTACTATCTTCCTGCCAAAAATGCATAACTGAATCTCATTATGAAGAAACATTAGACATATCCAAATTGAGGGGCATTCTACAAAATAACTGGCCTGTACTCTTTAAAATTGTCAGTGTCATTAAAGACAAAGAAAGGCCGAGGGATGTCCCAGATTAAAGGACTAAGAGACATGACAATTAAATGCAATGTGTGATCCTGTGTTAAATCCCAGACCAGGGAAAACAATTGCTACAAAAGACATTATAGGACAATTGGTGAAATTTGAATATGGGCTGCATATTAGATTCTATATTGTTGCAATGTTACATTTTCTGAATGTGATCATCATGCTGTCCTTATGGAAAAGAATATTCTTGTTTTTAGGAAATCCATGATGTATTATTTATTCATATCTGCTGCTTACTATTAAATGGTTCAGAAAAAAGTAATTATTTTATATAGGTAGGTAGACTGAAATAGAAAGCCAATGTGGCAACATACAACAACTAGTGACTCTGGATGAAGCACATACAGGAGTCCTTTGTGCAATTTTGTTTTGTACATTGCAACTTTTCTGTATGTTTGAAATTATTTTGAAATAAAAAAGTACTACATAGCAGGGAAGATAATTTTTCAGTGCTAATTGGAAAGAGAAATCAAGGTACACTGCCACACAGTTGAAAAGGAGGAGGATCCTTTGGGGAAGAGCTTTCTAACCTCACTGTAACCCTATTCACAGACACACAGCATCTGAGCCGTCCCAGCCAAGGCAATGCTCGGAGATTTCTGGTAGTGAAGCACCTTTCTGAGGAGCAGTGGCCCTCCAGTATGCGCACGTGCGTGCACATACACACACAAAGAAATAAATACACTAAAATACTAACACTCATAAATACACACACATAAACACAAACACACAGAGACAAACTGAATATAACTGGCAATTGAACCTTAAGATTGCTCTCCTCCTTAAATTTCAATATACTTATTCTATCTCCAACTTGAAGCTTTATAATATCATCCTAACTGGTCCCCTATCTTCAGTCTTCACCTCCTCCAGTTTATCCTTTATCCTGCCTCCAGAGCACCAGTAAAACACAAATGCAATCATGGCACTCACTTGCTTAAAACTCTTCAGTGCTCCCTATATGCTGAACAAATCCCTTCTCCTTACTTTCCTCAAACCACCTTCATCTCAAACATGGCAGTTGTGTGTAGATTTCTCCTGAAAGATTGGAGGTGACTGGAGGGGCATTATGTGGCATCACAGTTAACCATTTAGAATTTAAATACATTATCATTTATATTTCTTGAAGGAGAATAATTCAACTCTTTTTTTCCTTAACAGAACTACCTTAGAATGCCCTAATTCAGAATTTCTGTCTTTACACAGTGATTGCCACCCCAACTGTGCATATGAATCACCTAGGGAGCTGGAACCACACCCCAAACCAGACTTGGAATCAGAATGCTGAGGGATGGGGCCCCGCCCACACTCACACACCTAACGAGTTCCTATAAATGCAAGGGAAACAACATGAAGATGCATCCTCCTCCAGAGCAAGCACTTAAGGGTCCTGGTGATTTTGCTTATTCCCTCTTTAGCCTATCAGCATCTGGAGAAGCAGAGTTCCGTGCTGTCTCCATCAGGCATCACGCTAGACTTCAGGAGACCTACAGCAGGACCTCCATAGGTGACACTGAGTTACTCTTTTTCGAGTAGCACATACAGATTAGGCATTTTAAGTTTTACCTTATTAAACAAGCCAAAACAATCCTTAGAGTTAGGTATTCTTATCCCCATGTCAAAGATGATGAAACTGAGGCTCAGGAGAATAAGTGATATGTTCACATGCTAGTAAGTGATGACGCCAAAAATTGAACTCAGGTTCATCTAACCCCAAGTCTTTTCTCTGTCTACTTCCCTCTTCCATGATGTCTCATGTTTGTTTAGCAGATAGACTCAAAGAAAGCAAAATCTTCGACATCTCTTTTGTCCTATAATTCCCAACTCTTCTGAGCAATGAACAAGTTCTGGTTGCAGTTTGTCTATTTCCTCAGGACTAACATCAGAAACAGTCCTTGCATGTGGACACTACCACATGTAAACCCTGCCACCAAGCCTGAGCATCCCAGTGCATCATCCTTGTCTAAGCCTGCATTTCACATGACTGAGCAAAAGAGAGTCTGGGATGGATTGCTTCTGAATGTCTAAAAGAAAAGATCTCAAATAGCAGGGGATGGTGAGTGTCCTAAGATGGCCAGTACCACATGGAAATTCATGAGGTCTCACACAGAACTAAAATGTGCTCCAAGTCTTAACTGTGAGCTTGATAGTGACAGTAACCTGTTAATACTAGAAGCTTTGGGGGAAAAAAATTCTTATTCTCAATGTGCTTCAGATGCTTGTGTGTAAACATTTTATCACCTCAGAACTCAGGCAACACAAGGCCATGGCTGATGCTGTGAAGGTTGTCGACTATCAGACTCTCATGAGCGTTAAATGTAAAACAGTAAAGCTGTCCAAAGATGAATTCACACCTGCGGCAAGGAATGTCTTTGCACTAGGTGATAGCTTATAGTTCTAAAAACACTAAGGTAGGAAGGAAAAGTGGAACATTCCACTCCATTAAAGCCTTCCAACAGCCACTCTCCAGTGAAGGTGGGCAAGAGTGTCTGCATTAGTTATCTATTGCTGCGTAACAGATTACTCCAATATTTAGCAGTTTAAAACACACACACATTATTTATCTCACAGTTTCTGTGGGTCAGGAATCCAGGAGAGGTTTAGCTGGGCCCCCTGGCTCAGGGTGTCTCACAGGCTGCAGTGATCTCAAAACTCAACTGGAGGAGGACCACTTCCCAGCTCACTCACATGGGTGTTGGCAGGACTTGGTTCCTCACTGACTATTGACTGGAGGCCTCCCTTAGTTATTTGCTTTGTGGGCCTCTGCGTGGGACAGCTCACAGCATGGCAGCTGGCTTCCCCGAGAGTGAGCACGCAAGAGAGCAAGAACAGGGGAGCAAGATGGAAGCCAGAGTCTTCCTGTGACCTGACCTCAGGAGCAGCATCCCATCACTCTTGCTCATCTATCATCATCTTATTAGTCAGAAACAAGTCACTAGGTCCAGCCCACACTCAAGGGGAGGACGTCACCAAAGGACTTAAATGCCAGGAACTGGGGCTCATTGGGAGCCAACGTAGGAGCTGCCTAGTCCAGTGTCATTGGACTTGGTCCAACAGAAGCCTTCAGGTCAGGCCTGAGGATGACCCCTTCCCACTCCGGCTCCACAGACAGTAGCTCCCACCCAGTCCTGGGACACCAAGGATCTCTAGCGGGACCTAGTCCTGAGGGGATGGGTGTTTGTTTCTGTTGGGTTGCTTCCATTTTATAATACTCCCCACAAATCTCTGCTCCATCCTAATAGAGTAATACTATTGAAAAACACACATGCGTTTGGAGCAAGCAGACACACACACAAACATGACAGCTTTTCCTCAGTTTTTTGAATGCAGACTGAGGAACACACCTAAAGAATGAACCTCATGAAAGTGGTGAAAAAAGAAGGCCCTTTGAATAAAAGACAAGAGACCTGAGTTCAAGTGTTGCCTCCAGCACGAACTAACGGTATGACCTTTCATACATCACTTAACTTCTCTTCACCCAGCAAAACAAAAGAAGGATAAAAAAGACGGTTCTAATCCAACTCCCTCCAAGGCTCCCATCAAGCTCCTTTCCAAGGAGAATTCTCACAACCCCTCCCTTCAGGGCCCAAGGTCAAAAGAGGTCATTTGCCTTATTTTCACACACATCGAGGGCACCCTGGAACCCTGGTCAGCCAATCACTTCTGTCAGTGCATTTAAATTCCCACAGCAGCCAGAGGATTTTTTTGTCTACATGGATACAATTGTAATTTTATTGATGATGCAACTGAAGCATTGAGTGATTCAATCCTGTGTGGGACCACGCAGGAGCAGAGGTCAGACTACCATAACCCCAAGAATTGTGCTATGAAGTGTCAGGTCTCTCCTACCCCACCCTCTTGGCACCCACACTGTCAGGCCTCTTGTAAAGTGATAGTTACAGACAACAAAACTGCAAATGTGGATATGAAGTAATCTCATTATTAATGAATATTTGGAAACGAAAGCTGTTTTCTAAACAAGCTCATTCTATTTCTAAAATAATACATTGTATACAATCGGCATCATACCATTTAGCTTATGTGTGACTTTGGGTAAGTTACCTAACTTTCTGAGCCTCAGTTTGTTCACGGTAAAATGTAAAAAAGAAATAACTCTTTGGCAATTTATTGTGAGCACTGAATTAGATATACTATCTAAAGTGCCCATCATGATACATGGCTAAAATACTGTATCTGTAATTATAGTTCATAATTCTATTTTTATTATAATTATTCATTCTCTCAACTGGCTCAGGAAAAAAATTATCCCACCATCTCCCCTTTCCCATCACCACTGTACACTGACATTCAGAACTACCCTCTGACTTCCTCAAAAACTTTCCAACCTCATTCACATCCTATTGGCCAGTATCACCTTCCATCATCCTCAGAGATGGGAACATCATCCTTGACCTTTACACACCCAGTGGCCTTCTCCTTTTCCTTCAAACACCTTCGTACACTGTGTGAGCATGGACCTGTTTTACCTCCAAAACATCAAAGTAAGTGTGGTTGCCCTGAAAGTTCCATCTGACTGCTTCCTCTCCCCTAGGGTCCCAGACCCCTGTCTCATTGAGCCTGCTCTTTGCCCTCATGTAAACTTTCAGTCCTATTCTCCAATCAGATAGTCCCCTTTGGCCTGGCTCACCCCAATCTCAACCACTGAATTCTGGTTCTACTAATCCCCCAGGATTTGGCTATTCTTGACCTTTACCTGCCTCTCCACACACCTGGTGACCCCACATAATCAGAGAGTCAACACGGAAGTGTGAAATTGCCAGGCAACACTGGGCAAAGTCAGGCTGTCCAACCACAGCTGGGCCCTGACTAGGGTGAAGGGTCGAGTTGCAGGGCTTCTCCCTCCCCACTCAGCAGCACCCAGTCATTTTCACTCTACTTACCCTTGGTCCTACCCTCTCACTCTCAGAAGATAATCTCAACTCCAATTTCACTGAGTAGAGCCAGGTTTTAAAAATCTTTTTCCAGTTTTATTGAGATATAATTGACAGATAACACTGTGTTAGTTTTAGGTGCACAACATGATGATTTGATGATATATGTACACATTACAAAATGATCATCAGAATAAGTTCAGTCAAAATCTATCACTTCACATAGTTACAAAATGTTTTTCTTGTGATGAGAATTTTTAAGATTTATAATATATAATACAGTATTAAATATATAATACAGTATTATTAACTATAATCACCATGCTGTACATTACTTCCCTAGAACTTATTTCTCTCCAATAACTGGAAGTTCGTACTTTTATATCACCTTCACCCATTTCCCCCAACCCTAAATCCTCATCTCTGGCAACTACCAATCTGTTCTCTGTTTCTATGCATTTGTTTTTTTTAAGATAAAGAGTAAAGGAAACGGCAATTTAAATGAGCACAAATCAGACAACAAAATTCTCAGCAATAATAACAAAGAAAAAAGCTAAAAAGCTAAGCTATAAACCCAGAATTTTTCCCTGGTAAATAAGTACCCAACAACCACAAAAACAACAGCTATCTATTACCAATTCCCAAGGTGGGTCTGTATCTCCACACTGGAGAAGCCCCTGTCGTAGCAGCACACATAAGTAAAATCATGCAATATTTGTCTTTCTCTGTAACATTTCATGTAGCACAGTGCTCTCAAGGTCCATCCATGTTGTCACGAATGGTAAGATTTCCTTGTTTTTATGGCTGAATAATATCCCATTGTGTATAAATACCACAACTTCTTTATCTACTCATCCATCAATGGACACTTAGGTTTGTCCCATGTCTTGGCTAATGTGAATTATGCTGCAATGGACATGGGAGTGCAGATATCTTTTCAAGATAGCGATTTTGTTTCCTTCAGATATATACTCAGAAGTGGGATTGCTGGATCATATGGAAGTTCTATTTCTAATTTTTTAGGAACCTCCATACTGTTTTCCATAGTGGCTACACCAATTTACATTCCCAACAACAATGCACAAGGATTTCCTTTTCTCCACATCCTCACCAACACTTGCTATAACTTGTCTTTTTGAAAACAGCCATTCTAGGTGTGAGGTGATATCTCGCTATGGTTTTGATTTTCATTTTTTTGGCGATTAGTGATGCTGAGCACCTTTTCATGCACCTGGCGGCCATCTGTATGTCTAAGTAAAGCTACTTTTAATTCCTCCTCCCACCTACCCCTATCTTCCTCCACCCCATCACCTATGGAATTACTTCCCCAAGTGCTTTTTGCCCAAGACGTTGGCATAGTTTGGACTGGCCATCGCTTGTGCCCCTCCCCAATCCCAGCTGGTTGAGTTACAGAGCAAGTGCCAGGTAATTACTGCAAAAGAAGGTGTTGAAGGCTGAGAGTGCAAGCACCTAGGCAAAAAAGTGAAAAGCATCTGGTACCCATCCTGCCTTTTTCATCTTGCCATGTACACCACTGCTACAACAGGGGATCCTCCAGTGTGGAGACCCAAACCCACCTTAGGAATTGGTTTACTAAACAGATGAGTTTTTTTGTGGTTGTTCGGTATTTGTTTACCAAGGAAACATTCTGGGTTTATTACATAGCCTTATAGCTTTTTCCTTTGTTATTATTGCTGAGAATTTTGCTGTCTGATTTGTGCTCATTTAAATTGTCCTTTACTTTACTCTTACTTTATTTTATTATCTATCCCTCTCAGTTCAAGCTTCTTTTATTTTCTTTTAAGAATATTTTCTCTTAATCCTCTTTGTTAAAGTATTAGCACTCAAAGGACCATTCTTAATTCCTTAATCTTGTACTTAAGCTTCAAACACATCTACTTCTATATTTTTAACATTTTTTCCATAGGTTTTAGTCTGTTATCCTGTTAATCTTTTATCTTTTTGACTTTGATGTCTTTAACCTTTTACCTTGTTGATTTGTGTTATTGTATCTTTTATCTTAAATCTGATTTATTATCTTGTTACTTCTCAATTCTTAATTTTAATTTTTTTTAATTTTATTCATGGCTTCCTAGTTTTATTTTTTAACTCTAATCTGATTTTCACTCTATTTTTTTAACTCCTTTCACTTTCAACAATTCCATTCTCCTATTTCCTTTATCTTAAACCTTATTTAATTTATCTCTCACAATTATTTTAAGTCTTAAGCTTTTATCCATATTGGGATTTTATCCTCCTGTTGTAATATTGACTCTTTTTCTTTCAACTTTCTCTTACCACATCTCAATGTTTTCATTGTAAGTTTTTCTTACACTTCTATCCTGCTTTTATTATTTTACACAGATCTTTTTCTCTCCTTTCTTTCTTCTCCTACTCTTTTACCTATTTTATGACTTGGTTTAAAATCACCACAGGATGGAGGGAGGAGGGTATAGCTCAGTGGTAGAGTATGGGCTCAATCCCCAGTGCCTCCATTAAAGATAAATAAATAAAAGCCTAATTACCCTTCCCACTAAATAAATACAATTTTTAAAAATAAAAATAAAATCTCTAGCAAACATATATATGCCATGTCAGGTCATGGTTTTAGTACCACTGCTGCACTACTGTATGCCATTGGTGTCTTCCATAAATACCTTTGATAAACATAAATTAATATATGAAAACCCACAGTAAGTAAATCCTGCACTTTAATTACAAATCTATTTTCATGAGTCAGAGGCTTTTTTTTTTTCTAGTCACCTAGATGATCAAGGAACTAAGCTGAACTGAGGCCTATGACCTGAACCCATCAATATAGAGCTCTGGCTGGATCAAACTAAGCTTCAAACTGGAAGGACTTCAAAAAGAGAGAGGATGCAAAGAAACAATATAAGAAATGAAAATGGAGAAATTACAACCACACCACAGAAATACAAAAAATCATTAGAGAATACTATGAACAAATATATGGCAATAAATTGGACAACCTAGAAGAAATAGACAAGTTTCTAGAAACATACAGTCCACCAAAACTGAATCAAGAAGAAATAGGTCATTTGAACAGACCAATCACTAAAAGTGAAATAAAATCAGCAATAAAAAACCTCCCTGCAAACAAAAGTCCAGGACCAGATGGCTTCACTGGGGAATTCTATCAAACATACAAAGAGCTCATACCAATCCTTCTCAAACTCTTCAAAAAGACTGAAGAGGAAGAAATACTCCCAAACTCATTCTATGAAGCCACCATCACCCTGATACCAAAGGCAGACAAAGACACTACCAAAAAAGAAATCTATAGGCCAATATCATTGATGACATAGATGCAAAAATCCTCAACAAATATTAGCAAACAGAATCCAACAACACATAGAAAAGATTTACACCATCATCAAGTTGGGTTCATCCCAGGGACCCAAGGATGGTTCAACATACCCAAATCAATCAACATGATACACCACAACAAGAGGAAGGACAAAACTCACATGATCATCTCAATAGATGCAGAAAAACCATTTGATAAAATTCAACACCCACTTATGATAAAACCTCTTACCAAAGGGGTATGGAGGAAACATATCTCAACATAATAAAAGCTATTTATGACAAACCTACAGCCAGCATAACACTCAATGGTAATAGTTGAAAGCCTTTCTGCTAAAATCTGGAACAAGGCAAAGATGCCCACTCTTACCATTTCTATTCAATACAGTTTCAAAGTCCTAGCCATGGTAACTAGACAAGAAAAAAAAAAAATAGGGATCCAAATTGGAAGATAAGAGGTAACATTGTCACTATATGTGGATGACACGATACTATATATAGAAAATTTAAAGGCTCCACACAAAAACTACTAGAGCTGATAAAAAAAAAAAAATTCAGCAAGGTAACAGAATACAAGATTAACATACAGAAATCAGTTCCATTTCTTTACACTAACAATGAAATATCAGAAAAGGAAAACAAAGAAACAATTCCTTTTAAAATCTCATCTAAAAAAATAAAATACTTAGGAATAAATCTGACCAAGGAAGTGAAAGACTTATATGCAGGCAACTAGAAAACACTGACTAAGGAAATTAGAAATGACTTAAAGAAATTGAAAGATATTCTGTATTCTTAGATTGGAAAAATATTGTTAAAACGGCCATACTACCCAAAGCAATCTACAGATTTAATGTGATCCCTATCAAATTACCCAGGACATTTTTCACACAACTAGAACAAATCTTCCTAAAATTTGTATGAAATCACAAAAGACCCAGAATTGCCAAAGCATTATTGAAGAAAAAGAATGAAGCTGGAGGAATAATCCTCCCAGACTTCAGACAATACTACAAAACTACAGTAATCAAAACAGCATGGTATTGGTACAAAAATTAACATATGGATCAATGGAACAGAACAGAGAGCTGAGAAATAAACCCACAAACTTTTGGTCAATTAATCTTTGACAAAGGAGGCAAGTGCATACAGTGGAGTAAAGACAGTCTCTTCAGCAAATGGTGTTGGGATAACTGGACAGCTGCATGTAAATCAATGAAGTTAGAATACTTTACACAAAAATAAATTCAAAATGGCTTAAAGACTTAAACATAAGAGAAGACACTATAAACCTCTTAGAGGAAAACATAGGCAAAACACTATCTGACATACATCTTAGCAATGTTCTCCAAGGGCAGTCTACCCAGGAAATAGAAATAAAAGCAATAACTAACAAATGGGACCTAATTAAACTTACAAGCTTTTGCACAGAAAAAGGAAACCATATGCAAAACAAAAAGACAAAGTATAGAATGGGAGAAAATATTTGCAAAAGGTGAGACTGACAAGGGCTTAACTTCCAGAATATATAACAGCTCATACAACTTAATAAGAATAAAAAAAGAAAACCCCATCCAAAAATGGGCAGAAGACCTAAGCAAGCAATTCTCCAATGAAGACATACAAATGGCCAAGAGGCACATGAAAAAATGTTCAATATCACTAATTATCAGAGAAATGTAAATTAAAGCTACAATGAGGCATTTATCACCTCACACTAGTCAGAATGGCCATCATTCAAAAATCCTCAAACAATAAATGCTGGAGAGGGTGTGGAGAAAAGGGAACCCTCCTATACTGTTGGTGGGAATGTAGTTTGGCACAGCCATTATGAAAAACAGTATGGAGATTCCTCAAAAAACTAAAAATAGACTTACCATATAAATCCAGTAAACCCACTCCTGGGCATATATCCAGAGAGAACTCTAGTTCGAAAAGCTATAAGCACCCCAGCGTTCACAGAAGCACTATTTACAATAGCCAAGATATGGAGACAACCTAAATGTCCATCAACAGATGAATGGATAAAGTTGTGGTATATTTATACAATGGAATACTACTCAGCCATAAAAAATAATAAAATAATGCTATGGTAACATGGATGGACCTGGAGATGGTCATTTTAAGCAAAGTAAGCCAGAAAGAGAAAGAAAAATATCATATGATACCACTTATATGTGGAATCTTTAAAAAAAAAAAAAAAGACAAATGAACTTATTTGCAAAACAGAAACAGACTCATAGACATAGAAAACAAACTTAGGGTTACTGGGGGATGGAATAAATAAGGAATTTGAGATTTGCAGATACTAACTGCTATATATAAAATAGATAAACAACAAGTTTCTACTGTGTAGCACAGGGAACTATATCTAATATCTTGTAGTAGCCTATAATGAAAAAGAATATGAAAATATATGTAGGTATATATATGACTGAACAATTATGCTGTACACCAGAAATTGACACATTGTAAGCTGACTAACTTCAATTAAAAAAAAAAAAAACCTGCAAGGACTTCATACACTCATGAAACCTGTATTTCTTTGACCATGGAACTATCACAGTGATTTTTTTTAAATTTCTTTAGCAACAGAATGGTTCATTTAAATTAAACCTCACACAGAACCCTAAACTAATACAAATAGAGTCGCTCTGATTAAAAGAAAAGCCAGAGGTCCCTTTGCCTTTGATCCCCACCTCAAATACCTTAACAGATCTCTGAGACCAGGACACAGCTTGAACACAGAAAGAAAACCTCTTAGGTCCCTGGGGGCCCTATGTAATTGCAGAAATATTAGTATTTTGATGTATTAGCCAACTCTTTTCACCTCCATATTCCCAGTTACCCAGTGAGTCAACCCCACTTATGCATCCAGACATGAAGCATCCACTGCCTCACGGAGGGTTCACCCCATGGAACTGCAGAACCAAACGGTCAGAGGCTTAGCTTCTGTCTTCACAAGGCAAGGTCCAGGGTGAATTGTCTGCCTGATTAACATTAGGCTAACCTACAGCAAACATTGAACCGGAAGTATCAGTGGCTCAGCACCAGAAAAAACTTACTTGGGTTGAGGCTTCCTCCTCCATCTTTTAGCACCGTCATCTGTAACACATGGCCTTGAAGGTCAGTGCAACAGAGGAAGAAATAGAATGACAAGTCCACACTCAATCAAAATTCTTCAGCGTGTATGTTGTCTGCTCAGGCTGCCATCACAAAATATCACAGATGGGGCAGCTCAAACAGCAGAAATTTCTTTCTCACAGTTTTGGAGACTAGAAGTCCAAAATCAAGGTGTCAGCAGGTTTGGTTTCTCCTGAGGCCTCTCTCCTTGGCTTGTAGATGAACAGCTTCCTATGTCCTCACATGGTCCTGCCTCTGCACACACCCCTGGTGTCTTTTCCTCTTCGAATAAAGACACTAGTCATAATGGGTTAGGGCCCCACCCCTATGATCTCTCTTAACATTAATCACCTCTTTAAAGGCATTCTCTCCAAATACAGTCACATAGGGGTGGGGGTTCAACACATGAATGCGGGAAGATTGAGGGAACACAATTCAGTCCATAACTGCCTGGAATCAGAAAATGCCATTTCCATTGACATTTTATTGGCTAGAACAAGTCACATGGCCCATCTAACTACAAGAGAGACTGGAAAGCTTCATCTTCACATGTTCTCCAGAAAAAAAGGAGAACCAGATATGGGTGAACACTAGCAACCTCCACCTCACAAAGGCAGACAAAAAGATTTAGAAAAATTTGTGCTTGGGCACAGTCTTCCGCACCCAGAGGGTGAGCGATGGGGAAGGAAGAGGGAAGGGTGGTGAAAGAGAAGGGCCCTCATTTGGAGAGACAGTGTGGACAGAAGCACGAACAGCATCCAGAGACATGCCCCTCAATCACCCTGCATTCAAGCAACAACCCCCAGCATGAGGAAAACAAACGAAAGCTGAGTTCGTGCTAATGGCCCCAACTCCATTCCACGGTACCCTACACCCCCAGAGCAGAGGAGCCCTCTGGCATCTGGAGAGGGTCTTCTATCAACAGTAGCCAGCACCCTGCCCCTTGACCATGTGCCCCAGACTTCATCAGTATCCAACCACTCCATCGTCTGACAACTCCAGTGGACAACCCCGTCCATACACATACACACAGTCTGAGGCTCTCAAAGATCCAGACACCGAGGGTAGAGATGGTGACAGAGGTGGTGGGAGATGAGGGATAACTTCCATCTGCCACTCTCCTCACCTGTGAGACAGAATGAAACAGCTCAAGATTTCCCCCACCAGCTGGGGCCAAAGTGAATGAACTTCATACATTAAGTAGCACCAAACTAATGTGTATTAGATCAAAGAAAGCCATAGAGCCATCTACTGGTCACAACTGAAAAGAGATGTCATCTGAAAAAAAAAAAAAACAGGGAAAAATAAAAATAATCAAATTTGACTCTAATAAATTCATTATAGAAATGTGACAGGAAGTGTCATCTCATTCCTTTCAATGTAAGAAACTATAAGAGATGCAGAAGTTAGATACGCCTCAAATAAATGTGTTTAGGGAATTAGAATTGTAATATACTAGCACACAGTTCTAAGGTGCCTTTCAATTCTCTCAGTTCTGCATGTTCAAATTCTGTGAAAATAAGACACGGTTTCATTTTATGAAACCTGAAACCTCCACGTTTAATTAAGGAATCTGCGATCTTGCAGCTCAGCTGACAAATGATACACCGTGCTATTACGTGCTCTGCGGTACACACTCACAGCCTCCATCGATGGGAGACAATCTCCAGAATGGTCAGGAAGATTTTAACAGAAAAGAGCTCTGAAGACTGGGGTCAGGGTGGGGGCAACAAAGGCTTCATTCAAGTAGGTCCCACTTTAAGGGGCATTGTTGGATTTAGAAATTGAGCAGTGTCAGCTAAAACACCAAGCTTGCTGCTTAAAAGGAAGCCGATGGGTTACATTCAAGCCAAGTCCCCCACCCTCACGGGTTTGGAATGTGACGCTAATGTAGTCTCTACTTCCAAGTGCAATACCCAGGAACAACTGCCCAGGCAAAGGCTCGGAGAAACACCTCGGGGTCATTTTCACAGCCTTTGGGCATAATTCCAAAGCCCAGCCCAGGATATGATCCAGCAGACGGTGAATGCTACATTTGAGCACAGAACGGCTGACCTTCCGTTTAGGGTCAGAAATTGGCTAATCTGTTTCTTAGACTTGCTCCGCAGAAGCTGAGCAGGTAGATCAAGTTTAACTAAAAAGATGCCAGACGCCAAGCCTTCTCCTAACTGGAAATCGTGGAGATACGAGGACCACCGTACACTGAGTACACAGCGCCACCTACAGTACTATTGGTGAAATTCATCACAGCCTTCTTCAAAGGCAGCGATGGAAAGAATGGCACAATCCTGGGAAAATCCTTCAGGAACCTGCACAGGGAGAAAGAATCTAACCCAAACTTCAGACTTGGCAGATATTATGTTTATTTGGGGGTGGAAAAAAGAGACAAGTTTGATAACAGGGAGAAGATTGGGCTGACTGATTACAGGCTTGTCTATTTGCTGGCTTTAGGCTAATAGCGTTGAATTCTAATACGATTTTTTTTCTAGTATCTGTTGTAAGAACTCACCAAGGAATAAAATCAATCAGAAATAAACATCAGGACCAGCTGACATTGAGATCTGATGTGAAACAGCCAGTCAATCATCCGCCATCTCTGAAATTTAGAAAATAAAACCCTAGCAGAAGTCCTTAAACCTACAGAGCTGGATGAGGATGTAGTCATAGCTGAGAGTTCTGGAAAGAGTTGCTACAATTATCTTCCCACTAATTCCTGAAACGACGAGGACAGAGTGTGGGGTGTCTTGAACGACAAGTGAGAAGCTAGGGGTTTTTTTCTTCCTACTTCAAAGCTTCAGCTTGATCAAAAAATGACAGTAGCTTACCTAAGATAGATTTTAGAAGATTAATCTGGTGGAAGGATAGGATGAATTTGAGGGGAGAGAGATGAAAGGAGCAGTTACTTTAAAATAAATAACGATAGTGATGAGTTACAACCATTGAATAAAATGGTGATCTATCAAGCCTTAACGATATAAATAAATGAGCACAGCATAAGATGAGTCTGAAATATCCTGTTGTATTAGAAAATAAGGAATCAATGCAATTCCTATCAACATCACAATGGCAATTTTTATAGAAATTGAAAAGCACTCCTCAATTTATATGGAACCACAAAAGACCCTGAAGCACCAAAGACATCCTGAGAAAGAAAAACACGGCAGGAGGTATCACACTTCCTGATTTCAGGTTAAACTGTAAGTTGTAGACATCAAAACAGTATGGTACTGTCATAAAAATAAACCAACAGAACAGAATTGAGAGCCCAGAAATAAACCCACGCATATATGATTAACTAATATTTGACATGGAAGCCAAGAATACTCGATGGAGAAGAAACAGTCTCTTCCATAAATAATGCTGGGATAATTGGATATTCACATGTCAATAAAGCTGGGCCCATATCTTACACCACTCACAAAAATTAACTCAAATGTATTAAAGACTTAAATGTAAGACCTGAAACCATGAAACTCCTGAAGAAAACACAGGAATAAAGCTCCTTCTCATGGGTCTTGGTAATTTTTTGGATACGACACCTAAAGCACAAGCAACAAAATTAAAAATTAACGAGTGGAACTACATCAAAATAAGGCTTCTGACAGTGAAAGAAACCATCAACTAAGTGAAAAGACAACATAATCAATGGATAAAAATATTTAGTAAACCATATATCTGATAAGGGATTAATATCCAAAATATATAAAGAACTTATACAACTCAATAGAAAAAAAAAAAACAAATAATTTAAAAATGGGCAAAGCAATACTATGAAGCTACAGTAATCAAAATAGCATGGTATTGGCACAAAAACAGATATATAGATCAATGGAACAGAATAGAGAGCCGAGAAATAAACACACAGACTTTTGGTCAATTGCTCTTCAACAAAGGAGGCAAGAACATACAATGGAGAAAAGACAGTCTCTGCAGCAAATGGTGTTGGGAAAACTGGACAGCAGCATGTAAATCAATGAAGTTAGAATACTCCCTTACATCATACACAAAGATAAATTCAAAATGGCTTAAAGACTTAAACCTAAGACAAGACACTATAAACCTCTTAGAAGAAAACATAGGCAAAACATTCTCTGACATGTATCTTAGCAATGTTCTCCTAGGGCAGTCTACTCAGCCAATAGAAATAAAAGCAAAAATAAACAAATGGGACCTAATTAAACTTAAATGCTTTTGCACAGCAAAGGAAACCATAAGCAAAACAAAAAGAACCTACAGAATGGGAGAAAATATTTGCAAAGGATACAATTGACAAAGGTTTAATTTCCAGAATACATAAGCAGCTCATACAACTTAATAATAAAAAACAAACAACCCAATCCAAAAATGGGCAAAAGACCTAAACAAGCATTTCTCCAATGAAGACATACAAATGGCCAATAGACATATGAAAAAATGCTCAGTATCACTAATTATCAGAGAAATGCAAATCAAAACTACAATGAGCTATCACCTCACACCAGTTAGAATGGCCATCATTCAAAAGTCCACGATTGATAAATGCTGGAGAGGCTGTGGAGAAAAGGGAACCTTCCTACACTGCTGGTGGGAATGCAGTTTAGTGCAGCCACTGTGGAAAACAGTATGGAGATTCCTCCAAAAAGTAAAAATAGACTTACCATATGATTCAGCAATCCTACTCCCGGGCATATATCCAGAGGGAACTCTAATTCAAAAAGATACATGCACCCCAATGTTCACAGCAGCACTGTTTACAATAGCTAAGAGCTTTTTAAAAGTACAGATTTCCAAGTCCTCCCTCAGAGTCACTGCTCAGAACCACCAAAGAGGGAATCCAGAGACCGGTTTCCGGGTTTTGTTTGGTTGTTTGCCACCCTCTTCTGCCCCCATTAAGCTCTCCTGTTGCCCCCGCTCCTAGACACTCAGTGTCCGCCTGAACACACCCTCCCAGGCCTGCACTCCTACCATCAGGCCTCTGGCCTCCTCTGTGGAAACATCAGCACCCAGCAGCCCCAGGTGCCTCGGAAGCCCTATCTCAAGGATGTCTATGGCCAGCTGATTCCAGCTGAGGGGTGAAGGCCCCACAGGCCTTGCCAACCTTCTATTTTGCTTCCAGGTGACGTGGCATATGGTAGGCTCGGAAGATTTTGTGCTCATCTGCGCATTATCACACTGGCTCCACTATTATCAGGCCTCTGGCCTGAAAAGCTGTTGTGTGGGATCCCATGTCAGCAAGCAGGCACTCTGTGAACCCTTGGGTGATAGCAGTGGACGCACAGGAAAGGCATCAATATCTGGGGGGATCAATTCCAAAAAAGATGAACCACTGTCCCCTAGAGGGTGATAAAGGCCTGATGTCATCAACTTGCCAACAAAGGGGTGGCTGGACTTCTTATGAAGTGGTACCATATCAAGGGCTCATCTTTTGTGTCTGCCACTCACACATCAGGTACTCAGAAGTGACGTTAACCAGGCCTGCTCTGGTCAGAGAGAACCCATGCAGAGCCTCCTCCCTGCTTCAGTAGCTCCTCCATCCGTGGGCCTGTTGCCCCATGTGAGCACAGGCGTAATCAAGAACAGAGGCTGACAGACATCTACCAGACTCATCATTTTGTCTACCTAGCTGTTGAGTCATCCCTTTGCTGAGTATTGATGGTCAACATAAAGATCCGCCCACTCCCACAGCTTCTTCCCCAGACTCATACTCTTGGATCTTCCATTCCTGCTCCTTCCAGTTGACTAACCAAATTATTCACTGCAGCCCAGGAGTCCATGGAAACTACTTTGGGCCACCTCTTCCTCCATGCAAAATGGACAAACAAGCGAACCGCTCACAGCTCTGCCCATTAAGAGTATTTCCCTCATTACAGTCCTTATGGCCACTCCTGAGTAGGGCAGTAGTGCGGAAGCAGTCCATTTCAACCCCCGCCAACAGACCCAAGCTCTTCTCCCAGTGTCTTGGGAATCCCCACTCCACCCCATGAAGCCATGATAAGAGCTGGGGGAGATATCAGTGTAGCAGAGGTAGATGCCACACGGACGGGGGCCACCTGTTCGTGTAACACAGATTGCCAGGCTTCAACCCAACATGATCTAGACAAAATCCCTAAGCAAAGGCATTAAAAAGAAAAAAAGTGGGGGGGGGGGGGGAATCAATCCCTAGAACTGCCACTAAAAAGTAAATAAATAAATAAACCTAATTCCCTCCACCCCCAAAAAAGAAAAAAAAATCTGATTGCAATGTACAACCAGATTTTGGAATCACAGATATCAAGATCCAACACAGGTACATAGTAAGGTTTCAATGCATAAAACAAATAGGTCTTTGCCCTCCAGAAGCCTAAAGTCTGGTGGGAGGAATCACTGGATACAAACTTCCTTAAAATATCACTTCTAAAAATTATCACTTTAAATCAATTGATTTAATTGATTAAAGAAACTAGAGTAGTTACTTGCAAACAGAAATGGCCTAGTCCAATACCAATGTTCTCCTCTGCACACAGTAAGTAGAATTTAGACATGCAGAGCCCTCAATCAGACCAAGAGTAGGGGGCAAGGGGAAACTGGGAGAAGGAAATGGGAAAAAAAAAAAAAAGAAGCCTGGTGCCTTTAGATTACCTTAGGCAAAGGAAAGCAGCTGCTCTAGACTTTAATCGTGAGCATCATCAGAGCAAGAACCCAGGACCAGCCTGAGAGGAAGCTCTAGGTAAGTGTGAACTTGCATCCACATGCACATGATGTGAACTGACAGCCATAACTCACGAAGGCCTCTCATAGCTTTACAGTGTCACCCCATATGGTATTGATGACCAACATCCCAGATTGTACAAAACCCCTAAACTCAAAAATTTTGGCTCTGCCACACCAGATACAGCATAATTTGCAATTCCAGAAATGTGCTCATCCTACCTACAGCCCCTAGCCATCCACTTCCTAAAATAAGTAAACAAATACATACACACACACACACACACAAAGGTGTCTATGTGGCTTTTTACATTTGTCAGAATACAATGTGGGAGGGGAGGTGCCAACATGGCGGAGTAGAGAGACTCACAGCTCACCCTCTCCCACAAATACACCAAAAATTATATCTATAAACCCACTGAATCACACAGAACACCTTCTAAACTCTGGCAGAGTGTCTCTAGCTTCAAAATACAGGATTCTCACAAAATCCGATAAACAAGACGTTCATACTGTATATTTATTACAGAGAACTATATTCAATATCTTGTAGTAACTAATGGTGAAAAAGAATGTGAAAATGAATATATGTATGTTCCTATATGACTGGAGCATTGTGCTGTACACCACAAATTGACACAACATTGTAAACTGACTATACTTCAATAAATAAATATATATATATACCAAAAAAAAAAAAAAGCTGGAAAATACAATGTGGGTTTTCCCCAAGGAAAAGCAAGACTCATAGGACAATATAGAAAAAGGAGGCACACCCTCTTGTGACGCTGGCCTGGCCTTGTCGCTTCCTCACCAATGCAAGTTGGGCCAGTTACTTTTCTTTAAGCCTCAGTCCTTTGTCAAACACAAGTAAAATGCCCTCCCCTATGGTGACCATGAAGATTAAACAAGAGATTGGATGCAAAGTCTCTAGCCGGGTGTCCGCCTCAAAGAATTCAAAATTGTAGCACTTAATAACCGTTTTGCTTACGACTGTGACTATGATTATGGCTGAGCGAACTCACCTGTCCGGAAACGGCAGGGAAAGGGAGCGCGGCGCCGCCCCTGTGCGCTCTGGGGCGGTGCGAAACGTGGCTGGACGGACGGGCAGGCGCTCCCCGTGATGCGGAGCTTGGGCTCCTTTCCTCAGCGCTGACCTGGCTGCCAGTTAATCCGCTGCAGGTGGTAAACACACACACACACACACAGCCTAGCCTTACGTCAAACCAAATGTTTCTAGGCCCAGTTTGTAAAAGAAGATCTCCAGTTGCTCCAGCTCTCCCGCAGGGGGCGCCCACAGCCCGGCTCCAGGACCCAGCCAGGCGCGCTCTGCCCGTCGGCGCCCCTCTCCAGTACTTGACTGGCTCTGTCACAAAGCACACTGCGAGGCCCTGGGAAGCTGGAAGGGCCCTTGCTGGCAGGTCCTGACAGGAATCCCCGGTGTCAGCAGGCACCAGAGGAGCTCCAGTTCCCCTTGCTAGTCAGGAGGCTGCTTTGCGCGTGCGCAGGAGGACCCTGCCTGAGCGCGCAGCCTCGGTTAGAGTCTAAGCTCCTCCAAGGCGCAACCCAATTTAGTCACCTGAGGACCTCCAGTAGCCGGCTAGAGAATGAATAAATGCGTAACTAGATTAATGTTGATAATGTAGAAGGTAGGATGGGTCAACCTTCTTACTCTTGTGGTAAAAAGACGTTTTTAACCCCAACATCGCACTGGAGAATCACCACCACCACCCCATTCTCATCAGTCCAACTGGCTCCTACAGGGCTGACCCAATCCTCTCCTGCAAGAGTGGGCCCATGGTTGGTTCAACCAAAGTCACAAACTCAACTTGGACCATCAAATCTTTTCCCAGATTTTTGCCATTGTAACAACCAGGAAAGAGAGACTGCGGGCTCTAAAGACCAGGTAAGCCTGACTCTGCCTAGGGCTACTTTGTCAGCATGTGAAGTGGTGACCTGAGGAAGAAACCAACACAAAGCAAGGTGGAGCAAGAACAAGAGAGGAAGAAATTGAGCTTCTGGATCCAGCCATGCCTGATCTCCTTCCCAAACTTGTAGTATATAAGCCAATAAATTGCTTTTTTGCTGCCTGGCAAATAAGAGAACTTGGACTAATGCATTTCTCTTTTCTCTTTTACTCCTGAGCAGAAATATGACAGCACTGAACTGAGAGGAGCCTTCCAAAGTAATCCTGATAACAATTTTTCTAAGACACTGTGAGAATAGACTGAGATTCAAATCCCAGTTCTGCTGCTCATTTGCTTTGTGATCTTGAAAACCTTGTGGAACTTTTGACAATGAACACATCATTTCCTAATCAAAAATAATGGCCATTTTCCAGGGTTATAAATTGGATTCTAAAAGTTTCATTTTAATCACAACCATTTGAATTACTGTGTTGTTTGTACAGTTATTGATGTTTTAGCACCTACAGTATTGTATTTGCACATAAAACCGTAAGAAGGCATTACTCATTTAGAAGACAAGCACTAATTAGTCAGATATACGGTGGGTTAATAGGATGTGTGGATAGACTTACAAGCTGGACCGTTACCAATTTCGAGGAAATAAGCTCACAAAATCAGCTTTGCTGGACGGAAAAGGCCTCCATTTGCTCAGATAAGGAAGAAATAAGATGGGGAGAGTTTTCTGCCACAATCTTGTGAAATTTCAGGGGATGGTCCCCAGTCAACAGTAGGACATCTACTCTGGGTGGAAGGGCCCTGACTGACCACTGAGACAGTAAACAGGTGGGGGCAGAAGCCAAAAGTTGGTCAGCAGTTGTCCCTTTCCCCTTGTCCTCCCATTGCCCCATACAGGGATTTGGTGACCTGTTTAATGGGGCCCATCCAAGTGCAACTTTTTCTCTCCTCTCCACTCTCTGCCTCTCACCACCTCTCCCTCCAGTATGCTCTTTGCTTCAGACCTCTCTCTGCCATTCACAGGACTACAAGTGTCAACAGGGCCCTGGGACCAAAGAGATTGCCAGCGTTTTCCAATTTCTGGAAGGTCTCCTTTAAAATGAATACTTATAATTGTTTTGACCTGTAAGCTTGGAAAGATGTTCATCACAGGCTTTTCTTATGTCAAAACTACTTTAAGTTTCTCTCCATGAATATCACTGAATAAAGGTGTCTGAGTAAAACCTTATTGTGGAAGATGGCTGCGACTCCACAGCTGGCAGGGGTTTGGGAATCTAACTTGCTGGCACAGCCTCCCTTCCTGTCCAGAATCTTCTCCCTGCTCCTCTCCCTCTCCGGGGCGGCACTGTCATCCATCACAGTCACCCAAGCCTCACTATCCCCTCCCACTGCAGCCGTCTGAAGCCCTGGGTTTGTGTGTCCCTGTCCCTCCTATACTCACCTCTGTAGCAAGGAAGAAAGCTGGGAAAAGACAACTGGTTTCACCTAGAGTCGGCCAGTGAAGGAGGCGCACTCGCACCAGATTGAAGCCGGAAGAGAAGAAGCCCTTTCCCTTGGCGATGGCCGGCGTTTCCGTCTGCAGACATGAGCCTTGCATCAGCTTGCAGGCGGTCACCTGCTTGGATGGGGCAAATGCTAGGATCAGTGGGGCCAGTATTCCTGCAATTTCTGCAGCCTCTTGATCCCTGAAAACCGGCAGTACTTGTCCACGAGGTTTGCTTCCCCAGCCATTCCTGGTGTTCTTTTCGAAATAATTTCCCAGTGTTCCGGGATTTGGTAAAATGTTCTGTAAAGGTCCAGGTAGTAAATGTTTTAGCCTCTGAGGGCCACATGACTGTCCGTCACAACTGCTCAACTCCGCCATTGTAGTGCAAAAGCAGCCCTAACCAATACAGAAACGGAGTAGCACCACTGTGTTCCAATAAAACTTTATAAAAACAGGCAGGCAAGAGGATATAGCTCAGTGGTAGAGCGCACGCTTAGCATGCACAAGGTCCTGGAGTCAATCCCCAATACATCCATTAAAAAAATAAATAAACCTAATTCCCATCCCCCCCAATTTTTTTAATAATAAAATTTAAAAAGTAAAAATTAAAAAAATAAAAACAGGCAGTAGGCTGAATTTGGCTTACAGATCATAGTGTGCCAACCTCGCAACAATTTTTAATTCCCTTTCTGCTTGAGCTATGTATATATAGTGGCTTCTGTTTGCCTGATTGATACAGTATCCAAACAGGAATTTTTCCTCTCCTCTCCTTCCTCAGTGCCGTAATTCAAGCCCCCAGATCCCTTGCTGCAGCTAGTTGGCCCTGGCCTTGGTCAGTCCATCCGGAGTCTTCTCTTCCATCCTTGGCTCACCCATGCTTCTAGAGTCTACTGTCATTCACAGGTAAACTCCTTCAATGGCTCTGCACCCCTTTTAGGTTATCTTGTGTCCGTCAGGGTCCCAGCAGGACACAGATGACACAGAGGAGTCAGGATAATTCAAGATGGGCTTATTGACAAAGGCAGGCCAGGTTACGGAAACCGCAGGCACAGTGCACTCCCTCGTAGTTCGTAGCCAAGGAGCTGTTTCCACCCTTGTGTCCATTGGGGTGGGTGCAGGGAGAGGTCATCAGAACCCAAAAGGAGAGCAGGGGTTCCCCAGCCATCTGTGCTGAAAGACCAGACTTGTGGGCTTTGTTTTCATTTTGTTTGATTTTTTTTTAAATCTAATTCCTCTCAGACTAGTGCTCTTGTAAAATACAATAAAAAAAAAAATTAGAAAAAAATGAAATTTGAAAACACACATAAAATACAAGCTCAATTTTTTTATTATCAGATTCAGCAGATAACAGATATAAAATCTGTCAAATTGCTATAAAAGTTTATAAACTCTTTCTCTCAATTTCTGTTCTTACCTCATCATGAGGCCAAGACAGCCCCACAGGGAGGGAGCCAGAGGAATTACTGTCCCAAACTTACTGTCCTCCCTCCCTCCCATCCCCTACCAACCCCCACTGGCCAAACCCAACCAGAAGCAGAGGAGGAGAACATTCACACCTCCCGGGGCAGAAAGCAGGATGCAGAGAGAGCAGGGAACGGGGTTGAAGGGACAAAAAGCAACACCAGAGAACCCAGCCCAAGAGCCTTCAAGCCCATTTTCCACCCTGTCTTCCTGTTGTGCAATAGCCTTCTCATCCATTCCAAATTACCCATACTCCCCAAATCCTCCCCCTGAGTCCCTTTACACATCCTATTCCCCATGCCTGCGAAGTTTCCTCTTCTCTGCTCCTGGCCAGACCTTCCTCATGTTTCAGGATCATAGCAGTGATCATGGTTTGAAGTGCTCAGAGCACTTGTCTACCAATCTCCTTCTTTTGGTAGCAAACCCCACTCCCCTAGATATGAATTGGGCACGTGGCCAAAATTTACCTGGTTAGTTCAATTAAAAAATATTTATTGAGAACTTAATGCTGTCCTAGGTCATACTGTTTTAGGGACTGAGCCAAAAAGCACTCATTCAGTTAGGGGAAACACATTTATTTGTTTATCAGCTGATATTCGTAATCTTCCTAGAACAGGTCTATGGACATTTAGAAAGCAAAGTTTTTTCCTCTGTGGAAGCCAAGCCAGGGGGACATGCATGTAGCCCTGTTCCTTGGCACAGTGAGAAAGCCTGTCTGTCACAGAGCATGACTCAGAGGGGAGAAGAATTAGGAGAACTGAGATAAAAAGAGAGAGCATCTTGATTATCTTATTCGGCTCCTAGATCTAGCCAAGCCTGAAGTCTACACCTGAATTTCCTGGTCACATGAACCAATAAGCTCCCCTTTTTTGCTTAGGCTTGTTTGGGTTGGATTTCTATCTCTTGGAACCAAATGAGTCTTGGCTAAGACAGGGACTCAATTTAAACTTTGCCTTCTTCTGGATATTTTCCCCAAATGCCTGGTGTAAGTCAGCGGCACATTCTGAATGCTTGAGCACGTACAGACGGGACATCTAATTTTGGCAGTTCACATAAAGAATCCAGCAGAGCTCACTGAGGACAAAGCTTTCATCTCTGAATCCCCAGGGCCTTGTGTAGATTAGATGCCCCAAAAATGTTTGTGGGAGCAATTGCTAATGAATTCTTGCAGTCAATGAACCCCTATAACCGGCAGTCTATCCAGTGGCACATGCCTATCATATGTATTTGTACACCCTGGAGAGAGGGACTGATGGAGCGCAAGGGAGACTGAATACAAAGGGCCATCTGTGATCTAAAGTAGCCAGGGGCCCAGAGAGTTTCAGCCACTCCCCTAGGTCCTACGGCCAGTAGGAGGCAGATGTGAGATTCAAACCCAGGCAGGCTGAGTTCTTAGCCACTGCCCTTCACGGGCTAATCCGTCATGCTGGCAATTCCTCAGCTCTGAAAGTCTGTCAAAAACGAGGCCAGAAGCCATGGTAGTGTCTAGTAACAGAATCCATCCGCCTTGTTAGAACAAGGATGTTGGAAGCCCCTGTCATGACCCCGTTTCTCCCAGACAGGCAGGAATTGCTAGTCTAAGGGGAAGCTGTATTTCTGAGCGCTTCATTCAACTCCAGGAGTTAATGACAACAGTAATAGCTACAGTCTATGTGCCAAACTGCTGAGAGCTGTACCTCGATTCATTTAGTGCTTACATTAACTCTGCGAAGTAGGGATTATTACCTGCTCTACAGGTGACAAAGTGGTGATTAAAATTCTTGAGTGGGACGTAGTGAGGCACTAGTCAGTGGGAGAGCCAGGACCTGAATCCCAATCTGTGGCTGCAAATCCTGTGTTCTGTCCAGCTGTCCCTCGAGAGGATCTGAACCCAGCTTCTGCCAGGACAGCACCAGAGTCCCTGCCTTTCTGTACCTGTGTCCCACTGTAGGCTGGGGAGTGGCCCCAAGTTGTATGGGGCCATGGAGGGATGCAATTACAGGAATTTTATTGCATGCATGGAAAGTTATAACTTAATTTAGGGCTGTTCACAGCATGCACTACTCCAGGGAAGTTACTTTTAAAAAATCAATATTGGGGGAGAAAATTGTTCAATATTTCACCATCCAACTTTCCCAAGGGTCTCTTGTGTCCTCTCTACCTATCTGTTACGAAGTATTATCCTTGACTTTCTCCAGCATGTAGACAAGCAATCTCCTTAGCAACTTGGCAGTTAACCTAACCAGAGAGACTCGGTTTTCATTAATCCTTTCAGAAAGCCTCATCTTCTCCAAAGCATTGCCCTTGTTCCTTCCCTCCCTGAAATGATCTCATTGAGCCTGTCCTGAACGAAAGTTTCATCTGTGGTCTTAGGGCATGAAGGGGGAGTTTGCTTGAAAACCAGACTGGAGTTGATTGTGGTAACGGTCAGAGGAGCTACTCTAAAATGTTGCATTACAAATCCACCTTCCTAAAAAGGAACAATGTTCCAGGTCTGATCGTTCTATTAGTAGGATTGTGTGAGGATTATGTGACAAAAGCATCTAGTGCTGACCATATACCAATACCGTTCTAGGCACATGATGTATATTTGGTACATTAATTCATTAGCAGTTTTATCAACCAGCACAAGGATCTGTGTAGCTTGATTAATTACTAACTGATCTCCTCCAACTCTCTATAACCAACCACTGGATCTGCAACACACATTAAGTATAAAACACAGGTCATAAAACAGCACTTACCATCTGATCCTATTTGTTTTCAGTAACTTATATGTAATAGTCATATTAGGACAATAGAGAGAGAGGCACCAAGATGTTCTTAGTTGTTACAACTGGATGATGGATTTGGAGTGATTTTTATTCCTTTTGTTGGTCTCTGCTCTCTACAAAATTTAGACATTCAAAAAGAAAAAACTATAAATGTTTTTAATACCAAAAAAAAAAAAAAAGACTAAATCTGAAACCCTGTGTCCCCCCTGCCCCCTTAAGTCTCACTTCCCTCCCTGTATCTCGGTGGTCCCTAAGGCTGCCCAGCTCTGTTATTACTATACCCACAGCTCACCCAGAGCTGACACCAAGGCAGAAATTTAGAGGGAAGAAGCTCTGGGGACAAGGGGCAAGGGCGAGGAGGGACTTCCCGAGTCTGCAGTCCTAGCGCTGGGTCACTTCTGGAGTCTGGAGCCCTCTGGAGGTTGGGACCTGCAAGCCTGCAACCTCACCACACCCCGGGCATCCCCTTGGGAGAGACCACCACCCTGCCCTGCTCTCACCCCGCCCCCTTTCCTATCGCTGACCCTGATAAGCACAGGCAGTCCCAGAGGAAGGCCTCTCCCTTGGCCAACCCCACAATTATGTTTAAGAGGATATGGTTTCAAAGGTCAAAATTTTCTGTAATTCAGCACATTTCTGATCTTTCCCAACTCCAAGGAATGAAAGCTGGAGACCAGTGGACTGGCCAATAGTGGCTACGGCTCCCTGCAGCCTTGGCAATAAATTCTGCCCAGCATAATGCGAACCGAAGCAATTTCCTGAAGCTAGGTGGTTTATTCAGAATGCACGACCATAAGCAGGCCCAGGAGGCTCCAGCGCACCCGGTGAGGGATTTCAAAGTGACTCAACCCGGAGCCTCAGCCTTTCCCAGAATCACAGCCTCACTCTTTGAAAATGCATTTTTGTCCACATTTCGGGAAACAGTCATGTCTGTTTATTCCCAGGACTCCTTCGACTTTGCAGAGAACGATCATTCAGGATGAAGAGCCCCCAGCTCCCCGGACTCAGCAGCCCCCTAGGACCCGGCTGCAGCTGTCTCAGGCAGGAACTCTGCCAAGGCCCAGGGACCCCAAGAACAGGGCAGATGAACCCCACCTCCGCTGGTTTCACCAGCACCACATAGTGAAAGACAGTGCCATCTTCTGGAGCAGGGTTCTCCTATTCTAGAAAGAAGGTGGGGGTGGGAGAGGTGAGTGATCACTGCAGGGGTCAATAAAATCTATTGTCCAAACGGAACATGTGGAGAGGGAAAGGGGGCGCTGTGAAGAGCTATGCCAGAATAACATGTTAAACAGGTCATTCGGAAAACATCTCCCACTTCTACTGCCAGATTAGGGGTCTGCTGCTAGGATGCTACCCTGTTCCTCCTCACAACATGCGCCACCGAAGAAAATCTTTCCAAATCAAACCAAGGCCTCACTCAGCAAGCTCCCTGGCATCCCAGGGAAAGGAGCGGAAACTACCACAGGAGCCACAAAATGTGGCAGGGCCCTTACCTGTCTGGTTCACCGATGCATCCCCTGGGCCAGGACAGTGCTTGGCAGCTAGGAGATGCTCAGTAAATTCTTGCTGACTGAATGAATGAATGAATTCGTGAGCAGAGTCTCTAGAATCATGGGGAACTTTAGGAAAGCAGAGAGACTTGGCAATCCTAGGTAACACTATTACATAAACTAGGTAACTGTTTAGGTTAGAACTGTTATAAAAATCTAAGGCACTGCAGTGACAGGCAGCAGTGTGGTGATAATAGCTCAGTGGTAGAGCACATGCTTAGCACGCACAAGGTCCTGGGTTCAATCCCCAGTCCTCCATTTAAAAAAATTTTTTTTAATAAAACAGATCCAAAAAATCTAAGGCATTGCCCGTCGGTGGGGTTAATAAGTAAATATAAAATATGCAAAGCTTTCAAATTCCAGATTGAATTGAAACTATAAGCTTCCGAATAACCTGGAAACAAATGATTTTGAAGCCATTGCTGAACTTCAAGTAAACTGGAACTACACTTCTGCAATATTTCCAATGCGAGCGCCTTCAAAATTTTACTGGCCAAAACTGGAACTGAATCAGTGCCATCCTCACTGTAGGTACATTCTCTGCTAAAGCAAGGGCCATGGGAGAATTGGATTTACGAGAGATTTAGTGGGGGAAACGTCTGTCAGGGCTAAAGGAGAAGGAACAGGAGAGGGCAGGGAGGCTTTCAGACCATGATGTGGGAGGGATACCTGGGAAAGCGGGCAGGGGAGGAACGGGGAGGGAGGAAGGGAAGTAACAGGGGAGGGCTGGGGGGTGGGGAGAACCATCTCACATGGGATGCACTTTTCAGAAGGTTTTAACCAGGCTGATGTGGAATCCTGGGGCCAAAGTTGCCAGGCAGAGGAGCTCCGCATCCTACAGGAATGGGCCAGCACGAGTTCCCCACAGTGTCAGTCACAGCGGGGAGGAGACAGGGCCTCAGCATGAGCATAGTGGTGAAACAGAGGGGCAGCAGCTGGGCTCTCAGTCCACGGTGCCCCCAAAGCATACGTTCAGGGCTGTCACAGACACTGTTTGGAATAATATTCTCCCTGGAATGACTCTTGTTTTCTGCAAATCCAGACAGACTCTGGTTTTCACCAAAATTATGCCAGTTCCCAGTGGAATACTCAAAGTAGATGACTGGTGAGCTATCCCCCCCTACCACCATCTTTTTCTCCCAAGGGCTGTAACTTTTCATGCCACTAGTCAAGATAATATTTTCTCATAGAGTCTCAGTCAATGGCAAGCTTTTATTTAAAAAATATATGTCTATTCTTTCATCTGCATGTTTCCAAAGACTCAAGCTCCTCCTGGGCAGCCCGCATGGAGGCCGTGCAGAGGTACTGAAAAGGGAGGCATTGGGTCACCATCACCCAGCAGTGGATTCTTCACAGGGTTACGCTTTGAGTTCTTCACGCTGCTCTCGGTCAATCAGTGGCTGTGATTCTGGTCCAGAAGCCATCCAAGGAGAGCCAGGTTTGAGCCATCCTTAGCTCATACCCAGATGGAACAATTTCCTCAGGAAGGCTGGTCCTCCCCAGTAGCCCCTGTTAAGATGTGACACAGAAAACATGTTTGCATCAGAAAAGACTCCAGCCAGCAGGATGTTAAAAGGGAAGCCAGGCTGCTCACAGAGAATGCTTCTCAGGCCATAGAGCAAGATACGTCTAGTGAGGTAGAAAGAGCCCGTGACTAGGAGCGGGTAACCTGCTTCGAGTCCTGGCTTTGACACTGACTTGCTATGTGAGCCTGAACATGCTGGCTCAATTCAGCAAACCTGGACGAAGCCTCTACTGCATGCAAAGTGCCATCCTCTCTACTTGCATTTGCTCATAAACTAAGTATAGGTCAGGGTTTCTCAACCTCAGCCCTACAGACATTTTGGACCGGATACTTCTTTGTTGTGGGGGCTGCCCTGCTTAGCAGCATCTGTGGCCTCTGCTCACTAGATGCCAGGAGCATCCCCTCCAGTTGTGACAACAAAATATATCTCCAGATATTGTCCAATGTCCCCTGGGGAGCAAAATAATTGCTAGCTGAAAAACACTGGTATTGATATTTTGACTTACTTTTCTCAAAGGGCTTGGGAAAGTCAAATGAGATTTTTCTTTGCAACAAAGAAGAATTAGTAATTTTGTAACTCTATTCACTTAATGACTACTGTGTAACTGTCTCCTTGTGTATTGTCTCATTCATCCCCATCCTGTAAGGAAGGCAACGGGACTTTCATTTTGCAGATAAGAAACTTAAACACAGAGAGTTTAAGCAACTTGCCCTAGGACACACAGCCAACAAACGGCAGACACGTGACTCAAACACAGGTCTGACTCCAAAGCTTATGCTCTTAATCACTATCTTTTCTTTTTCCTATAACATAATAAAACAAAAGTAAGGTAGCAGATGATAAAGTACTTGACATGTCAAAGTGATTTAATATGATGACGATGATTTACCCAGCAGCAAGAGAGAGCCAGAACACAGAAGACAGAGGACTTGCTCACTGTCAGTAGTGAAGAGAAGAGGCTGCACCCGCCAAGGGGTGGGAGCTGGGCTAGAGCTCCCCTCCCTCAGCCAGGGCAGCTTCATTCTCGCGACGTCTGGCTGAGGCTCCAGAACCCTTCTCAGGCTGCCATCACTGATCCCTGAGAATGGCACAGCCAGGTGGGCCCCTCTCACCAGTCCTGCTTTGGGCTTATCTCCTGAAGCTGGAGGGCCTCCTTGAAACAAGTACCCCGCACAAGTCCGTGCCACCTGCTAACAGGTGTGCCTCTCTCCCGGGCGATGCACTCACCTTAGCATCAAGTTCCAATACAGGATGGGCATCATGTCAGCCTTCATGAGGTACATGGAGAGTCTCTCTTTGCCCTGGTCAAAGGGGAAGGTTTCCAGGGGCTGAGCATTGTAGTCGAACTCCGCAAGAATCACACGGTTGTAGCCCGTCACCAGTGGACACGACGTGTAGCCATCGTACTAAAATTGTCCGTGAGACAGAGTTACAAAGTGGCTTTTTTCATGGTGCTACCTCGACACTTTAGAATTTATTATCTACTCTGAGCAGTTGCTATTTTTTGTATATTCTAATTTTTTCTATAGTGAAAAATAGAAATTATATAACAAAAAATATATGAAAGGCAAACCCTGAAGTGCCCATATTAGAGAAACTAAGAAAGCAACAAAATTATGGGAAAACACTGTTTTTGTGCAGAATGGGAGATGGTAAAAGGAGACAGTGATTCTTACAAGGTATACAAACCTTCTTCACTGGTGTTTGATTCTTCATGATCAGAGAAATTGTCCTGTCCAGGATCCCTGACTGGGCAGCTATATGATAAATGGAAAAGTCAGAAAAACATAAGCTTCTAGATTTTCCATGAAACTAATTTGCAAACAACTTTAATGTGAACAAGTTAAGAAGGCTCCATTCCCCATCCCTCTAGAATGTAACCAGAACACAACTCTTCTTACCACCCGAAGTGCTGGCTACCAACAGGGATTCTTCAGGTCACCAAAGGCCCACACAGATATCTCGTAAGTTTGAAACTGAAGAGCCAGCTGCCTCCAACAGAAAGGCCAGCAATTTTAAACAAGAGGACTCTTAAGTGTGGCCCTACCCCAACGCCACTCCCCCTCCTCCTAGGGGCCAATGGGTGTCAGCCTGGTCTGTGCGTCCAGTATCTGGGATGTCCCTGTGACCTGCTTCAGACAGCCTAGATAAGTAGCCCCATGGTGGTCTGGACTGAGGTAAGACACATGGCTGGTGGCAAGTAAAGCCAAGGATGGATTTGTGGCACTTGTGTAAGCATTGCCTAGGGATCCTCAGAGGACCTGGAGAGGCGAACCTAGTGATAAGTGCAGATCCACCTGGGGAAAGCTAGGACTCCTGTTAAATAGACACCCTTATAGAGAAGAGCAAAGAGACTTTCACACAGGTCAAAAGAAATAACGTACAAAGAAGAGCATTCACTGCAGTACTGTTTGAAATAAAACTGAGCTGCAAACGATATACGTATAAATTGTTGATTAATTAAATAAATTCTGGAGCAACAATACAATGGAATATAGGTTGTAAAAAATAGTAATAAGATTAAACTTAAAGAATTTTTAAACATGTAAAAACAATAGGAATGCTCTCTGGCTGGAGGGGGGTTAGAAGCTGAGCAAATGGAAGGCAGGGCTGGGATCAAGACTTTTCACTTACCACTTTTTGTTTAATCATACTTAATATTTTCTATTTGGAACACTGAATAAAGTGTATGTGTATTTGCAGTGGCCAGAAGTTGGGTAATCTGGGCACCACATAGATCACAGGTATTTCCAAATTCATCAGGCTTATGTTAAGAGAAATGTAAATTCAACGTATCTCCCCCAGCAGGGAAGGTATAGCTCAAGTGGCAGAGTGCATGCTTAGCATGCACGAGGTTCTGGGTTCAATCCCCAGTACCTCCTCCCAATATAAATAAATAAACCTAATTACTTCCCCCTCATAAAACAAACAAAATACAAAACAAAGTATCTCCCCCACACTCTACCTATGAATCCCAAAGAGAAAAGATATTCACAGTGGAGCGAACGAATGGGCACCCCTTGACCCAGTGATGAAATCTACCCTCACCAAGGACAAGACAAACCAACAGGGCAGGCTCCTGAGATGACACAGTGGGAGGCACACAGCCTCGCTATGGAGGGTCTTGCCAAAACGTAAAACCTGAATCTGATCATAAGAAAACCACTGGACAACTCTAAACTGTGGATAGTCTGTAAGATAACCAGCCTGGACTCTTCAAAATGCCAATGTCATGAAAGTAAAAAAACAAATGTCAGAGGCCTGTTTCAGATTAAAGAAAACCAAAGAGACACGACAACCAATGCAGAGTACAGAGTGTGGCCCTTGACTGGCTCATGGATTTAAGGGGGATGGGGTGGGGGAGGGAAGGAGGGAAAATTACAAAGGACATTCTTAAGAAAGCTAGAGAAATTCAAACTGGATGGTATATGAGATGATTTTATAATACAATGCTCAGTTTCTTGAGCATGATAATGGCCTTGTCGGTATAGAGGAGAAAGTCCTTTTACTTAGGAGATACAGGTTGAAATATTTGAGGGTGAAGTATCATAATGTCAAAACTTACTTTTGAATGATTCAACCAAAAAATGTGCATAGAGGGATCAAGCAAAATACTGATTTATTGGTTAAGTATTATATTGATCATAAAATATTAATAACTGACTAATACCTGAAGGGCATACAGGCTTTCACTGGACTTTCTTTCAAATTTTTCACAGCTTTGAGATTTTTGAAATAAAAAATTGGGGGGAATGACTATTAATAATGAAAAAGACATTCAGTGGTTTCCTAGGAAGTCCCTCTTAGGTTGAAATAGTCAGCAAAATTAACACAACATGTTCGGCAGGTGCGTAATTCACACAGAAGGCTACCATACCCACCAGCAGGGAGGTTCATGTTTTATAGCTTCTAGAGAAGACAGTGCCTGTCTACAGAGAACAGAATCTAAAAGGCAATTCTCCCCATCACTGCTAGAGCAGAACACTGAGGAGAAGGATTTAGTTTTCCAGGCTGAGGCCTTAATCGTGCACCAATCAGGGCACTCTCCACTGTATCTGTCTTAACAGAACAATTTTCTGGTCCACAAGCTTTCATTGACTTGCATGTGTTTCCTGGGCAAACAAATGCTTCCCTAGTTTTACAGTGTTTTACGGTATTTCAGGCAGAGGGAAAATAATCAGCCTGCCCGGCATGAGGGGCAAAGAAGGCCAGGGAGGTGATCATGGCAGTATGAGAAGTGACAGAAGTCCAGAGAGCTGGAAGAGCAGTCCTTCACTCTAATGCCCCCTCCCCTGAAAACTACCCCTCGGGCGGAGAAAGGGCAGATGAGGTCACGTTACTCTCATGCAAAGCATTCAACACTAGGTTCACCGACGACGTGCTTCTGTGGCTGGGAGCCCAAAGTCATTTTTAGGCCACACAAGTTTCTTTGTTATTAATGAAGACAATGAAATATATCTTCATTAATATAATGAACATATGATGAAATGCCATTTGTGCCCAGCTTTTGTTTTTGTTTTGATGGTGCCTTAGGGTGACATCATCTTGAGTGGGTTGGAAACATGGCTCACTATCTTACCCACAGCGGCGGCGGTCTTTGACGTTGGCAGGTTGGTGCAGTCCCCGATCCCAAACACGTTCGGGTACCGCTTGTGCTGCAGAGTGTCTTTGTCGACGTCCACCCAGCCGGCAGCATCAGCCACGGGACTCGTCTTGAGGACATCTGGTGAGCTCATTGGTGGTGTAACGTGAAGCATCTCATACTACAGAAAAGGAGAGCAGCCCAATTTGTGCTTCTTCCATGATCTCTATAGCACCCCCACCCCGGTCCCACCCCATCTCCCTCACCCATACACTGTCCCGCGGCTGCTCGGAACACTGTACAATTGGTGCTCACACTGATCCACACCCTCTCCAAGATCTTACGTGCTCCCATGCAATGTGGTGATAAAATAAGGGACATGGTCTTCCCGCAAAGACCACGGGATCCCTATGGCAGGAGGCATGGGGAATCCGAAATACTGCAGCGAACCTCACTTTCTAAAAGAACACACTGATGTCTCTATCATCACTAAAACAAAGTGGGTGGTGTATCTCAGTTGCTCTCTCCCTGACCCTCAGCGCTACTTGTAAAGACTGCAAAGAGGTGCTCAGAGTCCCTGAAACTTGTAAAAAGCCATGTGAGAAGCTGGTAAGGGAGCACTGTTCCCAGATATGGGGCAACTCTCCAAATACATAAAGAAAAACCGTCAAAACACCAATTTAAGATGAAAAAAAAAAAAAAAGGACAGTAAGAATATCGGCTAGCACTTTGGAGAAGGAGGGGTCTGCTTCAGCCTTGGGTTTACTGAACTGAGTAGAAGGTGGGGTGGACTTTTCTTTCCAAAACCTCTATCAAGGCAACAGGGCACGGACCTGACCAATCTTGACGGCTCATTTAACTCTTCTGTTTGTTTACGTAATATTTTCTCATTTACCCTTTTATTCTTTACATAGAATATTCTTTTTTTTTCACCTTTAACATTTTTTATTGATTTATAATAATTTTGCAATGTTGTGTCAAATTCCAGTATAGAGCACAATTTTTCAGTTATACATGAATATATATATATATTCATTATCACATTTTTTTCTCTGTGAGCTACCATAAGATCTTGTGTATATTTCCCTGTACTATACAGTATAATCTTGCTTATCTATTTACATAGAATATTCTTTTATTTATAAAGAAAGTTTATTCTTTTAGGTAGTTTTAATAAACTCCATATTGCAATTTCAAATTGATTTAAATGTTCACAGAACACTCATTATGGTGAAAACTTTCACAGCTTCAGACAATCCTACCCTTGTGAGAGTCACCTGCCCTGGGTTTCCCTAAGGAGGCCCGTGCCCTCACCGGGGCATGGCAGTCATTAATGGCAGAGGGAGTCAGGAAGGTGGGTTGTATTTATTCCCACTCTCAGATAATCATAAACTTAATTAACCATAAGAAAGAAAGAGTCTGGCAAATGGGAGCGCTCCTCTGTGAGGTACTCTGGATGGTTCTTCAGGGGCGTGGGTCCCTGAGGCTGGGTCTGTTAATAAACACAGAGACTGAGCACGTGTCTGCAGGACTGTGGGTGGGATGGGCAACAGTCATGACCCACCAACTTACGAAGGCCACGTCTGTATCTCTGCAGTTAACCGGAACCACTTTTTTTAGCTGGGGGCTTACTCTTACCAGTCATCTCTATCTGTTAACGTGCTTGAATTTCACAAATACACATGAATTTCCCACATCTTTTCTAGAAGGTAAGTTAAACATTTCCACATAATCATAAGGGCATGGAATTCGACTTGAGCAGAAGAAACACTAGGGTCCGTGCTACAGATTTATTGAAAATAACATTGGCATTTAGTTGTAGCTTGGTCTTTACCCATTAGTTCCATAATCTGAATCTGATAAATAACTTGGTTCTCCTTCAGTAGCATAAATAACCTACTCAGAATGATGATTTTCAAACTTGAATGTTCATAAGCAGCATCTGGGAGATTTGTGGAAAACGCAGGTTCCTGGGCCCTAAGATTCCAATCCAGTAGGTCTGAGAGAAGCACAGGAATCCACACTTTAACAAAACCCCTAGTGATTCTGAGACATGAAACCCACAGATGACAGTCTTAGCAGCTCTGGCTTGAAGCAACAGGTTCATTTACAATGAAGAATGGAATGCTGCAACCTGGACAAGCCGCTTCACCCCTCCTTATCTAGAAAGAAATGCGCTGCACTAGACAATCTCCAAAATCCCATCCAGTTCTAGGACTCTGTGACATAGAGCAAGTTTAGATTTTTAAAAACATAAGCTACTTGGACCAGTTCACAAGCTCTCTGTGAAGGATCAGAGACTACAGGCTTTGGGGTACATTTAATTCTTTACCGTGGTGGTTCTCAATCCCGGTTACACATGGGAACCATTAGGGGCATTTTTGAAACTCCCAATCCTCAGTCCACACCCCAGACCAATTAATCAAAATCTCTAGGGGTTAGACTCAGGCATCAGCACGTTTTAAAAGCTCTCCAGGTCATTGCAGTGTGCAGCCAGGGCTGAGGGCCACTGCTCTAAAGACTTTTGATAGATTTTTTGAAACTTGTATGTTGAAGAGTAGAACTGGGTCTGGGAAGAAAATCTGACCTGAAATCATACACTTCAAAATGGACACAATCTTCTTTCCTTATAAACCTTTTAGAAGAACAATAACCATTTACTTATCCAAGTCTCCATCTGCAGCCTCAACTACCCACAGCACAGCTGAGAACCAAAGTAAAAAGAACCAAATAACAAAATTATCTTCGGGCATGCAGGCTCACACACTCCGCTCATAAATAGGAGGCTGTGGGCCCTCACACACAGCCCATTTGCTCTAACTTTACTTAGAATTTAACAATTGGCTATTTCATTTCCCAGCCAGTAAAAAAAATAATAAGCAGCAGTTTAAAAGAGCTGAAGGGACCTTCCAAACATGCCTTCAACTGCCTGACAGCCAGGAAAGAAGAAAACTGGAAAACTACAAAGAGGATGCCCACGAAATTAAATAAAGTTCATGTATAACTGAAAAATTGTGCTCTACACTGCAATTTGACACAACATTGTAAAATGATTATAAATCAATAAAAAATGTTAAAAAAAAAAAACAGAGTAGTTTGAGCCCATTTTATAAGGTGATAACTAGCTTTTAACAGCCCACTAGGCCCTATGTAAGAGCTATTCAAAATTATGAGCCTGGGACATCCTGTGACACCAGAAAGCAAGAAGTGCTCAAAGATGTGATGGAAACATGTCACAGGGTCATGGGAGCCATCCTGAAAGGGCCCCTACTGATCAAATCTGGGACAACTTGAGCACCAAAATAATTAAGGAAAATATAAACCACGGTGGGGGTGGCGGGGGAGGAATAGGAATTCATGAGTTCATACTAATAATTAATTGAGAAGAGATGGCTTTTTGCTGACAGGATGCCAAGAGTCTACCAATAAACGTGGTGAAAATGCTGAACTGGAAAATCATCATTTTACAACCATCATAGTAAGGACCAGATTAGACAAAAATCATTAATGGATGTTGTCTAGTGGGAAACTTAAATGAGTAGGGAGTAGGGTATCTGCACGGTCTTGAAGTACCCCCACTCCAACTCCTTAGCAGCAAGGAGGTAAAAGAATAGTAACTATACAGCGGAGAAACTGAACCATATTTTAACTGGTGATCAAAATGAACACCATCAATGAGGGGCAGATGAACACTGTGTGCTTTCCCACGTGATGCCCTGGACGGACACGTCACTGACATGGTAGTTTAGTCTAAAAAGCACAGTCTGACACTCATCACAAGAAAAC
This sequence comes from Camelus dromedarius, assembly GCF_036321535.1. Lineage (NCBI taxonomy): Eukaryota > Metazoa > Chordata > Mammalia > Artiodactyla > Camelidae > Camelus > Camelus dromedarius. The sequence goes on from NC_087440.1 coordinate 18,887,223, forward strand.
ACAGACAAACCCAAAATGAGGAACATTCTGTTAAGAAATAAAAGTTGTGGGGAGGGGAGCTGTATTACGCCAAAATGTCAGAGTCATGGAAGACAAAGAAAGGCTGTGGAAACCTTCAGCTAAAGAGACCCGAAAATTATATGCAATACTTGCCTGTAGACCGGCTTCTGTCCTAGAGGGGAAAGCGGTACAAATGCTGCCTCTCCATCAACAAAACTAGAACACAAAGTCGTAGACCACAATATTGTGCCCATGCTCAATTTCCAGGGTCGGTAACTGTACTGTGGTTCTGTAAGAGAATACTCCTATCTCTTGGGACATTTACAGTGGACTATTTAGAGGTGAAGGGCCTTGATGTATGATGTGTATAACTCACTTTTAAATGCTTTAGGGAAAATATATTATATTACATTACATTATATTTATAGAGAGAGAGAGAAAGAGAGAAACAGAAAGTGAGATCGATGAAAAAGCAAATGAGGTAAAATTCTATAAGAGAATCTAGGGAAGGTCTATATACAGTTTTATTTTAACTCTTTTTATTTTTGCAACTTCTCTAAGTTTGAGATTATCTCCAAATAAAAGTTTTTTAAACTATGACCTTGAGTCATTAGCAACATTTTAAATGATTGTCATTACACACCATTTAAGAAAGGAAAGATGTGTGCGATACATTGCAGAAAGAGCTTGCAGTAAAAAGCTTAAAATATGATGTTAAGATGTTTAGAAAATTAGTCTTTGGTTCAATTCAAAATTTCTTTTTACGGAATCCTTCATTCCTCTAAAAATGCTGAATGAATCAAATGCAACTGTGTCTTGTTTTCTCACTGCTAACAGCCCTTGCCAGAATGACAAACAAACGATGCCTCTGTGCACCTTCTCCAGATGCCTTTACATCTTGCTGTTGATGTACTTTTCCCCCTTCACAGAAGAAGAAACAGACACATAGAAGCCAAACCCATACACAAAGGCAAGCTCTTTTCAAACAGGGTGTGGCTCAGCCGGATCTTTCACAGATTTCTAAGCATCTCCTTTGATGCACAGGTGAAAGGTGTCTGAAGACAGCCTCTTCCACAAGTGAAAGACACCCATCCTTGAACCACCCACAAGCAGCGCTGATTCTCACAAACCATAAACTGAGACAAGCCCCAAGTCCTGCATTTAAGGAGCCCTTCCCAAACTCCAGGCTTTAACTGAAGCTGTGAAATGTTTTCAGCTGCTTCAAGTGACTCAGCGCCAAGTAGACACAAAAGAGAATAAAAATTCACTTGGTACCAGAAGGTGAACCCTCCTCATCTCCCATAGACACAACCTCATCTCTTTCTCTTCCCCATTCATTTTGGTTACCTTCTCGCCTATCACAGCCCTAAGATGCTCACTGTAACCAGCCTCCAAAAGCACATGATGATGACAATGCATAAGGAAGAGGCAGCCTCCCTGCCACCTGCATTTGAGTCACTGCTCAGCTGACCGCTTAACCTCAACACTCACTGATATCACTTGAGTCTCTCCAGGGTTGTTCAGATTCTCAAAAACAGCCTCTTGTTTATCAGCTCGGACTTCAACGAGGTTCTGCTTGTAGTTAACGGTGAGGTTCCTCTCCTGGATGATCTCCTGCAGGGCATCTGCATACTTCTTGACCCCAAAAATTGCCCCAAGAGAAGTGTTGAAAATGATATTGGCCTTGGATCGCTTCCCCACCTGAGCAAAAGGAAAGGATAGAAACAACCAACATCAAAGCATTGCTCCAGCCACTTTTTTTTTTAAACCTAAACAAGAATTAAAACCCTCAGAAGAGACCTCGCCAGCTTTCTCCATCACTGTGCACTGGTGTGGTGGGATGTGGACCAATCCACTCCTCCTTCTGATCTTCCGTCAGTGACACAGCAACTAAGCGCACACTTGAGTCAGGGGTGGAGGTGGGTACCGTTCAGCGAGGGCCAGAGACAAAGGTCAAATCCAAGAGAAGACAGAATTGAATTGTTTATTCATATATTCATTTGTTGATTCACTCAATAAATAGTTAATGAAGTCCGGAGTCCGGGTACTGTTCTAGGTGCTGAGGGGACAGAAGTGAACAAAACAAAGTTCCCCTCCCTTTGGCTCGTACACTGTACTATTGTTCATGTGTCTCAGAGAGGCCAGTCTTCTCCCAGGTGCCTAGGATCTCATGGCACCTGAAAGAGAAACGTCGTCTCAGGCCATCTAAGACTTGGGAGATGTTACACAAAAGAGAATTCTGGGAGGGAAGAAAGCTAGTCTCTTACTCTATTCCTCTGTTCAGCTCCTTTTAGGATGTGCTTACCTGGATCGCACTATTTGAAAGAAGCTGAGTAGGCAAGAACCTCAAAAGGCTGTGCCAACCCAGAATTCTCATGACCCGGAATGACCTTTCTTAGAAACAGCAGCAATGGTGGACCTGTTCCTCGACTCTCCCCGCCAGGGCTGGAGCCGGTCTACATGACCCAGGTGAAGGCCCTCCCAGTGCCAGCTCCGAGCATCCATTCAACACCTCTTCAGCCCCCCTCCCCCTCCCCTCTGCACACCTGTCCCTTTACAGAACTACAGGCTGCTTTGAATTCTGCCACTGTCTCCCACCAAAGCACGCTTTGTAAACCAACTGCAACATCCCACACAAGGGCAGGAGGGCGAAAGCAGCTTCCCGGCTGAGCTGTGCACGCCTGAGGGTGTCTGAGGAATGCTGAGAAAGCGTCCCCACCCAAATACCTCTTGCCACTAAGGTCTGAAGTTCTACGTGAACATTTTTTGCCTTTAGGATTGTCATCAAGAGCCAGAAAATATTCATAACATTGAACTTGAGTCGGAGCAGCTGAGGATATTATTACATATAAAAATGAAAAACGTGCAACTGTGTAACTCCATAGAAATACTTAAACAATCTAACACATCTCCCCAGTGGTTTTTGATACACACATTTAAAAGTATGTTACAAAGACTATTTAATATCCCGTAATACATCCAAAATTTGTATTACAGCATAATTATAATTACGTTTTAAAACACACGTACAGGGGAATAGTGGAAGGACATGTCAAATTGGTGACGGCAGCTATGCCAAAGCAACTGGACTATGAGTGACTTCTTCCTATCTTCTATTTTACCAATTTCTAATTATATGATTTTGTATGTTTGTAATAAAAATTGAGAAATAAAAAAGGTATTGACATGGATAAAAAGGGAATTCTGGCAGTCACTGAACTGATGATTCTGCCATCTGCTCCCCTTATCTCTGCCCCTGCAAAGGAAGCATACCTTCCTGAAGTAGGCTTCGGATAAATACATGATCTTCTGTGGGGCCCCGGCACACTTTACTGGAGTATTGGGGAAGGTAAAGATGGCATTGCCTTCCTTGAAGTCCTGTAGAGCTTTCCACGTCTTCTCTACCGTCTTGACTGAATAATTGGACCCTATTTTGGGATGGGCAAAACCTTCAGGGAGGCCTTTAATCTGCAACAAAGCACACAAAGAAATTATTTTTTAACAAAAGTGTAAACAGAGTCCATGTTTCGGGTCCTAGTACTCTGTCAATTCTACAACCTGTCAAATATTTCAGCACAATTATTAGCCCCCAGGACTCACACACAGTGGAGCAGGCAGGTGGATGAGGGGTCTGCCAAGACCAGAGCTGGATGCCTGGAGTCCCCTGTCAATCCGCAGAACATCTCGGCCTCCCTGGCCTGAAGACCAGGATTTGAACATATCCCACCATCTGAGTGAGGACAAGAAGCCAGTCGTACCTCCTTCTTGGAGAACCAGCTGCCTTACTAGGAAGAAGAATGACAGGCAGGACCAAGAGCCATACTGTCAGTAATAACAAACTTTAATTACCCTGTATTAGGCTGCATAGATCAAGCTCTTGGTAAAGGCAGGTAATTAAAAGCATGGACTTGGGAACCCCACAGACCTGGCTTGAGACCTGGTGTTTCTACTTAGGAGTGGTGTGACCCTGGGTAAATTACCCAATAGCTCAGCTGGTGGGTCTCAAAGTACAGTCCCCAGAACGGCACCAGTTGGGGACTTGCTAGAAATCCAAATTATCAGGCCCCACCCTAAACCTACTGAACCAGAAACTTGGGGACAAGCCCAGAAGTCTGCTCCCACAGGCCATCCAGGTGACCCTGTCGCATACTGAGCAGCTTATGTGCATCACCTGTAAAACGGGGATAAAAGGAACTGCTTCATGGGACTCCTGGCAGGAGCAAAGGAGACCACGTGTGTAAAGTGACTGGAAAAATGACACGTACATGGTGACTGCTCCATACGTGTATTCAGTGTAGTCCTGCCAGGAAGGGTAATTGGGCCCTTGCCTTAAATGCTGGAAGGTTCATACAGCACAATGAGGATGGCGCAGGGCGAGTAAAGGGACTCAGGCATGAGCAGGGAACCATCGTAAAATCACCAAGATGGGCTGGTCCTTCAGAACCCCCCCGGGCTGTTCTCAGGCTGTGGGGCGCCCACCTGCAGAGTCACCCTACACCTATCCCTCAGGTCCCGAGGAAACAGAGTCCTACGGTCTCCCCCATTATACTCACATCAAACAGCAACTAGTCCTCTGATAACTGACTAGATCTCCTGCTACAGTTTAAGTAGCTGTGATATGAGTAGTCACAACAATAATAGCCACTATTATAAAGCCGCCCCGCACTGTAACGTTCCTGCAGTTCTGCGTCTGTGCTGGGATTCACTATGCTCGTGACACCCCGCTGAGGGAGGGAAGCATTGCCGGTCCATAGACATAGATGAGCAAACTGCAGAAGAGCAAGCGTGAGAGAGCCACCTACCACCTTCTAGTCACCGAGGCCCCTGACCGCTGCCGAGGGCTCCCCCCACAGGACCGCCGTGCTTCCCGGCTCCCAAAGCGAAAGTCACCTTCCAAGAGCTAAACAGCTGATCTCTTACTGTTTTCATTATTTTTATCTAGTCTGAAGAAGTTGTTGTTAAGGGAAAAAGGTGACAAAAAGTTCCTTTTAGGGAGATGGGTGATGACCCCCCATTGAGTCCAAGTTGCTTCCCTGGGAACTCTGAATCTGAAGGGGCAGGGAGAGTCTGAGAAAGAGATGAGAACCGACCCCGCACTTTGGCTGCACAGCAATAGGCTGTAGGGTGGGAGCTGTGGACTGTCCTGTCGCACTGAGCAGACAGTGAGCAGGGCGCCGTGCGGCACAGCCTACCTGGAGCTGGTGGGAGAAACAGGCAGAGGCAGCTCAGAGAGGCTGCCTCGGCTCCAACAGAACCCAGATCAGAGATCCAGCCCTTCCGGAGGCCCAGCTACCTTCCTGCCCTTGAGATCCACACACCTTGGTATCCTCATTGAATAAATCCCCGTTTTGTTTGCACTAACTTGAGTAGTTTTCTACCATCTGCAAAGAGCGCCAAGTAACACAGTAGCCCTGGTAACGTTACTCACATTCTTGTAGCCTCAGTTTCCTTAACTACTAAGAGGAGATAAAAATACCTACTTCACAAGTAGCTGTGAGAAGTCAACATGAGATTCCTAGCATGGTCCCTGGCACAGAGGAGAGACCCCACAGGAACAGCTACTTTTAAATACTGTTGTTTCTTGCTTTACTGCAAGAAGCTGTGAAGACCTCTCAGCACTGATCTCTTCACACAGTCCTCCTCACATGGCACAGGGCTGCCAGGAAGACAGGACCATGGAGATGGGCTCTCCTTGCTAAGTCAACACTGGCGTGGCTTCTGAGAAGCAAGGACCTCCCAGAAACTGTAAGTGGCATCTTTGTCCGTGGAGTCTGCTCCATAGCTGGTTGCTCTGAGACTCACGACCATGGCGCCAAACTCATGACATCTTCACACCAATTCATGGCTTCTCTGGACTGTCACAGAACACATCCCAGGTCTTTTTCACTACCCCTACCTTGGACATGTCATGATTCTGGTTTTTTACCAAGAAACACACTTCAAAGACCTAACTGATCCAACTCAGATAGGCCTTCGCCTGGACCACATTCCTGAAACTTGTGACCTGGTCATCACTTTGCTTTTCTGTGCTCCAACTGTTTATCCACCTTCCCCAACAAGTTTCTGGAAATCACAATTACTAACTTACTCCATTATGTTTTAGAAAATTAAATTTGAATCTCACAGTTGTCAGAGGGCATCTGGCTCCCTAGCTCACTGAAGAGGGATGTCTAAGGAACCCCTAGGGTAGCCTTTATATTGTATCAGCCACTCCATACCAAAACACCCAGCCTCTATGCAACAGAACTCAGACATCCTTCCAGGGACTGATAAACTAACTGTGGGTATTCTACCCTTAAAGTCTGCTTAGGAATTTATAAGCCAGATCTTACTTTCAAAGGAAAATTTAATCTGTAATACAGTCAACTCAGTCCTACACAGAAAGCTAGTTTTTCTTTTAAGTGTGGAAAAGGCTGCTGTTTTGAAAGAATTACCATCAGGCCATCAGTGTGCAGAATTCTGATTAAAGCTTAAAGCTAGACCGTATCATTATCAGTGACAGACTCTTAGAGAAGACTTTTTTAAAACCACAAAAAGGCTGCTAAGAAAAACCTAGAAGAGGATTTCTTAATACACTTTCCTGTCAAAGAGAATATAAAGCAACTAACTGTAGTTTTGATCTTGGCTTAAGTAGGCCAGTGTACCATGGAAGTTTAAAACAGTACCTTCTCATAGTCCAGCTGGATTCCGAGAGCAATGATAAGATATTTATAGGAGATCTGCAATACAAAACAATGACATTTTAGACCAGGACCCAAAAAGTGGCAGCCTTAGGGCTGACTCAGACCCCAGAAGTGTGTGGCCAACATTGTGTTTCCCTTTTTTGACGTGACTGACTTGGGGCTGAGGGTAGTGAGCAGGGCAGCAGGCAGGGACCCAGGCTCCAGGTCCCCATCTTGCCCACCTCACACCTCCCCGCTCCACAAATACTCCATCACCTGCCTGGCCCCTGGGAGCGTGAGATGCCTGTTTTTCAGACAGAGGACAACAGCAGAGGCCCCAGTTATTTGCGCAGTGCCTGTGTTAACACTTTTTCATGTTGAAGGGTGGGAGGATGGCTTTCTAATCTTAAAACCACCAACCTTCTTTAAAATCTGTGGGGTAATGTGTGAATCCCAAGCAAATCTAAACTGTTGTATGGATTGGATCAATATCTTAACTGAAAAGTGGCTCTTTTGAGGGTCACTGAGAAGGATGTGATGTAAGCTACCTGATCTTACTCAATGATCTGTTTGGAATTTAAAACTCCCCTCTTTAAATACAGGCATTGTGTTTATTCATGCTAAGGGCGAAAATACCCATATTTATTGTGATGGAAATGTGGGTTTGGGACCAGGAAGGAAGACAAGTTGAATGAAAGTATAAACAAGAAGGATGTAAAGTAAAAAAATTTGCCTAGAAAACTGGAGAATGATTGCAGTGAACACCTCGAGTCCAGAACCACAGCGGGTGACTGCCACAGTCTTGTACCAGACAAAGATGCAGAGCGGTGAGCAGGGCAGACCACCCTGGGAGAGAGGGGACTCTAAGACCTGAGAGTGCTTGGCTTGGCCTGGGGAGCTGATGGGGGCAAGTCGCTGAAGAGGTCCTGCCCTGGGACCCAGGAGACTCAGCTCCAAGGTCACCTCCACAGCAAGGCCTCCCCATGACTCAGTCCCCCTCCTTGCTGGCCCCTCCCGGGAGCTCCCTTAGCACAATGTACACAATGCTTTATATCACTTGTCGGGTTATAAAGTAGCAAAGCCCTCCCCCACTACGTCAAACACTCCCAGAGGATAAAGGTGATGTCTTATTCCTCATAGTCCTAGGATCTGGCAGTCACTAGATTCAAGAGAGGAACTCACTAATGTTTGTTGGATGAAAGGATAGGTGGATGGTTGATTTCAGTTAATGTGAAAAATAGTTTATCAAAGTGGACAGATAATATATACATCTTCTGTATGATTTGCCTCCCCATAGAGACTAGGTGCCCTTAAATTTCTTATTCTGTAGAAAAGTGTACTGGGCTCATTAAATGGCTGAGTGAACAGTGTTGAGTCTTCAGGATGTGAGGTCAGAGACAGCATGGGGTCCGGAGGCGATGTTCTACAGGTAAAACATACGAACATTGTCAACAAGAAAAGCCTTGGGTTTGCGTATGCCTTGATGGCTCTGTTAGAGCATAATATTGATTATTTTTAAGAACAAGTAACAGATTAAGCTTAAGATCATTTTTTTAAAAATCACTGAGGAAGAATAAACCCTAAAGTAGCAAAGGACAAAAAGAAAGCCTCAAGCCTTTTGAATGAGTTTAAGCTTCCAGGCCAGATGACCTTAACTCTAAGGAACTGCAAAAACTTGTAGACAAAATTTTTGAGCAATTTCAGAGAACAGTGCAGACCTTGCCAGAAACCTAAATATGGGCAAGTGTTCTCATTTTATATAGGGGTGAGGGAGGTAAATTCTGACACTAATGGCTTAGTAAACAGGATGTTTATCCATTTTGAAATTCCAGGCACATCTACTAAACAGATGCGTCTTAAAATTTTAGAACAAGAAGAGCAACAACATGGATTCACAGATCGCAAACCTCTGCTGGCTGGAGTGGATACTCGATAAATACTTCCTTTTCCTTTTTTTCCCATGTATTCATTAAAAAATAATAACAGCAACATTTCTTGAGTGCTCACTTTGTACAAGGCACTGTTCTGAATGTTTTACATGTTTTAATTCATTTAATCCTCACAACAACCCAATGAAGTAGGTATTATTAGTAGCATAGTTTTATAAATGAAGAAACTGAGACACAACTGGATCACAAAGATTTACTGAACACCTTCTATGTGACAGATATTGTGCCAGCTCCTGGATCTACAACACTGAACAAGAAAGACCCAGTTCCTACTCCTCCAGAACTCAGTCTACTGGGCAAGACAGGCATTATCAGATAATCATACAAACAATTACTGAACCACAGAATGCTGTGATGGGACATCAAGGGGGAACCTAACTAGTCTGGTAGGTCAGGGAAAGGTTGCCTGAAGAGGTCATATCTAAGCTAAAGATGAGTAGGAGTTAGCTAGGGGAAGAGGTGGAAATGGCATGTGCAAATGTCCTGGGGAAGAAGGAGACCAAGGTATTTGATGAAATGAGAGCTCAGTGTGCTGGAGTAGGAACAAGGAAGAGAATATAACCAGGTTAAGACTTGAGAAGGAGCAAGGACCAGTCTATACAGGGCCTGTGGGACACATTCCAGACAAACAGACTCCTGGGTCAGGAAGAGTCAGAGACACATTGAGTCTGGATTTCAGCAGTACCTTCAACTCAGCCTTTCACACTGTAAACAGGATTGGAAAGTGTAAACAAAGATTTGGTAAATTTTTGAATTATCTTCAAAAGATACTGATTGATTTACATAAGCTAGAAAAAGTTGTCTAGGGACATGTTAAATAATTAAAACCTGGAACTTAAATGAAGCCATCATGGAAAATGGCTAGGAAAAATTGCTAATCGGGTGTCAGAATCACAGATCCAAAAGATCCAGGCAAGTTGGGAAAAACCAACAAGATGAGACATTATATGTAGGTTTCTGATATCTGGCTATGGAAGACTTCTGTTTAAAATATCCTGGACGAAAGTCTTACTAGCTTTACCAACTTCTTTCTCAGCCCTAAAACAAGACACTACAGCTATCCCAAAGGTCTAGGCCTTAGATGTCTACGCAGGGCTCAGAAGTGAGAAAACCTACCAGTGCCTTTCAGTCTCAAGAGATGACACAAGTTTGTGGTTCTTAAGACGTACACAAACCCAACCATAAGGACTCTGAGCAATTCCTGTAATGCAAAGGGGTCTGACTAGGAGGCAAGCACTGCTGCACAAAGGGGTGATGTGTATTTTAGGATACAAGTCTGCTGGCCCTGTGAGCTGGCAGCAGACAGGCAAGGGAAATAAGCCCCAAAGCTCAGTCTTGTGAATTGAGAACCATTTTGTGTTTAATTCAGCCTGCTTTCCTGAAGATACAGGGAAATAAGGAAGTTTGTCAACAGGGGGAAAATAAGATATATTTTAAAATTTAATGTAAATAAATAAGTATGTATATATTTTAGGATGGGGGATGACTGACTTGACAGTAGATCATGTGAAAAAAAGGCCCAGTGGTTTGAACTGACCTCTGGCCCAGCACGAATCAGCATTATGATCGTTGTCGCTTGGCAAATGCTGCTTGGACTATACCCAGTTGTGGGAGAGAATGGTCCCACTCTATTCAGGGTGGTTCTGTAGCACTGGCTACTCTTCCAGGCACCTCTTGGGGCCACAGATCCTGGGGGCACTAACAAGCCAGATGACGTCCAAAGCAGGGTAAAGGGGGTAGGGAGGGGACTGGAGACCATGAAATATGAGGAAAGTAGGGACAGGGGGACGAGTCAACATGAAGAGAAGACTAAGACAGACTGTAAGAGCCATCTTCAAATAGTTGGAAGGTTTCTCCTCAGAAAAGAGAGAAGGCATTCTCTCCCACGCTGTAGCAAGAATAAGGAACAAGACAGGTATTATGGCCAAAAACACTCCTGGAGGCCCAAGAAAAAGCAAAAAAAAAAAAAAAAAAAAGAGGCTACAGGAAAGTGGATTCTGACTTATTAAAGGCAGAACTCTCACATAACCTGTCTGTCTAAAAAAATGAAGAGGGATGACTTGTCAGAGATGTCCTTGGCTCTTGGATACACAAATACTCCCCCATTTTAAATCCAACCCCCTACCCTCACATGCCCCAATCCCAGTAACTTAGCTCTATTTTTTTAAATTAATATTCATCACCTTCTAACACACTATATAACCACTTATTATGTCTGTTTATTGTGTCTCCTCCTCCCTTAGAATATAAAATCCAGGACAATAAGGATTTTTGCCTATTTTTGTTCACTTGTATATCCCTAAAATTATACCTAGGCTTTAGTAGGTGCTTAATAAATATTGAGAAAGGGAGGCAGGCAGGAAGGAAGGGAAGGAGGGAGGGAAAAAAGGAAGGAAGGAAGACCGGCCAGAAGGTAGGCAGAAATCTTGACCAAGGTTCAGGGAAAGGCTACAAAGAATCTCTAAACTCCTTGAAATTAAATTAGGATATATAAGCATTTTTCTAGAGCAGGCTAAGATCCCTGCTCAGAAAGATCCATGACTAAAGGAAGGCTGAAGATGCCTGCAGCCAGTGGTTCCTGCTTAGGGCAAGGTTGGATCCCCACCAACTCTCAGTTCCACAGTTATGTGACAATGCCAGAGTGCCCAATATGGGGGAGACGGGTCAGGGTATTAAGACCAAGAACACCTGAGGGCCCAAGAACCACGGGAGCCGGGAACAGGCCAGGTGCAGCACGAGGGCCGTCCCGTGCTCAGCAGCATATCAGGGGACAAGACGCTGCTGATGCCTTCTGAGCCTGTCTTCTCACCATCCTGCCCTCATCCCCTCAGTCAAACACTACGGTTTCTGAAAAGCTTCGATCCCTGGATGGTGGGGGTGGGAGGAGACTCCCAAATGGTGCTGAGCAATTATGAGCCTCAAGCTGCAGCAGCAGCAGTTCTTGGCCCAGACACCAACCACGGTCACCTGGTTCCCTTACAACTCTGGCAGAGCGCCCCCTAGAGTGACTGGGATGGATGCTTTCCAACATCCCCCTCCTCTGCAGGGCCAGTTGTCAGGTGGAGAAGAGGTCTGCTTCAAAAGAAAAAGGAGGGAAGTACCTGGTATTTTAACATATATAAGTAGCACATAGCAGTGGTATTTGTTCAATAAAAATTCAGGCACGAGATACTGTACCAAGCAATAGGGTAAGCAATGGTGTTCAACAAATCCTTGTCTTCATTGTTTATCGATTAATTTAGCATCACTCCATCCTTCCATCCATCCCACCCTCCACTCACCACAGCCCCTCCCATGTCATGCAGTGTCCAGCACATGTGCACATACACCACCCTCTCCCCATGAAGCCGTCCAGTTTGACAATGGCTGTGCATTCAATACAAGCCCTCAGATTAACAAAAGCCAAAGGACCCCAGTGGTTACCTCCTTGCCGCTGTCTGTGTGGATGCAGTTCTTGTCTGGGTTCAGATCAGCCACTCTGTCTTTGATCCATTCCACACCCGATGGAATGACACTCGCTGTGGGGCGGCCAGATGAGGATAACTGCTTGGCACCAGCACCCACCAGGGTCCAGATTGGCTGGTAGAAATGTCTCTGAGAAACAAAGCATTTGGAGATTCATTTCAATGAGAAGCTGATCAAAAGGGTCATAGCTAAAAGTACGTGAACTAGATTCTCTCAGTTACTCCCTCCTGACCCTTGGAGCATCATATACAAAAGTCTCCAGAAGGTTAGTCTTCCCCCCACTGACTCCATTGGTGTCTTCTACTATGTTAAGCTCTGAAGAGCAGTCAAGTTTGGTGAAAAAATCCATACACTGTTTTTAGTGAGCACTGTATTATTTATTGCTGAAAATAGATTTGGTGTTTAACATATACATGGTATATATACATGCATATATACACATATTATAAATACATTTATGTGCATAGATATAAAGAAGATTAAGCCCAGCAGCCTAAATATGGTTCCTCGGGAGTTTGCGGGGACTACGGTGAGTATGAAAAGTTGACAGCCATTTTTGAGGATGCTCGAAACTTAACCTCCAACCGTGGCTTCCAAGCCCATGGGGAGGACTGCAGACGTTCCATATGAGCCCTAGTTCCCCTCTTCTCCTTTCTCAGAGGTTTAATACCCAAAGCAAGGAGGCATCAGATCCTACCCCATTATGCCCAAATTTCCACAATTTTCTGGAGCTTTCTTCGTTCAGATGGTCCACTCTTGATCTCAATTAGCTGTGAAAGTTCTAGGCTTGGGGGCCAGAGGGTAGACTGATTTAATGGCCTCTGAAAATTCCAATTCAATCACAGAGTAGCCTAGGGGACCAAGAGATCTCAATCTCGCCAAGATATCTCAAACCGGCCAAATAGAACTGCCGACACCCCCAGAGAGTGACAAGGATATAAGGGACGGCTTTGCAATCTCCCGACAGCCGTAATGTGTGTGATCAAAGAGGAGGAGGGCAGACGTCTCCAGCTGTGAGGGCTCAAGAATTTCAAGTTCATCTTGAACAGAAAAGGGAACGAAAACACAAGCTCCGATTTTCTTTTAAGACTACAAAGCAAGCTCGAGCTCCAGCAATCACTAAACCAGACACAGGAGAGAAAGCGCCAAACGCCTGAGTCACTGGCAGCTCCTTCAAGAACCCCCATCCTGCACTTCCCCACAGGGCAGCACAGACTCCATCCTGGCCTCCTGAACTGCGTCCAGTGCCTTGGAGGAGCCTGTCTCATTACAGAGAGCAGCCCCACGGGGAGAACTTCTGTGGGTTAGCTACAATCCACCAGAGGCCACTGGATACAGCTCTAAGACCACTGCCATTTAAAATGCTGCCCCTGAATTAAAGTTACTTTAAAAAGTAAAGTGACAGGCAGGGCCCTCTAGTCTCCCCACAGATCACACCACACCAGTCGGAGGTTGCAAGGAGCCCTGGGCAGCCTCATCTGGTGCAGGGAAGACCTCCTGAAAAGGAGTGTGCCTTCCTTGCTCTACCCTCTCCACCAAATAGGCACCAGATCCACTTTGCTTTTTCCCCTCCAAGGATACAGCTCCCAGCTGGTGTACATCCAATCCCTTAGGAAACATTAGGCAAACTGCCAAAAATCTTGACTATTTTTCTGAAGCTTTTGGACAGTCTTAAAATGTTTTTCATGATAGTGCCTTATAAACACTTTCCAATTTCCCGCCTGATGTCTGCTACCTTTTCTGCTATATATTCTGTTTATAATCCCTTGCACTTAAATTTATCAAACCCACTAACACTTTTTTGGAGGCCCCCCCCCATCCCATAATTCATCACCCTTTCTCCAGAACGGAACAGGGAAAGGGAAGTGCAATGGCCCCAGACTTTCCTCTGGACATGAGACTGAAGGTGGAGGGTGATGTGAGTTAAATGGTCTCTCTCCAAAAAAGATGCTGACGTCCTCATGCCGGGACCTGTGAACGTGACCTTACTTGGAAACAGGGTCTTTGCAGATATAATCAAGTTACGATGGGGTCTTACTGGACTAGAGTGTCCTTGACTCTCTAACGTCATCCATTAGACTGTCTCTCATGTCTAATCCAATGACTGGTGTCCTTATATAAGAAGGTCAGGTGAAGACACGAGACACACAGAGAGAAGGCCACATGGAAATGGAGGCAGAGACTGCAGTGATGAACCAGCAGCCAAGGAACACCGAGGACTATACACAACCACCAGAAGCTAGGGGACAGGCATGGGACAGATTCCCCTCCCCTGCACAGCCTTCAGAGGGAGCATGGCCCTGCTAACACTTTCGTGTTGGACTTCTAAACTCCAGAACTGCGAGAGAATAAATTATCTGCTATTTTAAGCCACCTCACCTATGGTAATTTGTTATGGCAGCCCTAAGAAACTGAAACAGAGAACACAAGAAGCCAAAAGATCTGTCCTTGCTCTCTCCCTCCCCGCACCTTCTCCCAGTTCTTTCAGACGGCCCACTTTTTATGCCCAGAAAGAGAAGCACTAACCTGGGAACATGATGGCTCAGTGCCTGACAGTCACCCCCACCCTACCCCTAACCCACACATGCACAATGCACAACACACACACACACATACACACGCACGCAAAAGGGGGAGACTTACCTCGCTGGGCTCAACGATGGCCACATTCTCTGCGCCCACCCTCCTCTTCATGCGGGCGGCCATGGTGATGCCACCACTGCCCCCACCCAGCACCAGCACCTCATAGTAGTTCTTGGCTGCGAGGCCGGCCCCTGTGTGCAGCTGAAGTGGGCTGGTCTGCTGAGCGCCCAGCCTGAGGAAGCAGGCAAAGAGCCGGGTGCGGGAGCCGGACATCACCGCAGCCAGTGGGGTCATCTTCAGGCTGGATCAGGCTAGCAAGGAACAGAGAAGGCTACGGGTCAGAAAGGAACCACAACGGGACCAAAGCATTTTCTTTCACAGAGGAAGGGGTTGGCCAGCATCTGGCCGGCTCTAGTTGGTTCCCACCATTTCAAGACCACCTACCCCCCAACCCCTGGCCCCCATGTTGTGGTCAAATGTCTCCTGGGGAATGTTCCACCAACAGCTAACAATTGGCTAAGCTTTCCGTTTCTCCCTTTCCTCCTCCTTTCAGGACATCACGGACTTTGTTTGAACCAGGTCAGCCCCACCTTTTAAGTTCCCATAAAGTGCTTGGACCTATCCTTGTCCATCCCTAAATCTAGGGCATCAGTGAGGGGATCCCGCTGTGGCCCATTCTTCTCTCAGACACACTCCTCAGCTCCTTCTTTGGCTTTTCAATCCATCAAAGATGAATGAGTCCACAATCCCTCGCCACAAAGGGCACCTAAGACCTTGCTGAAATAGAAACAGTCCAGCAAGAAAGCCACCTTCTGTAACTCAGAGTTCAGGCCCAGGTAATCAGGGCCTCAGAAGTACCTGGATCTGCTTGCCCAGGGACATGCAATTCAATCAAGTCCTGGCTACAGACATAAAAGCAAAGGCCTGCCACACCTTTGGCAGTTTTAACCATGTGATTAAAAAGCCATAAAAGGAGCCCTGCCTGGTATCACAAAGTTATATTTTATGTAAAGAATCTGCTGACCAGTCTTTTATTATATCCAGTTAAGTAGATAATCTCCTTTTAATAGTTTCTCCAAGAGACACACTCTACCTTTAGGAAAAGATGTTTCTGCTCTGAGCAGTCAGTGCTTTGGCAGTAAGGAAATGCAGGAGTCTCAGAAACTGGCCTTGGCATCACCCCATTCACAGAATGGACCCCGCATCTTGGACACCAACTATTGTAAAATGTGAGGGGCCCAGACTCAAAATATCTCCCTCCCTGTGTATTACAGTGTCCCAGATTCCACCATCAAGCTCAGTCCTTTGGGTTCAACAATGCTCCAGGAACCCTTTATTAAAATGCAAGCTAGGGGATAACACTTCAAGCTGCTAAGGGCACTAACTTCTCAGTGGGGACGACTTAATTATATGAGTTCCCCTCTGCTGGAGAAGAGGAGGGCTACACGAGGGGACTGGATGAAGCAAAGAGGGAAACAGGCTATGATAGGCAGAAGGAAGGGCCCTGAAGGAAGAGAAGTCACTGGGCGAGAGAAGGAGGAGCCAGAGTGCTGATTTTAATTAGGATTAACTCTCTTCCAGTGTCTTGGCACCCCTGACAATTTCCTCAATATTTCAGATCTAAGAAGCTGGGGGAGGGGCAGGGGGCATGGGAGCTACAGAAAGTGGGGCAGGCTCATACACTGTTGCCACAAGGTTAAATCAGTATGACCCTTATCAAAAACATTTATCACCCATTGACCCATTTCTGGGACTCTGGTCTAAGGAAATAAGCCCTACTATGGAGGACAACAAGCCTTTACAATGATTATCTCACAGATTCATTCATAATACGGTCAACGCTGAGTTAACTGGTTTGTGGATTGGATCTGATTCTGTCCTGGTTATAGAACAAACAAACTGCAGGCGCCACACTGGCCACGGAAGGCTCAGGCTCCAAACGCTCTGACCAGGGCTAACTTATGATCACTCATATTGAATATGGTGGGGCAGGGGATGGGCAGGGATAGCCACCTCCATGTCAAAACCTTGGCGAAAGGTTAAGTGAAGTATGGTTACACAAGATGACCTATGTAGTCTTTTACAATTATGTTTACAAAGAACATATAAAATGCTTATGTTATCAGGATATAGATTGGAAATACACTATGAGCTCAACTATGTAAGAGAAAATTGCATTTTTTTAAAAAGATAGTAAAATGTTAACACTGGGTAAGTGGTTTTCTCTGGGTTTTAGAATAATGGATGATTTTTATTTCTGCTGCTTTTCCATATCTATAAAATTTCTACTATATACATTAATGTTATAATAATAAAATCTGTTTTATGATAATAACAAATATGTGCTAAGTCCTTCACATAAGTATTTCCCTTGTAAGTTGGCTGTCATTATCAGCGCCATTTTGCAGATGATAAAACTGAGGCAGGGAGAACACAGGTGGTAGACTGTCGTTTGAACCAAGGCACCTTAGTGCCAGAGCCTCAACTTTAAACCACTTCATCTACTGTATCTGTGATCTTTATCAGCAACAAAACAATGCTCATACAGTAACATTACCTGAAAAAAACCCAGGTGTATTTTCCACACTTCCCAGAAAAGGGGAACCATTTTTTCACGGTACAGACACCTAAATATTAGCAATGTTGTGCTGTGATGGATTTTTTCCTCTTCTTTGTGTGTACTTTTCTCAAGTCTTCTTTAGTGAACTTTAAATTTTAAGAATCACTCAATTTGATTTTGTTTGGTTGGCTGGGTTTTTTGTTTGTTTGTTTGTTTTTCAATGACTGAAGAGTGGAGAAAATCACCAAGTAGGATGTTGCTGTTTGGTAGACAAAGAAATGATCTGACGGTAAATAGTCATCATCACATCCTGCCTTTCTGTGTGTCCACAGAATGACAGAATCACAACAAAACTCCTCACTTGCCAGAAAAGGGAGACTGTTTTTTCATAGTCCCGACATGATATCTTAACTCCACAGAAAGAGTTAACAAGCAATGATCTTGAAAGAGGCCTGGCTAAGTTTGTGACTTCCAGCCACATCATCTGAGCCTGTTTAACCTCCTAGTTCCCTTGATTCCTCTCTTGAAAGAGGAAGAGTTTTTGCAAATATTTCCCTCATTCGGCCAAGAAGGCTAGTTCTGTTTCATTTCAGCCGTTACCCGTAGCCTGTTTCTGGATTCAGTATTTATAAACACAAAGTCCTCTGAACCAGTTCTATCAAGTTCATTAATAATAGGCATCAAGCAGAACGTTCTGGCCTTTGCAGTCAAATTTCACTTGTGAATTGTAAACAAAAATTTCAAGAACTTAAAAGAATGTGTTGGAGGAAATGTTCCAAGTTGCGAAACACTTGAAAATCTCACTAACATTCTCATTCTAACAATGTAATGTCATTCCAACTTTCGGATCAGAAAAACCAGAACTATAATCTAATATTATGTGTGGAGAAGGAAGGGCGTGATACAAAGTCAAAGACCAGAAACAACCCAGGACAATAATGCATAGTCATAACTTTCCAACATCCCACTCTGGAACTGTATGTATACACACACACACACACACACACACACACACACACACACAAATTTATATACACACCACAGCTCTGAATAAAGACTATATATATATAGTTATATAGTTCATGGGAAAAAGCTCTTAAAACCCTTGGTATTTCCTGGGTGATAGGAGTTGTTATTCCTATAGCAAATAATAATAACGAGCCCCTTTCAACCATAACGGAGTTTATGTTAATGAAGTGACTCAGGGTGGGACCCCTAGATAGCTTCAGGATGGGGGCTGATCACCGGAAAGACCAAACATGTCATTAGAGGGTTGGAATTTTCAGCCCCGCCCCCAGCCTCTGGGAGGCAAGGGGGACTGGAGATTGAATTCTATAAAAACTCTTGAACAATGAGATTCTGAAAGCTTCAGGGTTGGTGAACATGTTAAAGTGCCAGGAGAGAGGGTGGTACCACACACCCAGAAAGGCCACGGAAGCTCTGCCATGCACCACCCCCAACCTTGACCCATGCATCTCTCCCATTTGGCCATTCCTGAGTTGTAATCAACTCTACAAGAAACTGGTAAGCATATGTAAAGTGTTTCCCTAAGTTCTGTGTGTCATTCTAGCAAATTATCAAACCTAAGAGGGGATCCTGGCACCCTAAAATTTATAGTCAGCCAGTCAGGCAGAAGTGTGGGTCATCTGGGACCCCATCTGTAGCTCTGGAAGTGAACATCAAAACTGAATTGTTGGACACCCAGTTGGTGTCAGAAAAACCATACATCTGGTGTTAGAAGCAGTGTCAGAAAACATTGCACGGGAACCAAGAGAAATTTCTGACACTGACCTAAACCAAGTCTGTAGCAACAATCAAAAAACAGACAATTGAAGGAAACAAGTCACACAATCTTAACCAGAATGAAAAAAGAAAGGAAAGAAAAGCCACACCTGACCCTGAAGTCAACAAAAATAGAAAATCTCTGTCAACAAAACACAAAGAATAAATCTAAGTCTCTTAGTCTCCCTAGAAGGTAGCCTGAAACACATCCACCTGTTAGGTTAAGAAATAAGAATTAACTACCAACGATGCAGAAGAATGCCGCTGCTTTCTCTGTGCATTCCAACAAGGTGACCATACACACACTTTTTTAAAAAAATCAATAAATAAGGCAAATTTAACTTTCATTTAACAAGTGACTCATTTATTTAATTGAAACAAATGTATTTCATTTAACAAATGTTCTAGTCAAATAATGCCAAGCTTTAAAGTTAGATTAAAAAGTCCTCAATTAATCCTAAATCAATCGAGTGCCTCCTTCAAAGAATCAAAATAAATGTTTTGCTGTATCTGCGGCTTAACTGGAGAAGTAAAACCCCAGCTGACTGAAAGTTAAGACAGCCTGCCGGGCATCTACTCACATCGCTGGCCGCTGACTCGGGGCTCCCTGGTTTTTGGGACTCCACACCTCTCCACAATCAGCTCTTCTGGGACAAGCAGTGTAGTCTGCCAGTGTCACAGGCTCCCTAATCTTATGCCACGTGACATGCCACTCACTGGGTGTCAGCTAGGACACTTGGCTGAGTTCAAGCAGAGCTGGCCTCTCAGCAAGGATTATTCAGAGCATCTTAATGAGAGAGCCATCAGGCCAACAAGACTTACAGTCCATCTTTCAGCTATTTTTGCTCTTGAGGAAACAGTGGGTCTTTGTATGGGTCAGAATTGTTTTATCTCAAGCCCACACCAGGCTGGGCCCTCTGCGCTTTGGGGTTCAATAACCACAAGGCCAGCCTTTAATGTACTACCTTGGCAGACTTCCAAAGACAAAAAGGAAAACAGAAAACGAACAGCCTCCGGCTCTCGGCACCCACCCCATTCCTCCCACCTGACCTCTGCCTCCAGCTTCCAGGGCCAAGCTCTTGCTGAGCTGTGATGTCCTGAGGGTCTGGATCCCTGCGGGTCCCAGTGTCTGAGACACAAGTGACCCTTTTGCCCGCACAGCACACGTTGGGCTTACACCTAGTGCCCAGGTGGCAAGACTCCCAGAAGGCTCCGCCTCCTCCTTTAGCTCCTCCCCCTTGGGCTCGCTGGGCCTTTTAAGTTAAATCAGTCAAGGCTACCATCACTTATTTACATCTCTCAACCAAATTACTTCCGGAAGACAGGATTTGATAAGAAAAAGTAGAGAGAAACTATCATAATAATAATGGCTAACATTTATTGTTTATTAGTTGTACTTACGCTGTTTCAGGGACTCCTTATAGTAACTTTGTAAATGAGGTGTTAGTATCCCCATTTTACAGACAAAAACTGAAGTGGAGTGTAAGGTTAGAGCACTTGCTAAGGTCACATCACTAACTGAAGCAGCAGAATTTAATTCAAACTGACTCCTCAATTGAGTTCTCACAGTGTTAGACCTGTGAGATAATTCAGGGAAATGCCTACCAGCTGAATTTTATTTACATTCAAATGTAAAGTAGCTTATCCCCCGTGGAGTGGGATGGGAGGGAAAAATACGGTATTAAATTTTAGCTTACTAAGCAAATAGGAAGGCAAAAAATTAAGTTTTGAGGGGGATGGGTGAGGTAGAATAATAATATTAATGTAATTTTTCAAAGAGCTCTTAAATTTTAAAAATACATACTGGGATTCTTACAGTTGAAATGATTTGGAATTTGCTTGAAAATATAGGAGGTGAGCAGATGACACAAGATTGGCCACAGGTTGATAATAATTTGAAGCCAACTTACATATGCGCATTCCTTGCGGTAATCTGTACTTTTGTATATGCTGGAAAGTTTCCACAATAAAAAGTTAAAATGAATGAATGAATAAAACTGTAAAACGCAAAATCAAAAAAACAGTGTGCGAGGTGGACATTAGCTTTGATCTTTAGTCACTGAAATGGTAAGGTCTGAGCATATTTCAAGTAAGAGCAAGACAACAGACAGACAAATAACCGCAACGCAATCATAATCATTCTTCCCTCCCACGTGCACAGAGCTTCACAGTTCACAGGGCCCACGCATGAGCCCACACTGGAGGTACTGCTACCACTTTACACATGGGGAAACTGAGGCTCAGAGAGGCGAGGTGATTTTCTAAAGGTCACTTAAATCCACAGTGGGTCCAGAGCTACTGTGAGACCTCTCTGTGAACAGCAACTTTTTCTGAGTGCCATTCGAAGCAGCAAGGCAGGATTAGCAGGAGGCAGCAATTCAGAGGAGGAGAAGCTCCCAGTCTGACCTTCCTCCAGCTCTGGATCTCGGGATGGCCTCTTTGCTGGGCCAGGCAAAGCAGAAGGGCCCTGCAACCCCAAGTGGCCCCACACGCCATCTCCCAGAAGGGCAGCCCTCTGGGCAGGGGCAGATTCAGGCTTTCTGGGCACTGAAGCCTATACAATCCGGGGACCCAAAATTACAAATATACAATTAGACACAATAGTTAATAATAATTTTGAATGAGAAAATAAATCACAATAAATGTCTGGATCCTTGGTGATTCAGGACTCTTCCGAGATCTCTCTTAGGCAACTTGTCAGCAATCCCAGCACAGAAATGCTTCCTGGTTAGAACCTGGCTACCTCTCCACTCCTGTCACTCCCTGCACCCACACAGTCCTGTGCGAGAGAGGCCCTGAAGCTTAAACTTCATTTGCTTCTGGGTAAATCCACCTCTAGTGCTTACAGCGGTCTTCTAGGGCTCTCTGCGCACCTGCCTGTCTGGGACTCACTGAACAGGTCAGTCCCTCCCTCTACCAGTCCTGAGCTTTACCAAAGCCCTTCCCACCCCTTCCTAGCATAACATGGCTATGCTGGACCATCTGAAGCTCCATCCTGATCCCTGTTGTAAAATTGGCTCATCACTGCCCCAACCCATACCCCTATGTGCCAGGCACCGTGCTAGGCACTTGAAGTAGACATTCTGTTCCCATTTTGCCACTTGAAGAAAGTGAGGCTCCAGGATACTGGTTATATCCTCAAGGCCAAGAACCAATAAAGGACAAAACCAGGATTCAACTGGAGGGGATGGAGAAGAGCAAGGGAGGGAAACAAAGCAAATGTAATTTTCCCTATTTTACAAAGGACACTCCTGGAAATTGGCTCACATGGTTACAGAGGCTGACAAGTCCCAAGATCTGCAGTCAGCAGGCTGGAGACCCAGGAGAGTCAATGGTGTAGTTTCAGTCCAAAGGAACAGCAGCCCCAAAAGCCAGGAAGAGCTGTTTCAGTTCCAGTACAAAAGCAGGAGAAAACTAATGTCCCAGCTCCCAGGCCATCAGACAGGATGGATTCTCTCTTATTTGTGGCAGGGTCAGCCCTTTTTTTTCTATTCAGACCCTCAGGTGATTGGATGAGGCTACCCACACTGGGGAGGGCAATTTTCTTCACTCAGTCTACCGATTCCTCCAGGAACACCCTCATACACACACTCAGAGTAATGTCGGGGCACCCTATGGCCCAGTTAAGCTGACACATAAAATTAACCATCACACCCTCTGACT
The DNA here is from genome assembly GCF_036321535.1 of Camelus dromedarius. Lineage (NCBI taxonomy): Eukaryota > Metazoa > Chordata > Mammalia > Artiodactyla > Camelidae > Camelus > Camelus dromedarius. Next base: position 18,909,887 of record NC_087440.1, read on the forward strand.
TAAACTATAAAAGGGCAGGTCCAAATCTGCAAAAATCTCAGAAGGGAAATGATCATTGTGACTGAATTTGCACCACTTTGGGTGCCAAGAAAATGCCAAACATTGCCCCAAAAATGCTCTGGCTCCTTAATGATCTCATCTTAATCTGAAGTACATGCAAGGGAAGTATGTGGGCATATTTGTGGCACTTACAAATGGCACTGGATTAGACACTTCATGAAACCTTTCTAGAGAGATTTCAAATCCTACTGTATTAACCATTTTTTTAATTTCCGTATTTCATAATTGTTTGGCCTTCTGGGGCTCTGTTAATTCTAAAGAGACTCCTCCTCCCAGGGCTAGCTAACTCCTAAAGATAGTAAACAACTCACACCTTTGGTAAGTAAACCAACCAACCCCGAGCCTGTACCTCAACCACTTCCTCTCTCTGGCTTCTTCATTCCAGAAGGCAGCATTCCTCTGCCCTAATCATCCCAGGGCCAGACATCAGACAACCAGGAGAGCCCCTATACCCCAGAGCTCACTAAAATATTCAAATTAGCCAATCCCAAACCTGATCGGTCTGTTCCCCCTGCCTCACGAAAACTACACTACAGGTTTTGCACATGCTTTTCCCTTAATTTTTCACCTCTTGACCAACCTAGGTGCTTCCCCATGTGGCCCTCCGTGGTGTACCCTGCCTCCTGTTCCTAGGAAACTGGGAGTCAAAACTTCTTCCCTCATGGCTGTCATCTCCTGATGTGCTGGCCTCACCAGACCCGATGGAAAACAAACCCCAGGTACATTTTAATACACTGACATTAAGATGCATTCACTGACTGTTCAGCCTGCTGGAGGATTTCACATGCTTAACAAATTGTGCTATGCGCCTTCTCCTTACATATCCGCTTCATTGTCAGGTGACATTTAAAAAGCCATTTAATTATATATTACTGTCGAATGTTATAATTAGGTGAGTGAGTGGGCCAAATTTTGCAACTAAATAACATAGCTACAGTATGATTTTTCAATGGGAAAATTACTCCTGAAGAATACAGCACCCTGCCTTCCTTTCTTTGGTCACACTCTTTATCTCCTGCTGGACTGAAGCTTGAGCTATCTAATCCACCAAGGAAAGTTTTTACATCGCTTTCATCCATTTACCCTAGATAAAAGGGAAGTGTCATCAGCCACAAGTGCTCAGAAAACATCACCTAAGCTGTACTTTCATTTACAGATTTATATCTATACAAAACGTATGCAAATTAAATTACATTTAGCTATGCTGAATGTGCAAGTAGATCTTTATGGAAACAAAGAGTTACACGAAGTCTGCATGGTCACAAATCTGCTGTATCTAAGAATGCTTTCACAAGTACTCAGTGAGTACCCACTATATACAAGGACCTGTGCTGACGCACAGCAGTCTCCCCACCCAGTCCTGGTCCCACTCCCAGCACAGTAGCTTTAGGTGCCAATGGAAGAACAGCAGAGCTTGCCAACTTCCAATAATGTGGGCCAAGAGTAAGGTGAGCCAAATTTCAGGAGAAAGTTTGGGTTTTTTTTTAATGTTAGAAGGTCTAATTTAAATACTGGAATGTAAAAGGTAGTGAGATGTGTGCAAATCTTTCTCTTTCTAGCCTGAGTAGGGATGTGTCCTAATGCTTTCTGTTTTCCTCCACACTCATTCATTTTTTTGAATAAATTAAATTCCACCTTCACTCACTGTGTACACATCTGACATGGAAAGGCATTGAATAAATCCATTCATCATTCTATGGTCTGCATGTCTGTGTCCCCTCAAAATTCATATGTTGAAATCCTAACTCCCAAAGTTTAGGGTATTAGCAGGTGGGGCTTTTGCGAAGTGATCAGGTCACGAGGGTGGAGCCTCAGGGATGATGAGGGTCTAGGGAGATCCCTTGCCCCTTCTACTAGGTGAGGACACAGGGAGAAGACATCGGCCCTGACTCAGCCATGCTGGCACCTTAATCTTGAATTTTCCAGCCTCCAGAACTTTGAAAAATAGATTTCTGTTGTTTCTAAGCCACTCAGTCTGCAAGAAGTAGTCCTCCCTTACCCACAGTTTTGCCTTCCATGGTTTCAGTTACCCATGGTCAACTCTTGTCTGAAAATATTAAATGGAAAATTCCAGAAATAAACAACCCATAAGTTTTCAATTGCATGCAATTCTGAGTGGTGTGATGCAATCTCTCACCGTCCCGCTCCACGTCAGTCTCCCTTTGTCCAGAGTGTCCTGCCTGTTAATCACTTAGTAGCTACCTGATTATCGGCTCAACTGTCTGCTATTGTGGTGCCTGTGTTCAAGGCACCCTTATTTTACTCAACACCAGCCCCAAAGCACAAGAGTGGTGATACTGGCAGTTTGGATATGCCAAAGAGAAGCCATAAAGTGTCTCCTTTAAGTGAAAAGGTGAAAGTAGTTGACTTAATAAGGAAAAAAAAATCATATGCTGAGATTGCTAAGATCTACGGTAAGAACAAATCTTCTCTCCATGAAATTGTGAAGAAGGAAAGGAAATTTGTGCTAGTTTGCTGTTGCACCTCAAACTGCAAAAGTTACAGCCCCAGTGTGTGAAAAGTGCTTACTTAGGATGGAAAAGGCATTAAATTCATACAGTTAAGATCTTTTGAAAGAGCAAGAGACTATATTCACATAACTTTCCTTACAGTATATTGTTATAATTGTTCTATTTTATTATTAGTTATTGTTGTTAATCTCTTACTGCACCTAATTTATAAAGTAAACATTATCACAAGTATGTACACAGAGGAAAAAACATAGTATCTACAGGGGTCAGTACTATGCGTGGTTTCAGGCACCCACTGGGCGACCTTGGGAAAAGAGAGGACTACTGATTTTGTTAGAGTGGCCCAAGTAGATCAAGACAATTACTGGGATCCTGCCCTTCATTACGCCAGGAAAAAAATAGCGAACGTGTCACCCCAGGTCCTTGTGCTGACAGAACTTAGATTCTACTGGAATGGAGTACATACAGTTCCTCATCCCCTCACTGCTCTACCCGCCTGAAATGCCTTTTTGTTTCCTCATCTTAGCTGTGGCCCCAAGTCCAGCCCAGTCCCAGCTCCTCTAGTCCCTCCAGCCCTCCAGCTATAAGTCGTAAGGTACCTATCTCGCCCTTCTTGAAACTTTCTTGAGGTCACTGTTATTTGCAGGTGTTCTGATGCATCTCTTTTCTCAGTAGGATTGAAACCTCTCAGTGGTTTCAGACTCTGGTTCTAGACTCTGGTCCTGTCTATCCCCACTGACCCTTGTGGAGTACCTGGGCCCAGCTGGGGGCCACACAGTTGGTGGTAGCAGGCAGAAGATCCCTGAAGCCTATCAAGGTTATAGCACTCACTAGCCACCACCTCAGGTGCAGCTGCCAACAATAGGATACCTGTATTTTCCACCACTGACAAATCTCTGGATTAGTGGAAGAAAAGTTGGGGATGGCTTCCAAAAATCTGGGTTTATATTCCAGCTCTCAGATTTAACTAGCAGAAGCAAAGTGTAATGTAATTAATACGAACCAAACACCGTAGGCATCTGGAAGAGAGAAAGAATAATCCAGGAAAGCTTGGTGAAACAGACAGGATCTGAGCAGGAGGTTAAAGATCAGCAGTATCTAGACTAGTGGAGATGCTGCGGGAAGGGACGCCAAGTAAATGACACGAGTAAAGGAATCAGAGAGATGACAGAGATGGTGACTGCCCTCCAGATCTCTCTCCAGCCTTCTCTGTCCTGCTCTGAGCCCTGAGAGCCGACCTATGAGGTGGGCATTAACTGGCCTCTCTTGTCCTCTGGCTTCCAGGTGGATTCAGCCAATGGGAGGCACCAGTAGACTGTAGGATGGGAAAAGAGTAAGATTAGGATATTTATTCCCCAGACCCCTTCCTGCCGAGCCTCAGCCCGGCAGTGCTGTATTCCTCCAGCCCAAGGCCTCGGCTCCTGTGGGGTGACCCTCTCCTCAGCTGCAGTTCTTTGTCAGGGTTCCAGCAATCTCTCCTTCTCCTTGCTTTTTCAGGCCCCAAATCAACACAGCTGCTTCACCACTCTTGTTGGCTGCCTTAACCCTATAAATAGTTATTTCATTAAACCCTTCCTAATAACACTGTTTTGAGTGTGCCAGCTATTTCCCTGAAACCCTTGAATGACGTGGTGGGGAGGCCAACCAGATGTGCCTGATACTGAGATGAGAAACATAACAGCCTGACTACATGTGAGGAAACTGAGGCTTTGTATTGAAAAATCAAAGTTTTAAGAAGTGATAGAACAGAGGGAGCAGCATTGAGAAAATGAATCTAGTGTCGGGGAGCAGATTAAACTAGAGGAAAGAAAAAACAGTTCCGGAAGTCAGTTAGAAAACTAGTGCAGAGGTCTAGGTGTGAGTGATTAGGTGTGCTCACCAGAAATACAAACAAAGCTTCAGATAAGACCGAGGTGGAGGAAAGAGAATGACTGGATAAGAGGTAGGAAGGGCCCCTGGGAGGGAGGGAAAAAAACAAAAAAAAAGCCAAAGTTGACATTCAGGTAACCTAAGAGAGAGGAATTAGGTGGGCAGAAACAGCGCAGCCTAGACATGGACCTGCCCTGGCTAGTTTGGGACAGTTAGGTTTGAGATTTGAGAAACAGAATCCCTTAGAATGAGCATCACATAACTGTGGACAAGGAGGAAGGTAGCCTACGCTGGTGTCCACCGGGAAGAGGGAGAAATAAGACTGGATGGGCAGATGCAAGTAAAATTCCGGTTTAGAAGCTTAACCCTAGACAACTGTAATCCCATTTTGGGGTCACAATGCAGACCAGAGCAGACCAGTGTTTTGTTTAACTCATAAATTTTGCTTACATTTTGAATTAGTGCCAACATTAAAAATTTTGGCTATCTCACCCCAAAAATTCCAGATGGTTGGCCTTCCTGACAACACTGAGCCCACATTCTCATGTGTCAACACTTAGCTGGAGCTGAGCAGTCCCTGCCCAGCTAGACCTCACACGAGGTTCCAGCTCATCCAGCCCCACGTGGCCCACGATAATCATTTGTCACCTGCTCAGCCCTGGATGCATGTGAGCTGTGGTCCCCACAAAAGGCAGTGAGAGCCCTTGGAAGTTCTCAATGAAACTGAAGAAGACCCTCCCTCCCTGGGAAGAGGGGCGGCGTGAGAGGCTGAATTAGAGCTATTCAGTTGAGTTCGGCTTTTTTGCTGGTCTACTACGTGCCAAGCACTGTGCTAAGCACTGCGGAGCCTGGGATGAAGAAGAAACTGACTATTGTTACAGGAGAGACCAGGAATATGAAGATCCATTAAGTGGCTGTTTCAGACATTCAGGCACCAGTGGGGGCCTGGATCAGTCGATGAGAACAGAGGTGAAGGTGTGAATGCAAAACACATGTTGAAGGAATTTTTGTGACAAATTAGCTATAGGAGATAAAGAAGGAAGATGGTGAACTAGGACCCTGTTCAGGTGGCTGTACTGAAGAGAGGGTGGAAGTAACAGTATGGAGTTACTCAAAGTGAAGGAAAGGTCCAAAGCAGGGAGAGAGGGAGGGAAACCACACCCTCTGAGAGCAGAATGAGCCCGTCTGCAGGGATTACGCAGGCAGAGTCCTTCTTCTTGGCTCGCCTCCCCGGGAGTAATGGCATTGCGCATATGTTCAGGAACTGGATGACTGTTTTGTTAACAAACAAAGAAAATGGAGCAATCTTCATTCAGGCCTGCAGGGCCATGTTGGAACTCGATCGCCAGAGCTGTTATAGTGGCAAATATTTGTTTAAATATTAAGCTGCAGAGCCAGTACTGTGGGAGTGGACCAGGAGCAAATCATCCAGGAAACAGAAGCAATCACCTATAGCTCCCTGGTGATTCAGGGATTAGAGCCACACTGGGGTTCTTTAGTTCCCTGACTCTTTAGGGGCAAACAGTAGTCAAGTTCTTTAAAGAATTACTAATTAAGAGTTACTAATGGGAATGTGTCCATGAGGCGTGACTCCCTTTCCTACAAGTTTCCCTAGCCCACACTCATTGTATGACCAGAAAGCCACATAAGAGGGAGGGGCTGACAATTGCACCAAACCTTACATTGGCTAAGCAGAAAACAAAAATTATGTTTACAGAAGGAGAATTCTCTCACATTATGGCTCCAGAAAAGGAAAAAAGAAGTCAGTCAATTGGAATATTCAACTGAAAGTTAAAGGCTTTGACCGAATTCTATGGGGAGAGTGCCTTGTTTTCCCACTTGCTTTAGCCAGTGGGAGCTTGGGCGCTCACGTTCTAGTGTCTAAAACATCACGATTTAGCTCTCCTTCAACTCCATCATCCACAGTTGGCCTCTAGTCAAGTGTACTGAAGGTTTCTATTCAGCGTTTGCATATGCCTGTCTGTGTCCATCCTGAGAAGACAGAGCAAGGCACACTGGAGAGGGAGGCCTCGTGGCCCGATGTGGAATGAATTGGCTTCCATCACACAGCAGGGATCCAGCTTACACCTTGGTCTCCTGAACCCATTCAATGATCACAGTAAAATTGCTCAGCAGCCTCAGGAGTGCTGGAATCCCCACTCAGTTTCACATACAAGAAGACTCTGAGGAGCGGAGTTTCATTATAAACAGAGACAACTGACTGGCCAATTAGTCAAGCATAGTGTCCCCTGGACTCCAGGGTGTGAGGTCTTCACACAGCGAGAAGAGCTTCTTTAATTACAAGTTATATACATCTACTGTTTGAACAGGATGGAAGAGACGCCAAACTCAATCCTTTAATGGTTAGGACAGCATGAGGAGTAGACACGGCAGCGGGTGTGCCAGGCTCCTACGTCTAACCAAATGACACAGTTCCCCGCTCCTGCAAAAGCCTCGTCTGAGGACTTGTCAGGAGTCAGAAGACCCAGGCCCATACTCCAGGTAGTGCCAGGTAGGGCTCGTCCTTAACTATTCCAGGTCACACTTTCTTCATCAATGGAATAAAGGACTCAACTGGGTAGCTTCAAAGGTCCCTTCCTTTTCTAAAACTCTATGGTCCTCTAAATAAGAGCAAAAGGGAAACGGAAGTTCATAAGCAGATACCCAAATGAGAATACTTGTTCTACTAACTCCTTAAATTGGTCGGACCTTTGAATTATTGCAGCAAAGACTGACAGAGGTTTACAACCAGGCCTAGAACATAATCAGACTGGAAAGCATATCTCCCGTTCTCGTCCCCAGAGTCCTACACCTGGACCATGATTGGCCATGATTCACTGGGCAGCAGCTGTGCCCTATCCCAGGCATAATAAAAACGTCGGAAAAAACAGCTGAAGGTTTGCTGGATGACAGGCATTGTGCTACGCATTGTACTAACAACAACCTGAGAGGTTGGTATTACTATCCTCATTTTATAAGTGAGGAAACAGACATCGTGGAGCCGTGGGCAAGTCACAACCACTTTGAGTCCATTTCCACAAATGTAAAGTAAGTGGATGCGTCCAGTTGACTTTAAAGCCCCCTCCTACTCTATGACTCAAAGCAAGCTTAGATTTGATCACCCACATCTTGAAAGGCTCACAATGACCATGCAAACCTAGGTGGCCCAAAACAGGATGACCTCTCACCTACCTCAAGCACCATTTACAAGCTCACAGAAACACAAAACCACATTTAAACACAGCAGCTCCTTGAGATGCTCTCACAATCTAGACTGTAAACAAGATGGTTGTTAAAACATATCATTTTCCTATGGAGACATCATGGGCTGCCTTAGAGCAAGTTGCCAAAGCAAAAAGAAAGCATGGCAAGGTGAAATCACCACAGGCCCCACTACTGAAGCCCCCCTTCCAGAAGTCAGGGATTGGTCACAAGATAAAGACATAGAAATGTCCTCTCCATTACTGTAGACAGGGCTGTACAGAATAAAAGCTCCCTGAGGGCTGGGCTAGAGTCAAAACTTGGAAATTCATTATGACTAGAAAGGAATCGCTCCATGGTACTTAAGGATGAGCACCAGCACCGTCGTCCCACTACCCACCATGCATTTATAAGGGACCTGCTCTGTACAAGGCCAGGCAGCTGGCCTGGTCGTCTGCTTAAGATGGCAAGTTCTGTTTTCCCTAACAGTCAGGATCATGAAGGTGAACAGGCCTTAATGGTCTCAGACAGGATCTCAGGGACTATAAAGAGTGTCCATAGAAAGAGAGTATAGGTGTCTCCTGGGTAGAAGAGGGAGAGAGGTCCTAGGAGAAAGTGATGGACATCTTGAGATCACGACTTAGAATAGGACGCCCAGTTATATTACCAGTTATGGGGCTGGCATAACGAAATACCACAGACTAGGTGGCTTAGACAACAGGAATTTATTTTCTCACAGTTCTGGAGGCGGGAAGTTCAAGATCAAGGCGTCAGGAGGTTTGGTTTCTCCTGAGGCCTCTATCCTTGGCTTGCAGGGCACCACCTTGCTATGTCCTCGCACAGTCCTGCCTCTGCACACACCCCTGGTGTCTTTTCCTCTTCTTATAAGGACACTAGTCATAATGGGTTAGGGCCCCACCCCTATGATCTCACTTAACCTTGGCCCTCTCTCCAAATAGTCAGATTCTAAGGTTTTGAGGATTAGGGCTTCAACATATGAATTTGAAGGGATACAATTCAGTCCATAATGCCAGTATTTGCCCTTCCACAAGTTACTGGGGCATAGATAGCTCCAGTGTGTTCTAAATTTACTGTTCTTTACCAAGTTCTCTCCCCATCTTTCTTGCTCAATTTAGCAATTTTACAAAGCAAATCACAGGGATGGCTAGCTGGATCTACCTTTCTTCTTCCTATTTCCATCAACATTTGATGAACTACATAGAGTTTTAAGGCTGGAATTAAAAAGCAACTAGTTGGCTTCAAGTCTAGTTTGGGCAGCTTCTAGCAACTTCTACCTACTGCTCCTATTCACCAAATCTTCAGGGTAAGAGAGGAGTTATGCAGTGGGTGGTGGGGCAGGGCAAGGTGAAAAGAGATGAAGAAAGAGAAACGTGCAATTATGTCCAGAAATGCCTCATCACGGGTCTGTCGCCACTCCCTGTAAGACATTTCCTGTGTTACATCACGTCAGATTAACAAGCCTAGACACAGGCAAGATGCAGGAGAAACTGTTCGGCAAAGGAATCATGGTTTCCTATCAACACAATTTTGTTTTCTCTGGCAGAACACCAGCCACACATCTATACACACACAGATCCATGGGCCTTGACTGACCTTTCAAGCAATCTAGTTCCAGATGTGCTTATACATTGTTCAGCCAGTAGGAAAAAAGAAGCCCAAATTTTAAGTCATATGGCAAACCGCTAGCAGTCTCTTGGGTGAAGTAATATTTCATCCCTCTGTGCCAGGTGCAGTGCCAGACACTGGAAATATGTGGGAAGGCACGATTATCTCCACAGTACAATGATGAAGTGAAACTAGAAGTTCAAAAGACGAGGTCACACTGCTAGTAAATGGAAGTGTCAAGATCAGAAGCCATGTGACCTGACTTCCTGGGCAGTACCCTTTCCACTCAATCATGAACTTGGATGTAAAGTAAAACTTTTCTTCTTTATTTTCACTAATCTCTAGGTGAAATTTAGCACTCTCTTCAATTACATACACAGGCAATAAACCCCAGCAGTACTAGCAGTACCTAGGACTTTGTCACAAAAAGAAATCATAGATACTTTCTTATATTACAGGTATTTCCTAAATCTGGAAATGCTATTTATATTCATTACTACTTCAAAATGTAGATCCACTGCTAGATCCTGTTGTTGCATTCCTTTTCTCAAAAAAAAAAAAAGTGGAGGTAATTAGGTTTACTTACTTACTTCAGAGGAGGTACTGGGGATTGAACCCAGGACCTTGTGCATGCTAAGCATGCACTCTACCCCTAAACTATACCATCCCCATCAGCATTCGTTTTTTTTTGAAGGCCCAAAAATTACATCATAAATTCTTTCAATATGTTGACAAGTGTTTTGGAGTTGGTTTCCTTTATAATACTCTGCCTTTTATTTTACACCTTTAACAGCATTGTACTGAGAAGGGGTCCTTAGTCTTCACAGCACTGCCAAAGGAGTACATGGCACAAAAAACGGGTCAGAATCCTACAGCAATGGGCAGCCCAGGCAAAGCCAGAGGCTCTGCTCGCTCTGTCTTTGAGTAAGAAGCTAGATTGGGATTTTTATAATTAAAAGAGAGAAACGAAGAGGAAAGAGGACCCCAATTCCAGCAGAAGACCCTTTCTACCCTTCCACCACTTCCTGTTCATCATGTGCCCTAAATGCTCTCCTCTGCTGGTTCAGCTAAAGTTGAGCACCTCTCGGTCTCACAAGCTGCGTGGGTGGATGAATGTGCCCCGCTGTGGGCAGACGTCACCTCCCACTGGCAGGGGCTGAGCACCCAACTGCGCTCTGGGAACCGTTTTGCGTGACACAGTAAACAAGTGGAAAGCGCCATATATTCCCACACACTAAGGTATCAAGAAAGTCCCATACACAAGACAACGGATTCTTCGGTTTTTAACGCCCCTCGCAGGTCGGCCTCTCCAGGACCCTGAGGCCTTGCACACTCTGAGAAGGAAGCAGGAGTCCCGGGACCCGGGTTCCAGCAAAGGCAGCAAAGAGCTGAGGATGCCGGAGTGGGGAAGGAAAGTGTGAAGCGGGATGGAACGGGACGCACAGGGGCCGCGCAGTCCCGGCTGCTGGGACAGAGGTGGGCCAACAACCAGCCTCAGGGGTGATCTCTGTCCTCACCCGGTCCCCCTCCCCTGGGCAAGGGCCCGAGATCGGCCGCGGGATGCTTCTTACCCAGAGGTGCGCAGAACCTCCGGCCACAGTGTTGGCGCAGCAAAAACTACTGCTCCCTCCACGGGTTCACGGCCTCGGCTGGGGCCCCGCCCGGCCGCCGGGCGGAGGCTGGAGGCGGGGAGAGCAAGTCCTCCCCACCCCACCCCCCCGGAAAGTTCCGGAAAAGTCACGCCGCTGCCCCGCCCGGCGCCGCAGCCCCGGCACCAAGGCCAAGGGCAGAAAATACTCGGGCTTTGAGCGCGCGCAGCGGACGCCAGGGACGCGGGCCCAGCGGGCCCCGGGCGCTGCCAGCGGGGCACAGTCGCCCCTACCCCCAGCGCACCCTGGAGTGCGGCCCGCCGCTCTCGGAGAGACGGCGGAGGGCACGGAGGCCACCTGTCGCTCCCCTCATCCCGGGTGTCTACACTGTTGCGTAACTGGGAGGGACGAAGGTGAAGGTGGTGCTGTGGATAGGGGCCCTGGCGGTTTGCGTCGGGTCGTCCAAGCGCCCTGTGCTTCTCATCTGGTTCCCCACACCATCGAGACAGCTGTTCCGTGCTCATTTCACAGATAAGGTAGCCCTTATCTGATGAGGCTCAGAGAAGCCCCCAAACTGTCTCAGTCAGCGCTGGAGCAGTGCTCTTCCCTCAGGGCGGAGGCCAGGAGCAGCTCCGTGTAGTACTACTTTTATGACCAGACGTTTTCAGTTGGATGCTCTAAGTAGGTGCGAAGTGTAGGCTGGTGGTTCTCCACATCAGATCTAGAGCCTTTTTGTAATATATACAAGGTGTCCTAAAAGTCTTACTGCAATTTTAAACGTTAATAACTTCAGACGTGAGTTAGAACCTTTCCTTTAAAAAGTCCCTTTAACATGTAATTGTTAACGTTTCTTTTTCACTGATTTCATTTTGTGAATAAAGAATTTTTTTTAATTTTTTGTTTCAGTCAACAGTCTTTTGTTTTTAAAGAGTAACTCTAACAAACCAAAAGTTTACTGAGGCAATCATAGAGGTTAAGAGCTCAGGAAAGCAACCTAATATAGTTGTCTATGAACTTCTGGGTCCTCCCCCTGATCTTGTTTTTGTTGTAGATTTATTTTTTATTGAGGTAACGTTGGTTTATAACATTGTATGTTTCATTTCTACTGCTATATCCCCTACAGAGTGCTTACCACCAAAAATTTAGTTTCCATTTGTCAGCATACATTTGGTTCTCGTTACCCATTTTGCCCTCCCTCTAACCCTTTCTCCTCTGGTAACCACTACTCTGTTCTCTGTATTTGAGTGTTTTTGTTTGATTTGCTTATTTATTTTGTTTTTTATATTCCACATATGAGTGAAATCATACAGTATTTGTCTTTCTCCATCTGACTTATTTCACTTAGCATAATACCTTCAAGGTCCATCCATGTAGTCACAAATGGCAAGATTTCATAGTTTTTTATGGCTGAGTAGCATAGCGTTATATATATATATATATCCCTCTTTATCCATTCATCTGTTCATGAGCACTTTAGGTTGTTTCCATATCTGGCTGTTGTAAATAATGCCGCGATGAACATAGGGGTGCATATATCTTTTCAAATTAATGTTTTCATGTTCTTTGGATAAATACACAGAAGTGGGATAACTGGATCACATGGTAGTTCTATTCTTAATTTTTTGAGGAACATCCATACTGTTTTCCATTGGGCTACTCCAATTTACAGTCCCACCAGTAGTTCACAAGGGTTTCCTTTTCTCCACATCTTTGCCAATACTTATTTCGTGTCTCTTTCATATTAGCTTCCTAAAAGGCATGAGGTAATATCTCATAGTGGTTTTAATTCGTGTTTTCCTAATAATTTGTGATGGTTAACATCTTTTCATGTGCCTTCTTGCCATCTGTATGTCTTCTTCGGAAAATGTTTCTTTAGGTCCTCTGCCCATTTTTTAATCAGGTTTTTTTTTTTTATTGTTGTTGAGTTGCACAAATTGTTTACATATTTTGAATATTGACCTTTTATAGGATATATTTGAAAATATCCTCTCCCATTCAGTAGGTTTTCTTTTCATTTTGTTGATGTTTCCTTTGCTGTGCAGAACCTTTTTAGTTTGATGTAGTCCCATTTGTTTATTTTTGCTTTTTTTCCCCTTGCCTGAAAAGACATGTCTAGAAAGATACGCTAAGACGATGTCAAAGAGCATACTGCCTGTTTTCCTATAGTTCTATGGTTTCAGGTCTTACTTGTCTTTAATCCATTTTGAGTTGATTTTTGTATATGGTGTGAGATAGTGCTCTAGTTTTTCTTTCTTTTCTTTCTTCTATTCTCTTTTCTCTCTCTCTTCTTTCTTTTTCTTATTTTCTTTCTTCCTTTCTTTCCTTCCTTCCTTCTTTCCTTCCTTCCTCCCTCCTTTCTTCCTTCTTTCTTTCCTTTTCTTTTCTTTTTTCTTTTTTCCTTTTTCTTTTCCTTTCTTGCATGTGGCTGTCCAGTTATCTCAACACCATTTATTGAAGAAGTTATCCTTTCTCCATTGTATGTTCTTTGCTCCTTTTTCATATATTAATTGTCTGTATGTGTGTGGGCTTAATTCTTGGCTCTCAATTCTGTTCCATTGATCTATGTATCTGTTTTTCTGTCAGTATCATGCTATTTTGGTACTGCAGCTTTGTAATACAGTTTGAAATCAGGGAATGTGATACCTTTGGCTTTGCTCTTTTTTCCTCAGAATTGCTTTGGCTTTTCAGGATCTTTTATGTAGTTCCATACAAATTTTAGCACTTTTTATTCTGCTACTGTGAAAAAGTCCTTGGGATTTTGATAGGGATTGCACTGAATCTGTAAATTGCTTTAGGTAACATGGACATTTTAACAATGTTAGTTCTTCCAATTCATGAGCATGGAATATTTTTCCATTTATTTGTGTCTTCTTCAATTTCTTTCAACAACATCTTGTAGTTTCACCTCCTTGGTTAAATTTATTCCTAGGTATTTTATTCTTTTTGTTGTGATTATAAATGGGATTGTTTATTAATTTCTCTTTGCTAGCTCATTGTTAGCATATAGAAACACAACAGATTTTTGTATCCTGCAACTTTATCATTTCTAATAGTTTTTTGGTGGAATCTTTTGAGTTTTCTATATATTAAATCATGTCATCTACAAATAGCGACAAATTTACTTCTTTTTCTTGGCTAACTGCTCTGGCTAGGACTTCCAATACTATCTTGAATAGAGTGGCAAAAGTAGGCATCCTTGTCTTGCTCCTGATTTTAGAGGTATAGCTTTCAGTGTTTCACCATTGAGTATGATGTTAGCTGTGAGTCTGTCATATATGGTCTTCATTATGTTGAGGTACATTCCTTCTATACCCACTTTATTGAGAGTTCTTATCATAAGTGAATGTTGAATATCATCAGGTGATTTTTGTGTGTGTGTATCATATTTGTCTGGTTTTGATATCAGGGTGATATTGGCCTCGTAAAATGAGCTAGGAAGCATTCCCTCTTCTTCAATTTTTTGGAATAGTTTGAGAATACTTAATCTTTGAATGTTTGGTAGAATTCACCTATGATGCCATATGGTCCCAGACTTTTGTTTTGTGGGAGCTCTTTTTCTTTTTTTTTTAAAGAAATACAAAACCTTTATTAAGATTTTTTTTTTTTTTTTGGTAGGGGTAGGCAATTAGTTCTATTATTTTTAGAGGAGGTACCAGGGATTGAATCCAGGACCTTGTGGATGCTAAGCATCCACTCTACAACTTGAGCTATACCCTCCTGCCTTGTGAGAACTTTTTGATCATTTCAATCTCTGTACTAGTTACCAGTCTATTCAGATTTTTTATGTCTTCATGATTCAGTCTTGGAAGGTTGTATGATTCTAAATAATTGTCCATTTCTTCTAGGTTGTCCAATTTGTTGGCATATAGCTGTTCATAATAGTATTTTATACTCCTTCATATTTCTGTGGTATCCATTGTTATTTCTCCCTTCTAGTTTCTGATTTTATTTATCAGAGCCTTCCCTCTTTTTCTTAGTGTGTGTAGCTAAAGTTTTGTCAATTTTGTTTATCTTTCGAAGAATCAGCTCTTAGCTCCATTGAGCTTTTCTATTGTCTTTTTAGTCTCTATTTCATTTACTTCTGCTCTGACCTTTATTATTTCCTTCTTTCCACTAACTTTGGGCTTCATTTGTTCTTTTTCTAGTTCCTTTAGGTATAAGGCTGGAATGTTTATTTGAGACTTTTCTTGTTTCTTGAGGTAGGCCTTTATTGCTAAAAAACTTCTCTTAGTGCCACTTTTGCTATATCCTATAGATTTTGGTATGTCATATTTTCATTTTCATTTGTCTTCAAGTAATTTTTGATTTCTCCTTCGATTTCTTCATTGACCCAATAGTTGTTCAGGAGCATGTTGTTCAGTCCCCACATATTTGTGATTTTTTCCAGTTTTATTCTTGTAGTTGATTTCTAGTTTCATACCATTGTGATCATAAGATGCTTGATATAATTTCAGTCTTATTAAATTTTTTGAGACTTGTTTTGTGTACCAGCGTATGGTCTATCCTTGAGAAAGATCCATGCACGCTCGAGAAGAATCTGTATTCTGTTGCATGTGGATGGAATGTTCTGTACAAATCTATCAAATCCAACTGGTCCAATATATCATTTAAGGCCACTGTTTTCTTGTTGACTTTCTGTCTGGACGACCTATCCATTGATATAAATGGGGGGCTAAACTCCTTTACCATTATGGTGTTATTGTCAATTTCTCCCTTTAGGTCTGATAATAATTGTTTTATATATTTTGGTGCTCCTATGTTAGATGCATATATATTAATCACTGTTATGTCTCCTTGATGAATTTCCCCTTTATCATTTTATCCTATTTTTGTCACTTAGCTTTTTTGCCTTGAAGTCTATTTTGTCTAATATGAGTATGAATACACCTGCTTTCTTTTGGCTGCTATTTGCGTGGAGTATCATCTACTATTCCTTCATTTTTACCTTATGTTCGTCCTAAGAGCTGAGGTGTGTCTCCTAGAGACAGTATATAGTTGAATCTTGTTTTTTAATCCATCCAGACACTCTGTGTCTTTTGATTTCTGAATTCAGTCCATTTACATTTAGGATGATTATTGATAGATGAAGACTTAGTACTGCCATTTTATCTTTTGTTTTCTGGTTGCTTCATTCTGGTTTCTTTTTCCTTGTGTTTCTGTCTGCCATTTAAGTTTGGTGGTTTTCTATGATATTTTTCTCAGTTTCCTCTTTTTTTTATGTTTCATGTCTCTGCTCTAGATTTTTGTTCTGTGGTCACTATGAGGTTTGTATAAAGTGTTTCTTGGGTAAAATAGTCCTTTTTCTGCTGATAGCATCTTATCTTCATTTACCCATATGAGTTCCATCCTTTTCCTCTTCCCCTTTTTTATTTTTGTTGTCTCAAATTCTCTCTTTATGTTGTGAGTTTGTTATAAAATTGAAGTAGCTGTAGTTCTTTTTTTCCTGCTTCCTCCCCCCTTAACCTTTATGCCATAACAAATTCTGATTGAGAGTTGCAATTTTCTGGTTGTCTACTTATCACCTTGCTCGAAGTTTTCTGTACTTTTGCCTTTTTGTTTCCAGTAGAAGAGCTCCTTTCAACATTTCTTGTAAGGAAGGTCTACCGGTAATGAACTCCCTCAGCTTTTGTCTGTCTGGGAAAGTGTGCATTTCTCCTTTATATCTGAATAACTTTGCTGGATAGAGTATTCCTGGATGACAGTTTTAATCTCTCAGTATTTTAATTATGTCACTCCACTCCTTCCTGGCCTGTAGAGTTTCTGCTGAGAAATGTGCTGATAGCCTAATGGGGTTCCATTGTAGGTTACCATCCTTTTTTCCCTGGTTCCCTTTAAAATTTGTTCTTTGTCACTGACTTTTGACCATTTTCATATAATGTGTCTTGAAGAAGATCTTTTTTTCATTTAGGTAATTAGGTATTCTCTTAGCTTCATGGGCTTGTATATCCAGTTCCTTCCCCAGGTTTGGGAAGTTCTCAGCTATTATTTCTTTAAATAAGTTCTCTGCTCCCTTCTCACTCTCTTTTCTTTCTGAGAGACACATTACCCTAGTATTTCTCTTCCTAAAAGAGTCAGATAGCTCTCACAGAAAGTCCTCATTTTTAAATATTTCATTTCCCTTTCCTCTTCTACTAGTATCATTTCTAGGTTTCCATCTTCAAAGTCACTAATTCTCTCTTCCATATGTCTGCTCTATTTCCAATGCTTTCTAATGCATTCTTCATCTCATTGAGCTATTCAGCTCCAGATTTGTTTGGTTCTCTTTCAGCGTTTCAGTCTCTTTATTGAAGTATTTCTTCTGTTCATTAATTTTATTCCTGAGCTCACTGAACTGCCTGAGTTTTATTATAGTTCATTGAGTTTCTTCATAACAGCTATTTTGAATTCTAGCAGTTAGATTACAACATTCTATGACTTTAAGTTTGGTTTCTGGGTAACTGCCATTTTCCTTCTGTGGTATGGTGTTACTGTGGTTCTTCATTGTGCTCCCTGAATTATTTCTCTGTGGGTGTATTTGAAGTAGCCAACACCTTTTCTGCTTGATTCTAACAATTCAACAGGTTAGAGATTAGAGGCCTTTCTTTTGTTTTCCAGTAGGTGGTGCTATAGCACAAGTTTTTGGTTTCTATTCCTTGCACTGCCTCGTTATATTTGAGAATAAGTACTTCCACCCTCTACCACCTCTGTGGCCCACATCCTCCTTATCACTTCTTGAGCCTCTGAGTTCATTGGTGCCTTGCTTCTGCCAGTGTTGCTGGTGTGGCTGACCGGTGCACTGGGATGGTGGACTCTTCTGTTGCGTCCAGGATCCCCTGAGCCACAGGCTCTGTCACCACTGGGAGAGGGGGGAGCTGGGGTCGTGCAAGTACCTCTGCCATATCCAGTGTTGTCAAGTTCACAGGGTCCAACACTGCAGGTGGTAAAGCAGGGAGCTGGAGTCCCAGATCCCACTGCTGCTGCTTGTGGCTGCAGGCACTGCTGAGGGCAGGAGGCCAGAGTCATGTGTACCACCTCCCCTGCTACTACTGGGTTCTCTCGGGCTGTAGACTCAGACGCTATGGTCAGAAGACCAGGATTGCAGGCACCACCTCCACTATCCCCTCGGTTCTTCGTCCTCTATGTGTTTCAGTCAACCCACTTTTTTTTTTTTTTTTTTTGCATACTTAAATGTTGGGGGCAAAAAGGGGACACCAAAAATTACACAGGACTCAGGACAGTTAATTGTATATGGCACTATCCACACAGCACAGGATGTCAGCACTGCTGGCTCCCACCCTCTAAGTGCCAATAGATTATTATCCCAATCCTTTTGATAAATAAACACCCCCATATATTTCCAAAATTCCCCACCCCACCTCCTAGTCCCACTACTCTCCCCAACCCAGTAAAGAAACCCTGGTTTGGATGTGAAGGATGCAGGCAGGAGAGAATCACAAGAGATGTGCTGCTGGCTGGGTGGGTGTGGAATCAGATTCAAAGTTAGGAAAGGTTCTGAGCAGACCCCGCATGCTGGGGGCTGGGAGCCACGGTCTCCTGTCCACCACAGTCACCCCTTGCACCATGTAGACCTACTTCTCCACACAGGGGCAGGGAGCAGCTCCTCAGGGGCCTGTGGGCCTTCCCTCCTGCGGCCGACTCAGAAGAGGGAGTCACTGGATAAGTTACAGGCTGCTGAGACCACTACAGCTGAGCCCAAGGCCACAGTCTGCACTCACGTCTCCCCTCTCCCCCACCACCGCCCATTCTAACTCCCTTCGGCCTCAGCTCTCATCTTGGCAGCTCTCAGTGGCTGACCTGGCGCTGTGACCCAAACCTTTATTCCTGAGGGGTCCTTGATAATCACCCCCTCCTCAGGCCGAGTTGCTGTAGGCATCTATTCACAGTTATAACAGGGCAAGAGGGTTCAGGAGGTGCCCACCTTAATCACTGGAGTCTCACTCATAGTCCTCCCTGCTCCACTGTGTAGAAGCAGCCTTCCTCCAGGTAATCAGGGTCGGTTACACCTGCTAGCATGGCAACTCCTCTCTGGCCTGCTGCTCCCTGGACACAAAAAGTTCGAAGTGTCCCATCAGCAGCTTTACCTTATAGTTCAACAGGACCTTTACTGTGCCCGTGGGCAAGAATGTGTTCCCTTTGGGGGCCAGTAACTCCAACCATGCAGAGCCCAGAGGTGCAGGGAAAGGTGGCACAAAACCCCACAGTGGGTCATTAGGAATGACAGGAAACAAGGCCATTCCTGCTTCTACCATTGGTTTCCAGGCCCTTGTATCCTTCCTACTGAGGACACAGCACCATACAGGTCTCTCATTTAAGAAATACCCCAGGTTCTGAAGGATGGCACTCCATGCTTTCAGAGAGATTTCTCAGAGCCAGTTCATCAGTTGTGCTTTTAGAAGGTCCTCTCAACAACCCATACGGCCAGTGAGCTCTGGGTGGTGTGGTACGTAGCACCAGAGGATCCTCGCTCATGACCCGCTCCCACACACCCTCCATTTGAAGTTAGAGTCCCTGGTGGGCTGCTCTGCTACAAGGGATTCCATACCTGTGGATTGGACATTCGTTAAGCCTCCAGAAAGAAGTGCTGGCTGAGGCTCTGTAGGCAGGAAAAACAGACAGTACTCACTTCCAGTTTGCCTCAGGGTTCTGTTAACTCTCCCACCTCCTATCATACTGTCATCTGAGAGATCTGGACCTCCTTGGTATCTGGGAGAATATCACACTGATCCGTTACACTGATGACCTTGCTGATTGGACAGGACAAGCAAGACGGGGCTAGTCAGCCACAGTCCTCAATACGATGCTTGTGCTTCTTTCCATAGGGAAATAAACCCTATGGAGAGTCAGAAGCAGGCCATTTCAGTGACAGTTTTAGAAGTCCAGTCATTTTCTGGGGATAGGCCCTTCTAAAGTAGAAGACAAAAGCACTGCATCTTACAACCCTGTCACAAAAAAGCAAGCAGACCTCTTTGTGTTCTCTGGGGATGTTTCTTTGACCCAGGTACTGAGTGACACAGAAGCTGCCAGCGTTCAGCGGGGCTGGAGCAGGAAAGACTGTTGCAACAGGTCCAAGCCCAGTGTAGGCAGCCCTGCCAGCTGACCCCCATGGTGTTGGAAGGGTCAGTGGTGGGAAAAGGTAGTGTGACCACTGCATGGGTCTGTGGATCCAGTGGGCTCATTGTGAGCTGCATTTTTTCCAGAACCTCATTTTTCACCTGGTCCTCATAGGCCCCCAATCCAACAGAAGGGCCAGGACACTCCTTTGGGTCTCCAAGTATAAGTGTCAACTCAGAACCTTTGCCCAATAGTCCTAGTGAATTGTCACTCAAGTAAATGGCCATAGAGTTCTTTGAGGAAAGACAAGGAATTGTCATGGTATGTACTTGCCATAATGTCACAGGGTCCCTTCTCTAGACACTTCTTCTTTGGGTTCTAGATCTGACAATTGACTCAAGTCTGGGAACTGAGCAAGAGATCATGACATTTTATTAAAGTGACTGCCCTCAGCCTCTTGCTCCAAATTTGTTTTGTTTTGTTTTTTTAATAGATAAAAGGTCAGCAAGCATGGCCCCATGGGCCAAATCCAGGCAGCCACTTGTCTTTGTAAATAAAATTTTACTAAAAGATAGCTACATTCATTTGTTTACACATTGTTTATGGCCACTTTTGTGCCACAACAGCTGAGGTGAGCAGCTGTGACAGAGAGCATGTGACCTACAAAACCTAAAATAATTACTATCCTGCCTTTTACCTAAAAAGTTGCCTGACCCATTATAGATGCTAAACAGCAACCTTGTCAACTGTCTGATTTTTGCCCCTAGGTGCAAAATCGACACCATGCCCCTGGAACCATTTCCACAACCCCCTGCTGGTAAAGCCCCCTGCCTGCCCTCAACTCTTGCCTTTTGATGAGTAAGGTAATTAGGGCCTCCTCGTTTCTGGCAGGTAAATGCCACCTCTTGGACTCTGTCATCCCCGCAGATACTGGTAAGTCCAGTCTGTAACCGCCTCTCCTTCCTTCACCCCTGGCCTGCAGGACTTCTTAGTGATGTTGGTACCCCTCTCATCAGGGCATTTTGACAGCTTGGTGACTGGTGTGTCCTCTCACGGGATGCATCCTCTTCAGGCTTACATAATAAGAGCCCTCCCAGCATGCCCACTTTCCTCAACATCCTTATTCTTTCCTGTACTGTCTGCTGGAGTGAAGAAGAAAAGGAGAGGGGGAAGGTATAGCTCACTGGTAGAGTGCATGCCTAGCATGCACGAGGCCCTGAGTTCAATCCCTAGTACCTCCATTTAAAAAATAATTAAATAAAAAAACCTAATTACCTCCAACCCCCACCTAAAAACAAAACAAAACAAAACACTGAAAAAGAAGAAAAGGAAGGTTTGGGGGAAGCATCCTAAACTGCTGTTCAGAGTTTCATCAAAGCCAATGGGGAGTCCGTGAGCCAAAGTGGACATCAGAGAAGTCCCACATCTCCCAGGTGCAGACCACTGGCTGGGAGCAGCCTATAGGAAATGTGCCTCAGTCAAATGCAGGCAGGTCTCAGAGCACTGTAGATGGGGCCCTTGGTCAGCGGT
Source organism: Camelus dromedarius (assembly GCF_036321535.1). Lineage (NCBI taxonomy): Eukaryota > Metazoa > Chordata > Mammalia > Artiodactyla > Camelidae > Camelus > Camelus dromedarius. The sequence continues at coordinate 18,931,284 of NC_087440.1, forward strand.
GGTACCTTGAGTTAGACATGTGTGAGACATACTCTCATGGCGACAAGAGGAGCCCAGAACAAAGATCAGGGCAGGTGTGACAGCCTGCTTTAAAGGCCAGTCTGTATATTTTGTAACAGGTCTGACTTGTCAGGTGGCAAGAGCTGCTGCTCAGAATGACACCTCCCTCGGGAGAGAAGGGTTTCAGGAAGGACCACAGGGAGACATGGCAACTCCTGTGTGCCTCTCCCCTTGCCATTGTTCTTTCAGTCCCAACAGGAGAGGAGCATCTGCCCTCATTCAGAAGCAACCCCTTCCCCACTCCCCCATTGTGAGAGGGTAAACTCACAAATCTTAGGATCCTTCCGAGGCCCAGGCTGTGAGGCAGTTAAAGGCTAGAAACATCTCATCAGAGATGAGCGCTCTTGCTTGGATGCTGCCACTGCACCAAGCAGGTGGACTGGCGCCACTGTTGGGTGAAAACAAGAGCCCAGACATCAACACTCCTTGAGAGCCACGGATGCAAGGTGTCTCATAAAGCTAACGCTGGAAGAGTCTCAGGGATCCTGCACGTTTATCCTAAGGAAACTGCATTGCTTAGGGCTCTCCAGTAAGAAAACCTGGCTTCTCAGTCTAGCTGTGTTCTTCCCTCAAAGCTATAAAGGTGCATAAGAGATGGAGCTGAGTGGTAGGCTGAGGACCCAGAAAGGCAGGCCCATCAAGGCAACGTCCATGACAGCTTTCTCGAGGTAGGGGTGAGGGTGAGACTGCTCAAAACAGCCGTAAGGGGAATGTCCTGGCCCTTCTGGGGTAGTTCACTTCTCCCAGAAGCTTCGTCTTTCTTCTGTCTACTGCAACAGCAGCAGGAAAGGCTCATGAACCACATCCCACCCAGGTTCAGTCCCGCTGTTGCTTGTTTCTGTTGGAGAAATGTGGAGCTTCACCAGCAGCCTAGAATTAAAACAGCCTTGCAGGAAAATCAAAGACGACTTCTGTGCATTCTTCACACTAGGCTCTCTACCAACAGGGACACTCATGTCTCCTCCACTTCTGTTCTTCCAATATTATGACTGGATTAAAAAAATAGGCAGATGAAATAGTGTATCCACATAATTCCCTACCATTGTAGACTTTTAGCAAAAGATTTAAAATAAGACTCCTAAGCCTATTCTTACCTCTGTTCCTAAGGTCTCCAACCCAAGAAAATTCCTCAGCAATGTGATAGCTTCGAGTTTTCCCCAAAATCAAATCCAGTTCCCCGACTTGCAGCTGTGTGATCTGGGCAGTCACTCAGATTCAACGTGTCTCAGTTGTCCTCATCTGTAATACGCCCTCACCTATAAAATGGTGATAAGGCTGTGGTGTTAGGGTGGTAACTCCTAAGGTTGCTGTTATGAGATGACATGTATAAGGCACCTGGCATGTAACAGATGCTCAACAGAGCTGGGGCTCTGAATTTTAGGCTTGGGAATGAGCTGAAAGGAGATGTGGTATTAGAAATGCAGCCAGAGATGAAAATACTCTAAGAAAAGAAACTGGACAAAATCAGGGGAAAACCCCAGCAAGCAATGGGAACAAGAGTATGGCTGCCAGCAAGGCTGCACTTGGGTGCTGGTGAGTGTCGTCTTCTTCCTTAAATTCCTGGATTAGCAGGCATGGAAACACACAATCCCCTCAGTAGCATCCTTATTATTAAATGAGATAATGAGATAATAAAACACTTGAAAAATGTAACATGCTAGAGCAACCTGAAAGACAATGACATTAGATGCTTAAAGTTGCATTAAATAGAGAATTGTTAAGGTTATCTCATAAATGGGGGAAGAAGGGGATGGGAGGGTGATACTATAAAATATCCGTGGAAAACAGGAATCTTGGCCCAGGAATCAAATCCCACAGAAACCTAAGAAAAGCCCAGCCCCCAGGTCACACAGAGCCTTATACAGGAAAACTGCTCGGGATCCAAGACATTCTGAGGGGTCTATGACCTTGTCCCCTTTCAGAAGTAGAAGTTCATGGATCCCTACTCCCCCCACTTAACACTCAGCTGTGCTGTCTGCTTCTGTGTGTCTTCTCATTTCTCCCTCAATTACCAAAAGACTGATTCTGTCCGAGTGCATATTCTCATACACAGTCCCAAGACAGTAACTGACTAAGCCAAGGAGACTCTATGCTTCCATCTAGGCAGAGTTTTTCCTGCCAAACTAATTTTTCACCACTTGGCCCGTGGACTGGCTGCCCTTGGGTCAGATGCTCACCCCAGATCCTATCAGCAGAGGCCCAATATGGAGGGTCAGGTGAATAAAAGCACGGAACTCCTGGGGCCTTTGACCACAGCAAGATCTTTGGCCTGGAATATTTTTCTTAGAACAGGATTCTGAACATGAGTGATGATGACAGATTACTTGATTGGAGAAGGAAAAAAAAAAAAATGAAAAAACCTCAAGCCCAATATCAAACTAAAAGACGCAAAAAGTTAGAAAAATGTAGTTTTAAACCTCATCAAATGTTTCACAGATCACTTTCAAACATCTCACTGTTTAAATAAATGTTCAGACTACACAGAAAATCCCGACTTACCAAAAAAAACTGTAGTTGAAAACACTTGGGCCAAACTTCGCCAAATGAATTGAGGCACAAAAGCCAGAACTGTGGACTCGGGAACAGAGCACCACAAGATGGCAGCATGGTCCCTTTGGCACTTCAGGTTTGAAGTTAAAGATGTTGAGCCTGCGATAAAGCTGTCCACCTCTTCCTTGAAGCTGTTTTTAAGAAAACTTGACAGAGAAGGAATAAAGCTGAACCACAGATGTGGCATCTATTTTTGTACACTCCAGTACACACATGATCTCTGAGCTCATTTTATTCCTAAGATCTTGGGACTGGCTATCACTATTTTTTTCAGTCTAACTGAGTATGTAATCAGGGATAGACACAGTGGCTTGGATTATCCAAGGATTACAGGCTCCCAAGCCATGTCTGAATTGCAGGAATTTAATCTTTTTATTGTCATATTCCTTATTTGACATTTTTGTAATCCAGTTTTTTTTTTTTTTTTTTTAATCATAGCTACTTTTGTTTCTCTCTCTCCTACTAGATTCAATTCAGTCTTAACTGTGATGGTTAAGTTTAAGTGGTAAGTAACATGGCTAGACCATGGTACCTAGATATTTGGGAAAATATCAGTCTAGATGTTGCTGTGAAGGTATTTTTCAGATCAGACTACTGTTTAAGTCAGTAAACTTTAGGATTATCCTCCATAATGTGGGTGGACCTCAACCAATCAGTGGAAACCCTTAAGAAAAAAAGACTAAGGTCTCCTGAGGAAGAGGGAATTCAGCCTCAAATGCCTCTGAACTCAAGCTGCAACATCAACTCTTCCCTGGCTCTCCAGCCTGCTGGCCTGCCCTGCAGAGTTTGGAATTGTCAGCTCCTACAATCACATAAGCCAATTCCTTAAAATAAATTCTCCCCCTCTCTCCCTCCCTCACCCTTCTCTCTCTCTCTCTCCACACACACACACACACACACACACACTTTTGGTTCCCTTTCTCTGAAGAACCCTGATCCACACACCAACTTATAGGCCAGGCACTACTGCATGAAGTATTAAAAAAGTGACTAAAAAATATCCTTAACCTTGCAAGATGGGAACATATAACCAATATTGTAAATGTTAAGGCAAATGTATTAAAGAAATTCTTTGGGAGGTGGTTTGAAAAACCTTAAGAAGTAGCATTTAAGTTTCAAAGAGGAAATAGATGTATACCAGGAAGATGTTACAGGACGAAGGATCCAAGAGGAAACCGTGTAAGCAAAAAACAGACATGCACAAAGGGCAAAACAAGCATCACCACACGCAGATATGTGACTTCAAGATACTGTAACACCCAACATTTTTTGAGCTCTTACTATTTGATTAAGGGCTTTTATATGGACGTCACAAAACCTCATAACCTTATAAAGCCAGAAACACTTATCCCAACCTTACAGTTTAGGAAACTGAGAGGCACACAGGGTTTAAGTAAGTCCAAGGCCCTAAATCAAACAGAAATGTAAACCACAGCAGTCTGACTTCTCAGTACATGATATTAACCACGGGACTAAGGTCCTCTACGTTTTAAAATTTAAAGGTCTGTGATCAAAGCAGAGCCAGGAACCTTCAAGTCCATACATACACTTCTGTTTCTTAGTAGTCCCTTTACCAAGTGTTCAATACACTTGACTCTCTTTGCCGAAGTCCTAATAAAAGTCACACATGGAATAGGAGTGAGCAGCACTCATCCACGCTTCTATGTCAGTCTTGGCCTTTTCTTTTCTCCTTCTCAATTAACATCACCACCCCACAGCAAATTTTACCTGTCTTGTCTCTGACTCCCCTTCCTTCAATTGTGTTTCTTTCGAATTTTTGCTTTAAGTGCTTTAAAACTAGTCATTACAACCATCTCCCTTGACTAGTCCCTCACTCTCTTAATGGCTTCAAAAATAGACCTAGCCTCACCCAAACGGTAACCCAAAGATTAGGTGGCATCTGGCCTCAAACATGCAAGCAGAGCTAAAGCAGTATGAATAACCTATCAATAGGCTAAATCTTAAAATATCTGATTAATGTGTCCAAACATAATATCTGAACAAGTACATAACATAGGAACTATTTTCATCCAAAAGGAAAACCTAGAAACTAAGTAACTTGTTATAATATGTGCACAGTGAGGTTTGGAGTTTTAATAATTAAGAATCATTGCTTTGGAGGAAATTGTGTATTTTTAAATTAATCAATTTATTTATAAATAAAAAGAATCTAATGAAAACTACAAGCTCAATCCTGAGAAACATATATATACAAATTTCTGTGAGAAATTTATGAGAGTTCATGTCTCCTTCAAATGCTAGCCACAGGAACCCCTACCCCGGGCTCCAAGGACTACCAGGTTAGAAAAATAAAAAACTTGACCAAAACATTCTATTAATTGGACGTTTCCATTATTTATAGGCTGTGCATGCAGGGGTCCTTGTGAAACACTTTTTATCAAACCACTAAGAGTAGTAGCAATTATTTCTATTCTCTAATAGTGAAGAACTTAACAAAGTTCGGTTATTTCATCTAGAACCTCTTCACAACACTATCACCTTTCTGAAAAGGGTTTCATGAGCGGGCCAGTCATTCTGTGATGCAATCAACGGAGAACACTGAGAGGAAGATGCCAGGAGAGGAAGCAAAGGAATAGAACGCCTGAAATAAGTTTCATAAAGGGAAGTACACAGCGCTGTATACACACCAGTGCTTGATAAATGACACTGGATAATTCAGAGACCTTTTTTTCTTTATTAAATGTGTAAAAAGTAGTCTTCATTTTACAAGCTCAAAATCAGACAAGTGTATGAGGGTATATAACTGGCATATTTATAAACTGTATCCACCCAAAAACTCACTGCGGACACAATCCATACTACATTCACCGTCTGTATATTTACATGATACTTCCTGCAAAGTAAATATAAAATTAACTTCCATAATTTTAGTTCCGTGTATGTGATATAGTTTCAAAACAAAGACTTTTTTTTTTCAACCAAAACACCAAAGGTAATCTTTTTCAACTCAAGTTATCAATTCATTACTTTGTGCAAAAATACAGCAAGACTAACATAGGGGTTCTGTTCAGTTTTAGTAAGATATATCTATATGCTACTGAAATATAGCTAAAGTTTATATTTTAATACCGAGGTAACAGTACTTCTGATTTACAACTGACCTAAAAATAGTGGCTGCTAATATATATTCTTGACATTTTAAAAAATCTTCAAAATGTAAGTAATATATTTTCAAAGTATATGTGCCTTGCCATTCATTCAATAAACATGATTTATTTTAATACACATCACAAAAGTTCAATTCATCAGAATTCTATACCTATTTCCTGCCTGCTATCAAGTTCAGTCTTAAATCTGAATTTATATCAAAAGCAGCAGCTTAAGAATTTATTTTGTAAGATTAATCCCAAGAGTTACTGGGTAATTTCAAACTATTTCACTCCTTATAAATATAAATCACTAGAAAGTCTACATCAGTGTTTCCTTGCATTAGACTTATCTGGGGGGGCTCCTTAAAATGTGCATGGGCCCTACCTAACAACTAACGAGTAAAAATCTTTCAGAGTGTATTTTTTAAAAGCTTCCAGGTGATAATAATATGCAGCCTAGCGTGGAAACCTCTGACCTAGACCACTAGACCAATGGTTCTCAACTTTAATCACTTGAGGAAACTTTTCAAAAAAAGAAAAGTAAAGAAAAACAAACAGATTTGTTTCAGTAAATTGAGAATGGTGTCCAGGAACCACCATGTTAAATAATCACCTCAGCTGGACCACAAACCAGTCCAAGAACAATGCACAGCCTTTGTCAGGTTACATACAAATGAGTACATTCAGCAGTTTAGGTGACATTGTCCTGCCAGAGCTAATGATCCTGCCCAAGGAGTTTCACCTAGTGTTTGAGGGCAACTTGTGGCCTTCTAAAATGAAATATATTTATATTCTTAAACATAAGGTCAAAGTCAAGTGAATTGTGAGATTATAATTCATTCATTAAAGAAAAGAAAGGCTTTCAAACTTTCAAAACTTTAAAAAGATCAGTTCTTAGCACTCGATGTAAATCTAAGGCCTTCTCCATCATTAGTTAGCCTGATACGTGGTCAGAGGTAGTAATTCCAGCTTACCAAAAATGTCATGTAGATTATAAAAGATACACATTCTAATCACAATCTATAATCTAATCTAATCTGTACAGTCTCTATGTAATGGAGATGGTACATCAGTTGGATATTAAATACTACTAAAACAATGAATAATACCTCTCACTTTAAAACAATGCAACTTCATAATGTTACCCTCACATAATAATCTCCACATATATTATTGGGGGGGGGGGGGGTCTAGAAAACACTAAAGTTACCATGCTGCCTCTTTTGTGAAGAAGCTGTTGACTAATTTTCCACCATTCTTGTCATTACCTATAACATGGGTACTTGGCATATATCATTCTACTTTAAGAATTTTTTAACAGCACAGAAAAAGTAATCACATATAAGGCCACACAGCAAATCAGAGGACAGGCAGAACTAGCGATTAGCCTTTCCACTTGGAAAGTTGGGTTAATTATCTTATCAACTTCACAACTGTATCTCATGGTGTGTGACAACTGTTACTAAGAATTACAAATATTTAAGCATATTTGCGTGTGTGAAAGCTACACCGCCCCCACCAAATTTTAGCAATAGGTATAATCTACTTCGCACCCAGAAGCAACCTAAGAACTAAATAGCAACAACAAAGCCTGGAAGCAGACAGGGTACATGGTGAGGGGAACCCATACGGCATCTTGCTCACCTATCCTGTGCCTACGATGCCATTGCTTCCTGTGTACGCTCTTCTCTATTATGTTCTTCACAAAGGCTTCCACCACCTCTTTTCCAGTGGCATATGTGATTTTCCAGATGGCCTTTTTTCTTAAACAAGCAATGAAAAGGCAACTGCCAAAAACCAGCACTGTACTACCACAAAGGCAAGTCATTTCATAAAATAAGAAAGTGAAACTCTTAAAGCCACATTTACTAATAAGCTAAAAAAACTCATACTAATTTTTAACCACTTAGCATCAAAACTACTAAACTATCAAAGCATTTTTTAGTTTACAAATTACTTAAGGCCAAAAATAATGAATTTTAAAATTAAACAAAATGAAGTTGAAAAATTACATATAAGTATCCAAACCAAGTGACATTATGTCTTCTACTTAGGGAAAAAAAGGCTTCTTGAACGGCTGACATGAAGACAGAGAGACAGCACTCCTGGGAAAAGGATTTCAAACTATGACACGAGGGCATAAGGCACTACCTTCACTTCAGTCTACACTGGGTTGCCTCAAATCCAGAACACGAACAGGGGAAGGAAGGACAACAACATTCAACTTCTCACGTCCTTTTAGCTGGTTTGGCAGTTAACTGCTTTTCTCTTTCAAATTCCTTCTCTCGTTGCTGCTCCCTTTCCAACTCTTCTTTTTGCCGCTTCTGCTGCAGTTTAAGTGCTCTTTTCTATGTCAAAAAAATTAAAAAATCAAGAGAACAAAAGGCTTGTAGGTTATGGTCTAATTTAAAAGTAACAGTGCTTTTAGAGAATAAACTAGTGTTACTAGTGGTGGGGGGCAATATAAGGGTGGGAGAGTGGGAGGTACAAATTATCAGATGTAGGCTCAAGGATGTATATAGCTAATATTTTGTAACAACTGTAAATGGAAAGTAATCTTTAAAAACTGTATACAAAAACTAAAATTTTTTTTAAAGTTTTAAAAGTAATAGTGCTCCGATTTAAGGTAATTAATACATATTAATAAATTTCATATTTAACTTTTAAATTTGTTCTGGGTAATTTTTTTATTGACGTATAGTTGCTGTACAATATTATATATTACAGGTATACAATATAGTGATTCACAATTTTTAATGTTCTGGTAATTTAGGGTCTCCTTGATAACAAAGTTTGTTCCTCCAAACTCTTACTGAATGAGAACTGCAGTGACATACAGAGGATGTGAGCCTACTAGCCCAACTATTAGTAGAAAAGCCCAGAGTGGGGCTCATAAGAAAGTGTTTTAAAAGAAAACAATGTACCATAAATTAGTATGTTACTGTATATGGATATATAAGAAGTCAGAAAATGAATACGGAAGAAAAAGACAATTAAACCTCTACTTTTATAAAGACTGTGAAAAAATTTTAAACTCACTTTTAACTTTGATGTTTTTTCATGAAGCATCAGCATCTCTTTTCTTATATTCACCAACTTGGTATGATAGTGTTTAGCTTCAGTGAACTCAACATGGAAAAGCAAATGAAAAGTCAACTTAAAACATAAACTGATTATACTTCAATAAAAATATATATTTTTTAAAAAGTCAACTTAAAACAGGCTGAAATATCAAAATGAATAAGTAAATGTCTAAACTACAGTTCATTCTTCCTAAATTGGTCAAAAAATTTAAAGCCTTAATTATCTCCACATTTTAATTCCAAAATTCAAATTTAATTTAAACCATTAGTAGGCTTTTGATAATATTTGATTCAGTTCAGATTGATTAAAACATTACTAAACATAAAATAGACATTTATATTGTGTACATAATATTTTGCCTTAACAACATGCAATCTAATCCTAAACTTTTAGTAAAACTATCCAAAAATACTATTAGTTTCATTTAAGAAAAGTAAAACCCTCTCTACTGCCTTACAAGGAGGAGACTGAGCCAGAGTACATAGTACAGTTTAAGTGTCTGTCCTCAGGAAAAACCAAGCTGTGCCCAGTAAGCCCTGAGAGGGCTGTGGACAAGTTTGGCCATATTCTTTGGGCTTCTCCAGTCAGACCAAGGAGAACAATCTCTGTAAAGACACTTTTCTTCCCAAGGAATGGTAAGACTTTCCATCTCAGCCAGAGATGGGAGAGAAGGAAAAAAAGCACCTCATTCTCAGGAAGCAAGGTAACAGAGAAGATAAGTAACAGAAATGAAAGAAGTATCAACAGAGTGATTAGCAGCCTTATATAGCTACAAGTAAAGTTGGAGTCTGGTAAGATTTAGAGCTTACAGACCCTCCTTCTCTCTCTCTCTCTGGGCCTTCTATTTTTCAGTTCCTAAATGGCAATTAAAACTCCTGAGAGAAGGAAAAAGAGGAAGACTTAAGTTTCTGCCCCTTCCCACAGAAGCAATAGCATTACATCTGTTTGGTTCATTCATTCATCATTCATTCCTTAAATATTCGTTCTGCTGCAACATGAACTCAGTGGGGAAGACAAAAGTAGGGGGGCTTAGCCCATGTCCTTCACAAATCAGGAACTACTGAGTAGAAGTCTTTGTATTTACTACCATAGGCCTCTGTCTAATACTAGAGAAGCTGAACTTTGTTTTCAATTGTTATAAAAGGAAAACATTAATAAGCCACATTTTTTCCAATGAAAAGTCCATTTTTTGACATACATACTGGAAGTCCACAAACTCATGCAACTAAGCTATTTCTAATGTTCGAGGTAAAGAAAAAGGTAGCCACAAGTTCCTTATTTCTGTTAATTCTCCATTTCTTAAAAAGTATCAGTTCCTCCTATCAAAAAGCTGTAACGCTTCTGAAATTCAACTATTGTTGTTTATATTGAGAGATACAAAGGACCCTCAGTCTGTTTCAGCCATTATGAAAATGCCATACAATTAAATAAACACTAATTTTAAAAACCTTGTACGTGATAGAGATAAGGAGAAAAACAGTACCCCCAAAGTTCCTTAATTTCTCTTTTATTGGTCTTCAATTATGAGCAGATCTATTCCAGACTCTCACACGTAAGTTCAATTTCCTATCACAAGTTCAATGTTTGAAAGCTAACAATTCAAGACAATGGAAAGTCTAATAAAGTAAATCAAGGTTTCCTGCTAAACAAATTCTAAACTTTCAAAATTAGAGGAAAATATCTCAAACATACGAAAGTAGAAATTTGGGGAGATAATTCTACGTATTTCTAAAACAAGATGTCATTAAGCTATAGCAACTAAATCATGCTTACCAAAGCATTAATATCCAACATAGAATGACATTCTTTAAATTTTGAAATCTCTTGTTCCAACGTATCTAATAATACAACTTGGTTCTGTCTGAAATAAAAGCACACAGCCAAAATAAACTTTACATACTTTAAGTGATGGTTCATTAAAAGGAATCACATTCATCTTGATTAATGTCAGAAGTAGAAATTAGGTTGGTAATTTATTGACTCTTCAAGGCTTATTTAGTTTAGCATAATCTTTTTCAAAATAATATTCCAAAGCCACATTCTGATAACTAAGTGTGTCTTTTATTTTTGCCTCAATTTCACATTTTTTTTTTTTTTTGGTGTGTGTTGGGGTGTAATTAAATTTGTTTATTTATTTATTTTCAGAGGAGGTACTGGGGATTGAACCTAGGACCTCATGCATGCTAGACAAGTGCTCTGCCACTTGAGCTATACCCTCCCCTCTTCAATTTCACATTCTAATAACAATGAACCATTTTAAATTATTTTATTACCTATTTCTAGCAACCTTCCATATTATCCCCCTAAGTGTTTTTTATACCATCTTGCCCCCAAAACTTGATGTTTTATGTATATTAAAATCGCAACATTACCATAAAGGAGAAGAGGAACAGTGACTTTTTAGATTATAAAATTGGGGAAAACGCAGCATCAAAGGATAATACCCAGTTGTGTGATTTTTGGAAATTAAGTTTCTTTCTCTAGACCTATATTTCTTCATTTATAAAGTAAGAAGATCAGATCAGGTAACTTCTAAGGTTCCTCTTAAAATCTGATTCAAAACTTTGGATTGAGGAAGACACGCCAACTTCTCTGATATTTTTCTCCAGATCAACCAATGCTGGGATCACAGCAACAAGTGACACTGGAGTTGGGGGGGGAGGGCCAGCTAATTAAATATTTTAAAGAATACTACGGACACAGAAAAATATAATATGATGTGTTTGCGAAACTATGCTGAACAGAGAACAATGATGAAAAAAATAAATAGCAATAAAGAGACTGAAGGGCAGTGACAAATCTCCACCATCCAGCACGGAGTTGGCATACCCTACAGGTTACAAGCGTCCCTTCAGCTCTGACTGAAGACCACAGAAGGTGAAATACAGAACGGATGAGAGGAGAACACAGCAAGTCAAAGATCCAAGATAAGCGGGACAGCAAAAACAGGTTACAACTGGAAAACAATAAAAAATCAACAAAACCAAAAGTTGGTTCTTCCAAAAGACTGATAAAATTAATAAACTTCTAGCTAGACTAACAAAAAAAAAGAGAGAGAGAGAGAGAAGACACAAATTACTAACGTAATTTATGGAAGAGGGGACATCACTACTTATCCCATGGACACTAAAAGGAGAATAAAGGAATACTTTCAACAACTTTATGTCTACAAATTTGATAACTTAGATGGAAATGACTAATTCCTTGAAAGATACAAACTACCAAAACTCACACAAGGCAAAACTGATCATCCAAGTAGGCTTATATTTATAAGTAATAACCTTCCAGAAATGAACGTAGCAGGAACGGATGGCTTCACTGGTGATTTCAACCAAATATTTAAGGAAGAAATTACACCAATTCTCATTCTATGAGGCCAACACTATCCTAAAACCAAAACCAGATAAAGATACTACAAGAAAGGAAAACTATAGACCATTATCTCTCTTGAACATAGATGCAAAAATCCTCAACAAAACGTCAACAAATCAAATCCAATGTATAAAAAGAATTATACACCATAACCAAGTGGGATTTAGTCCAAGTATGCAAAGCTGGTTTAACATATGAAAAATCAATCAATACAGTCCACCACATCAACTGGTTGAAGAAGAGAAATTGTATGGTGTTATCAGTTGATGTAAAAAAAGCATCTGACAAAGTCCAACACCCATTCATGGTTAAAAACACTGTCATCAAGCTAGGAGGAGAGAGTAACTTCCCCAACTTGATAAAGAATATCTAAAAAAACCCTACAGCTAATATCACACTTGTGGTAAGAAACTAGATGCTCTTTCCGTAAAGATCAGGAGCAAGGAAAGGATGTCCACTCTTACTACTCCTATTCAACATTACTGGAAGTCCTAGCTAATGCAGTAACACACACGAACAAAATAAATATCGGAAAGGAAGGGGAAAAAACTGTCTGTTCACAGATAACATGATTGCCTATGTGGAAAATCCCAATGAATCAACAACAACAAAAAACACCCAGGAATAAAAATGTGAATATAGCAAGGTTTCAGGATACAAGGTTAAAATATAAAGGTCAGTTGTTTTCCTTTATACCAGCAATGAACAATCAGAATTAAAAATCAATACCATTTATAACTCCTGTCAGATGAAATACTTCGGTATAAATCTAACAAAATATGCGTAAGATCTATGTGCAAAAACTATTAAAGTCTAATGAAAGAAATAAAAAAGATCTAAATAATGAAGAGATATTCTAAGTATGTGGAATAAAAAATTCAATACTGCTAAGATCTCAATTCTTCTCAACTTGATCCAATGCAATCTCAATTTAAATCCCAGCAACTTATTTTGTAGATATCAACAAACTGATTCTAAAATTCATATGAAAAGGCAAAAAGCGAGAATAGCCAACACATACTGAAGAACAAAATTGGAAGACTTAACATTACCAAATTTCAAGACATAAAACTACAGAAATCAATGGTATTGGTGAAAGAACAGATACATTAATCAGTGGGATGGTGTAGAAAGCTCTTAATAGACCCATATATTTCTTTTTCTTTTTCTTTTCTTTCTCTGAAGTTTGCTCATCTTTCTTTAACACTCAAGAAGTTTAACAACTATTTATTCTTCCTATTCAACTGTTATAAACAGTAGCTGATTTTACTATCATTATCATCATTTTCATCATCATCATCATCATCATCTAGTTGCCTAGGAAGATAAATGAAGTTATTCCAACACTAAATTTTAGCCAATGTCCTCCTCAATTAAACTTTCCAATTAAATCTTGATTCCCAGTTTTCTGTAAGTAAAGTGTCATCCAGCTGTTTTGTTTGCAGAGTTTCTTACCTTTCTTCAGTCTATCTTGCTTCATTCAAACTCCCCCACAAAATCTTTATGACTTTTCTACAGCGATTGACTGTTGTTAAAATACAAAACAGACCACACAATAGGGATACAAAAAATCTCACTTGGAACTAGCAGAAAACCAAGAATGTTGTCAACTCCCTAACCACGCGCAGTAAAACACAGTACCACTTTTATACTCACTTATCATCTGGAAATCTAGGGACTAGAACGTTAGCTATCAATATTTATAAAATGGACGTAAGTTGTTGATTATTCCTCTCCTTTTGCCCTAATAAAGGGTTTTAAGATAGTTTTCAAAGGGTAGGTCTTAGAGCAGCAGCAGTACATAGTCAGTTTAAAGCTGACCACCACATTTCCTAAGTGTATATATCTATTAAAATTCATCAAATTATGTAGCACAGGGAACAATATTCAATATCTTGCAGTAACTTACAGTGAAAAAGAATATGAAAACAAATATATGTATGTTCATATATAATTGAAGCATTGTGCTGTACACCAGAAATCGACACAACATTGTAAACTGACTATACTTCAATAAAAAAATATAAAAATTAATCAAATTGTACATAGAAATATGTGTAGTTTACTTTATGGGAATTATACCACAATAAAGATGTTTAAAAAAAAAAACCCAAAACCTCCCCAAAAGATAATAATAAAATAAAGCTGATAACCACAAAAAAGAAATGATAGGCCAGCTTGGGCAATCCAGAGAGGTCCTGACCCAAGAGGAAGCAGAAGCTCAGTCGGCTGTCTCTGAGTGGGAGCTGATAAAGTCACAGTATATATTTCTGCATACTGATCCCACTCTAAGGGGATTCTTCCTTATCCTGTTCCTCTCTTAGCTTATTTTCCAATCCTTTATTTAGCTAGCAGAGTTATTTATTAGGAATGAAATGGGTCATCTCAATAAAAAATAATTAAGGATTTCTGGCAACTCATGCGAACCAACAATTCAAAACAAATTGTGACTCTTATGTTGACAATTTTGCAACTCTACTCAGAAACAGGTGTATAGCTATCTTGCAACATTCCCAGTAGATGATACTTTCCTAAAACAGTGGTGAGACACCAAAACCAAAGAGTCTAGATAAGATTTAGGGGTACTCCTTAGAGACCAAACCCTCTAGGAGCATTCATTGCACTTTTTACATTTAGATTACTATGTAATCTGAATTACACATATGCTACATAATTTAGAATACTCCACTCCCATTTGCTATCATGAGAGATATAGAAATACTCCATTGTCTTAAATGTTACAAAATATTATCCCTTATTATAGCATATGTTTTTACTTATAGAGTAAATTATGACATTGCCAGAGGGGAAATGAGTGCATCTATGGTTTTTGCCAGCTCACGTGAGTTCCTGAAGAGCTTGTTTTGATCTCTGCAGGTCTGGCAGGTAGTGAGAAAGCAATCCTTCTGCCAGTTGCTCCACAGCTTTGTCTTCTATGGTCAAGTCCTCTATTAACCCTTCATCTGGAGAAGTGTCACTTAAACCTGTCTCCAAGCAAAAAAATCTAATTTAGATAGCTTTTAAATTGACACAGGTGTAAGAGAGTAGTGAGGGAGGGAAAGAGGCTGGCAGTGGAGTTCAGAGCACATACACAGGATACTATCGGTATGCATTCTGGCTTTTTTTTTTTTTTTTTTTTTACTTTTACCTTCTGAACATCCTCTAAAGAAATGAGTTATGAGCACTCAAAAAATATTTTTAAACTACTAGCACAAAGGAAAGTCCAGATTAAATGAACATTAATATATGCAAAATTCTGTATGTTTATATATTTTTCAGGTAGAGGATTTGGAGTTTTCAATAAATTATTAAAAGATTTTGAGGCCTAAAAGTGGGAAACAGTCACTGAATAGAAGAAATTCTTCTTTTCAAAAACATGCAGAAATTACACAGAGAGAGAGAGAGAGAGAGAGATTTTTTAATGCAATGCCTGAAACAGTTTTTGCAATTCTATGGAAGTAATATGGGTCAAGATTTATTCTATAGATATCTTGATGTATCATTTACATATAAAAGGAGGGTTGTTTCGTTATTCATTAGCAATCAGAGGAGAGATTTTCTAAGAATTTCTCCTCTCTTGAGATTCAGCACCTTAATTTACCATAGAAAACAGTGTATAATAATTGTCTTGCCTGTAGATCTAGATGTGATGCCAGGATTTATTTATACTTTTCTTTTGAATAATAACAGTGTAAGTATTGTGCCAGGCAGGCAAAAATGTCTAACATGAGCATCCATCAATTACTACTTCTACCAAGAAAAATACAAAAATATTTCTAAATAAGGTTCAATGAATGGTTTGTAAGATTTCAGAATGAAAAAAAAGTGAAATGGTCATATTACTTTACACTCCAAAAGTATTTTTAAACTAATATTAAACTCTGAGACACCTCTCTTTAATCATAATCTGGTAATAATCTATAATACCAAATTAGATCATTATATAGAATACCTTTATCACGACATGTTGCTTATAGCCCATTTCCAAGTATAGTTTTTACCACAGATTTAAATTTTGGCAAGACTGGAAAACAACATGCTGTCATATTCAAAATTAGCTTTTAGAGACTAAAATAAACTAGTATGGTTTTTATTTGAATCCTGAGAAACATATGAAAATACTTTGGAATTCTCAAGGTGCAAGGCAATATTCAAACAAGTAAGAGCCAACTAGAAACTGAAGCACGTCACAAATGAAATAAAAATGTAATGGGAAATGGGGAGCATTTACAGATATTGTCATTGATGTACTATCAGATGGGAAGTGAATAAAATGTATCTGACAATTAATGCCATTGCAAAGAGCTTGATTTCAACAGAAGTGCAAACAGCAGCAACTCTCTTTCAAAAATACAGAAAGCGTAAGTATTACACATAAACAGAAACAACCAAATAAGGATATTTCTACTTTAAGGAATAATAACCAATACACCTTCCTTATACCGTATACACATTTTAACCCCCAACCCCCCTTCACCCTGCCTCGGTCTTCTGGTTAATTATTGGAATAGTCTTTTAAGTTACTAATGTTTTTACATATATTTATTTACTAAGTTCAAGGTACTTAATTGTGGGAAACAAGAAACATTTGCTGTACATATATCCTATGTTTAGTTTTTGAGGTTACAACAATAAACGAGGCAAGTCCCCTTCCCTGAAAGGGCTCAATACTGGGGAATCAGAGAACTGAGAAGTGCCATTAGAGGAGAGAAGGATCACTTTCACCAGGGACAACGGGGAACAATTCCTAAGGTGTGGGCATTTGGGCTGAAGCTTGAAGAATGGACAGAATTTTCATTTCTTTCTTTTTCTTTTTAAGTGTTATCATCATAAAAACTTAAAATACAAAAGAAGGAGACATAAGCTGAAAAGTAAAAATACTCCTCACTCCCTTACTCCAGAGTTACTCTGGAGTTTCTTACACAGCCTTGAAGAAACTGTCTTTGCACACCCATGCTTAACCCTGATTTTACAGCAAGGAAATACCACTCATGCTGTACTGCAACTTTTCTCATAAATATGTAACTTAGATACAGTCCATATTAACATATATGTATTTACTACATTCTTTTTAACAGAACAGAATTCTACCATTTTTTAACTAGCTCCTTATTGTTATGGACTGAATGTGTCCTCCCCCCAAAATCATAAGTTGAAGCCCTAACCCTAACCCCTAACCCTAGTATTTCCAAACGGGTCAGAATTCTAAGACAGGGGAGGAAGGGATGCAATACTGGCAAAGGAAGCAGCATGAGGAAAGGTGGGAATACAGGATTGCTCTGGAAAGAGAAGTTAATTTGGGGTGTTTGGAGCATGAGACATATACAGCAGTGAGCTATAAGACCACTTGGTCAGCCTATGCGGACCCTTGAGTGCCAAGCTAATGTGTTTTTGGCCTTTAAGTAGTAAGGGGCCACTTAAGGTTTCCAAGCAATTAAATGGTATGATTGCAGCCTTATCCTGGGACAGTGATGTGATAGTGGGATAGATGAAGTGAAAGAGTTTGAGAGAGTAAAGGTGGACTAGTCTTACGACTGTTGTCGCAAGGGTGAAAATACGAAGAGGAGATGGGAAATGTACAGTAGAATCCCCTAGACTAAACAGAGGTAGGAAGCAAGTGAGAGGAAAGAGTCAAGAGGAATGCCAACGTTTCAAGTGACAGTGACTTGGTACCATTAACAGGATCAGACATGTACATGCTGTATGTATGCAAAATAACTATGTCAAAATACCCAACAAGCAAATGGAGGAGCAAGCATAGAGAGATGCAAGCTGCACTTAAATACAAGCAAGTCATATTTGTAGAAGCAACTTAGAGAAGGTGTGAAAGAGAGAGAAATCACTCAGGAAAAGCTTGACCAAGAAAGGGCCGAGAGCACTATTTTGGGGTAATCCTTATATATCTGGAACAGGAAGTACAAGTGAAGGCACATCCAAAGTCCTGCAGCCTTTCCTCATCTAGGGTTCCTCATCTGAACTACAGAACACAGAAACTGCTTGGAGTGACTATCTTCTCAATGCTCCCAAGAACGGTACACACATAGTACCATTCTGGATGCAGAGCAAGTCAACAAATGCCCTAGGCCATTAGGGCTTACATCTCTCCTGGAACTCGGGCTGAGAAAGCCTGCTGGAGGAACAGGGACGCAGTAAGGTTAACAAGCAAGACAGAGCATTTCATGAATGCGTGGTCAATAATACAGACTACATCAATTCTCTGAATTACAAACCGATTATCCGTCTGACACATTTATCCTTAACCACTACTAACATGTAACAAACAGCCAACAGTCAAGAAACTCAGAGACTTCAGCAAATCCCCCCTAAACCACCTCAAACATCGCTTTCCCTCCAGACCTCATTTCCTGCCTCCTTCTAGGGCAGGGGGCTCCGCGAGGTGCCCTGCTTCCGCGCTGCGGCCAGAGTCTCCGGGCCACGGCTGCCGAAAGCATTTCACTCCCGTTGGGCGGCCTCGGAGACCAACCCACTCGGATCCCGGCCCCCCGCCCTCCCCTCCCCTCCCATCCCCTCCCCACAGCACGTACCCGGGATCGGGTCCCCGGCCCCCAGGCCTTCGGGTGGCCCTGTCAGGACCCCGTCCGGGGTCGGCGGCCCAGGGACACTCATGTCCCTCCCGCTGGGAACAAAGAAGAGGCAGTGGTACAGGACGTCAGGTACAGTAAGGAAGCACCCAGCGCGTCCAGAGCCCACCCGAACAGAAGCCGCGGTTGCACCCGGAAGTGACGAAAGCGAAAAACCGGCGGACTCTGGGCACGTGACCGCGGGTCCGCCCCACCCCCTTCTTGCCTCCCCCTCTTCCCCACTACAGCTCCAACCCCACCCGGGCGCCTTCAGGACTCCGTGCTGACG
This sequence comes from Camelus dromedarius, assembly GCF_036321535.1. Lineage (NCBI taxonomy): Eukaryota > Metazoa > Chordata > Mammalia > Artiodactyla > Camelidae > Camelus > Camelus dromedarius. The sequence goes on from NC_087440.1 coordinate 18,950,330, forward strand.
TCGTAGTGGGGTCTGGGAAACCGTGTCTGTTTATAGTGAGCTGTGCCGGGCTCGCGTCCCTGCATCTGATAGTGGGGGGCGCGGATGAGAAAGGGCGGTGACGGGAAGGGGCTGCTCTCAGGCCTCTCGGGTGGGAATCGAAGACTGGAGACCTGTGGGTCGAGCCTGGGTGAGCAGTCAGGCTTTGTTCAGTGGGCCAGGCGCAGCTTTGCAGTTTTATGTCCGCGTTAAGAAAATACCCTAAAAATTAGGGCTGTGTGCTTTCCCTCCGGTTTGGACCCTCAAAAAATTACGTGTTCACCTATCTTCAGCCTTGCTAATTGGGGGTCTGCCAGGACTCCTCTCCTCTTGTTGATTGTAGGTGAACAATTTAAGGCCTGGACTGCAGCTTCTACTGGACAAATTCAGCCAAATTACCGGAAACTACTTGCTGAGATCCTGTGTGATGGTATCATGAATTTTGATGAAAAACACTTAGAAATGAGCAGAAGCAGCTTCAGACCAAATAAAATGATCAGCTATGCTCTCCTTACCTGAGACCCTCTCACTTAGACTGTAATAGTGTCTTGCTAATGTTGCACCCCAAAATCGCCTGTCCAAACAATTTTCTATGCTGCAAGCAGAGCTATCTTCAGAAAACTGGAAATTAACTCAAGCCTCAGAAACTTGCCCCTGAACCCCATTGCCCTTATCAGTGCATTCACATCCTCCTTTGGCCTCCTTTCCTCTCAAGATTAGCTGCTTCTTACTAGCTGTAGTAATCGGAATAATGCCCCCAAAAAGATGGCCACAGATTTAATTTCCAGAACCTGTGAATATTTTGTTTCACTACAAAGGGTAATTAAGGTTGCTGGTCCCATGACTATAAAATAGATAATCCAGGGTTATTGAGTGAATCTGATGTAATCACAAGGGGCTTCAAAACTGGAAAAGCGAGGGAGATGTGACTATGAAAAATGACTGAAGAGATGCAACATGGCTGGCTTCGAAAATAGAGGAAGAGGGTTTCTGCCCAGGATTGGTAACCTCTAGAAGCCAGAAAAGACAAGGAAATGGATTCACTGCTAGAGCCTCTAGAATGGAGCTCAGCCCTGCCAACACCTTAATTTTATCCTACTGAGATCTGTGTTGGACTTCTGACCTATAGAACTCTAAGATAGCATGTTAATTTATATTGCTTTAAGTTTGTGGTCATTTGTTACTATAGCAATAGGAAAGTAATGCACTACCCTTCAAACACCCTTTGTTCCATCTGAGCATACTCCCCAAAACTATGCCCTTTCATTCACAGGCATGAAAGAATATTCTTTTCAAAGTCATACTCATTTTTCAAGGCTCAACCTAAATAATGCCTTTACTTTAAAGTCATTCACGATCCCCTCTCCCCTTTCAACCTTCAGAAACTATAGTAATAATCTTTGCTCAACTACAAAGCATCCCTCCTATTTAGCACTTAATCCATTATTCTATTAGTTATTTCCCTTGATTTCCTCTATTAATTGCCAGCTCCAAACAGAAAATCATATTCACAGAGAAACATAATAGGTTCTCAATGGATATTTGCTGAAATATTGATTCTCTAGCCCCAAATTCCAAATATAATCTCCAAAGTCTGAGACACACAAGGTGGCACTTGATAAAACTGCCTGGTAACCTTTGTTGATTGATTGTATTATCTCCTAACTAGGTACTAAGGCCCTTTAGAAGAGACCCATGTTCTATGGGTGGTCTGTAACCTCTTTATCTATTAGCACAGTTTTAAGCATATTACTTGGATTTTAAAATACTGGTTATTTGAATTTAATGGATGAAATTAATTAAACATTAAACTGTTGAACAAAAAAAGAACATTGAAAAGAATGAATGTTCTTTTAAAGCATTTTAACTTTACTTAATGTGACAAAAATGAATCAGCCAAATAGACAAGGAGGACTTTCTACCAAACCCATCTTGCTTTTCTCTTTCTCCTTTTCCTTCTTTACCCCTACAGATTTAGGCTCAGTGCATCAAGAGCGTGTTGAGGACACTCCGTGTTCCAGCCTTTGTTAAGCAAACCCTATGCACCTAACACTGCATGTGACACAGCTCAAAATTAAAAGGTTGGAATTGGATGCCAAGGAAGTCAACGGTTTGTTGAATTATATACATCTTTCAAAATGCATTTCATTTCCCCACTGATAGTGGCCATTCTCTCTTATGCACTAAATATCCACTCAGTTATCCACTTCAAATAGCTGAAACTGGACACATTGGCACGGTAAGGTGTTAAAAAAAAAAGAGGTAAAAATTCTTATTCCTGTCCTCCAGGAATTTATATTCTACCATTTATACATAGTGTAATTAGACAGCATGACAGTAAAGTACTAATTTATGTGGAACAGACCTACAGGAGTACATAATACATGATGATGTCATATTGGTTTCTTTTTGCTGATGTAACAAATTACCACAGACTTGGGAGCTTAAAGCAACACAAATTTATTATCTCACAGCTCTCAGGATTGGAAATCCAAAGTCAGTCTCTGTGGGCTAAAATCAAGATGTCGGCAGGGGTAGTTACTTCTGGGGACTCTGAGGAAGCATCCCCTCCCTTGCCTTTTCTAGCTTCTCAAGGCTAGCCGCATTACTTGCCTCATGGCCCCACATCACATTGCTTTTTCTCCTTCTACTACCACTATTGCACCATCTCTGCTCATCCTCTGATCCTCCAGCCTCCTTCTCGTAAGAACATTGACTCCACCTACATAACCCAGGGTAATCCCCCCCATCTCATGGTCCTTAAACCACATCAGCAAAGTTCCTTTTGCCATGTAAAGTAACTAACATTCAGAGATTCTAGGGAGTTGAAAGTGGATACCTTTAGGGGACCATTATTCAGCCAACAACAGATGTGCAGTTGTGTAATGCACAATTGGGAAGTAACTAGAGAAATTTTTTCAAACCTAATAGAGGAAATGAATCTAAGCTGTACCTTGAAGGACAGATCAATGTAATATGCAGGCAAAAACTAGTAGTCTTCCAACAGGGAAAACACACACACACACACACACACACACACACACACCATAAGTAGCAAACATATACTTCAGATTCAAGGACCTCAAGGTGCTGTCTTTTCAGGAAGACAAGAATAATACAGATTAAATGGTTAGTAAAAGAACCTAATAGAGAAAGGTGTTATATAATCTTTGCGATCAAAAGAACTTAAAAAGACAAAAGATAACACAAAATGTAGTCATACAGCTCAGGGTCCCACTCCTTCCCATTTAAGACTCTTAACTTTTCATGGCTGAAAATTCATTCTTCTATGGAGTTTTGCTACTATAATAAAAGTCCTGGTCCTGATCTTCAACTTTTGCTGCTGTCTGGCTGCAGAATTTGAGAGTCTTTGTATATTCTGCCGAGGAGGTCCTTTGGCTTTCACATTTCATCTTGAATTGGAGCTTAATTGCCCTCAGTATATCGTCATTTTTTCTCCAATGCTTTAATAGCATATGGCAAGAGCCATTTAATTCTACAGTCCTTATATTTACTACTTCCCTAATCATCTCAAAGACCTGGGTTATTACACCTTGCAGTGCATCGCTTCCACTAGAGTCCTATCCCAGCTCACCAGTGCAGCTTGTCAGGCACTATCAACACTCCACCTACAACCATAGATCGGATCCTCATTGCTAGCCAGCCAGTGGGCTGACATTGCCAGGACATCATGGGCACCAACTTTCCCAGATGGGATTCCCCAGGAAACAGATTCTGAGACCGAGGTTTGCATGCAGGAACCTTATAGGAGGGTACTTTCAGGAACAACACCTGTAAGAAAATGAAGAGGGTAGGACTGGGTAGAAGAAGGTGAGCTGAACTGCTTAGGAGTTAGATCAGAGGCTTCAGCTGATCCCATGGGGAGTTCTGGAGCCACAAAAGAGCGTTCGAGTTTTCTCACATAGAGGCAAGGGGCTGAACCTTAGTACAACTGTATCAGTCACTGGATGCAGGCGTACCCTGAGAAGAGGTGTAAACTCAGGCAAATTAGCACCCTTCAGCAAGACGCTCGGATGTGTGAGCCATCGGCAGTCAACACATCCAACAGATAGGAGAATCAGGCTTTCTGTCCTGAAGGAGGGATGTGGGCAGCACACAATGGCATCCACTATGGTTAGTTTCTGCTCACACCCTACAGATTCACAAGCCAAGAGAAAAGCAAGATGTACTGAAGCAGTCCAAAGAAGATTAGGTAACTATTCTGGAAGGATCTCCTTCTAAGACAGAAATGCTGGAGAAATGATGGGTTAATAATGAAAGGATAATTTTGGCACGACAAGGAAGTAAACTGAAGTCATCTGTGACTTCCTTGATGTCCATGATCATACCTTTCCCTGAGTCTCTTCCTACCTATCTGATTACCCTCCAGTTTCCTTCACTGACTCCTTTTCTGCCATCTTCCCCTTCCCCACACTTGTAAAGGTGTGGCCTGTGTTTCCTCCTCACCCTCTTCTCACTCTGCACTTTCTTTCTTGTCTATTTCACTTTGTCCCTTAGATCTGGATGACACCCGCATCTACATCTCCAGCTCTCACCTCACTTCCAAACTTCTCGCTTATGAGTTTCAGAATCTAATCTTCTGCTACCTGCTGGCCATCTCTTCCATCCCACCTCAAATTCAACACGTCCAAAACCAAATTCCTTAATGTAACATTCGTGGGCCATCACAATCTGGTCTCCACCTAGTTGGGCTGTTCCTCCTCTGCATTCAATGGCTTTCTGCCTTTTTTGCTGGTTATTTTCTGGATACACGTGCATTTTTTGTCATTTGCAGTTACACATACTGTTCCTTGTGCCTGAGATGCCCTATTTATCCTTTTCCATTTGTCAGAATTCAACTCACTGTCCAAATCCCAAGTTGCATGTCACCTTATTTAAGAAGTCCTTCCTAAGGGCACAATCAGAATTAATCTCTTCTACCAGGCTTTGTTTATACCTCCAATAAGACAGTTACCATTGTCTACCTTTTATTATAGTTACTGAGTTTGTATTTGTCTCTCTCTCTAGGTTGTGAACTTTCTCAAGCCTTGCACTGTCAAGTTGTCTCACTCATCTTTAGACATTCATTGCCTAGCTCAGCATTTTGCCTATGGTAGGATTTATATTAGTTAGTGTACATATTCAGCTGCTATAACAAAGACCAAGGTAACAGTGGCTCAAACAAGATAGAAGTGTATCTCTCACACACAGGGGCACAGACTCCTTGTAGCTTATAGCTCGGTCATCACTTGACTGTTGGCCTCACTGGTATGACCCAGAGAACCCCACCAAGTCCACATGTCACACAGCAGGATGGAAAAGAAGGGTCAGAGAGAGAGGACACATCCTCTCCATGTCATGACCTGGAACTGAGTATACACTTCCACTCAAATTCCATTGAACAGGACTTAGTTGTGGAGAGGCAGGAGATGTTCTTTCACAGATCAGCCACGCACACAGGTAAAACATTGGGATGTAGCAGAGAATGGATGCTGGAAAGCAACTAGCAGTCTTGCCACAGAATCAACCGATGCCTGCTTTAAAAACAATATTATAAAGCATTCACTTCACTCACTAGCAGATTGGGAAAGAGAAAAAAGAAAAAGTAGTCATGCTTGCGACAAGATAGCTGCTGAGTGGGAACGAGAAGAGAAAGAAGAGAATCAGTGTACTCTCCTCCTCAGCCAGCATTCCCATCAGATGCCTCTGGCTGGCTGAGGTCCAATTCTCTCTCAGTAATTTGGCCTTTCCCCCTTCAGCAAGGACTCCTTCAAAGTCACCTGGGCCTTACAGTGGGATTCACATTTCTGATTTGAGTCAGAAATAAGAAACAATTCAGGATTGTCATAGTCAATAATGATTCCAAGTAACTAGATATCTCATCTATTAAGAGTTATCTCTCGTTCAAATACTATTTGCCCCAAAACTTCCAGAGTAGCTGTTTCTCCTTCTACTTAAGGGAGGAAGAGGATAAGGAATGGGAAGATGGACCAACAGGAAAGACTTAAGTAGAAATTGCTAGTCCTCCCTGCTTATCCCATATTCTCTTTATTAATCAAATTTAAAGGCTAGATTTATTAGTGAGGATAGGGGATGTTCAATGGCCTTTCCATTCCTTCCTTCTTTCTTTCTTCCATTCTTCCTTCCTTCCTCTTTCTTTCTTTCCTTTCTTTCTTCTCTCTCTCCCTCTGTCTTTTTCTTCCTCCTTCCCTCCCTCCCTTTACCTCTCTTTTGCTGTAAATAAATTGGTAACAAAAATTGTACGTATTTCTTAAAAGGAGGCATACCCCCAAACTGGAAACAACACAAATGTCCACCAAGAAGAGAACAGACAGACAAATTGGAGTCTCCTCACACAATGGAATACTATGCAACATAAAAAGGATTGCTGGTACACACAATATGGAAAAGCATCAAATTAATTATTATGCTGAACAAAAGCAGGCAGACATAAAAGAGTGTATTTTGTATGATTCCATTTACACAAAGCTCTAGAACTAGCAAAACTAATCCACAGTGATAAAAGGCAGAAGAATGGTTGCCCAAGACTGAAGGGAAAGAGGCTGGCTAATCAGAGGCACAAGGAAACTTTCTGGCTTTTATTTTTACTTTACTGTTGTGCAGCCACCACCATCTTCCATCTTCAGAACACTTTCATTTTCCCCAACTGAAACTCTGTACCCATTAAATACTAACTCCCACCTTCCTCTCCCTAGCCCCTGTCTGTCATTGTGCTATCTATGAATTTGACTACTCCAAGTACCTCACAATTGGAGTCATAAAATATTTGTCCATTTGTGATTGGCTTATTTCACTTAGTGTAATGTCTTCAAAGGCCATCTTGTGTTATAGCATGTATCTGAATACCCTTCCTTTCTATGGCTGAGTAATATTCTATTTCATGTATGCACCACATTTTGTTTATCCACTCATCTGTCAATGGACACTTGGATTGCTTCCAACTTTTGGCTATTGTGAATACTACTACTATGAACATGGGTGTACAAATATTTGTTCAAGTCCCTGCTTTCACTTCTTTTGGGCATATACTCAGAAGAGGAATGGCTGGATCAAACAGTAATTCTATGCTTAATTTTTTGAGGAACTTCCACAGCATTTTTCCATAGCAGATGCACCATTTTACATTCCCACCAGCAATGCACAAAGGATCCAATTTCTCCACACTCTGGCCAACACTTGTTATTTTCTGGTTTTGGCTTTTTTTCTTATTTATAATAACAGCCATCCTAATGCATGTGAAGTGGTATCTTATTGTGGTTTGTTGTTTTTTTGTTTTTTGTTTTGGAGGGGGAGGTAATTAGGTTTATTTATTTACTTATTTAGTGGAGGTACTGGGAGTTGAACCGAGGACCTCATGCATGCTAGGTGTGCACTCTACCACTGAGCTATACCCTTCCCCCTCATTGTGGTTTTGATTTGCCTTTATCTAATGATGAATGATGGTGAGCATCTTTTCGTTTGCTTATTGGCTATTTGTGTATCTTTGGAGAAATGTCTATTCACTTAAACGAAAGTAACACCTGGTGTCCCAAGTGTGACTATCCAACTATCTACATCCTGTATCCAAACCCACGAGCAGGCTCTGAATTATTCCTGCATTTTCAGGCCTCTCTGCATTTGCTCATGCAACTCACTCAACCTGAAATACACTTCCCCATCCATCAAAATCTTTCTTTCAAGTCCCAGCTGAAGGGCTCTGGTAAGCTTTCCCAAATCTCCCAATCAGAACAACTGCTTCTTCCCCTTCCCTGTGCTTGTTTCACTCTGTCCCTTGCACTAGAAGCCAAGGCCCTTTGGCCTAGGAATGGAATCTGTTTATTTTATATGTATGCCCTGCTGACACCCTACATAAATCTGATGGATAGATGAATAAATACTTTATAGTCTTCAAATTATAGGAGGCTCCTATAATTTTATAAAGTGTCTATAGCCTTTTAGGAGACAGATGAAACACAGAAGAAAAGTGTGGTCCATAAATGTGTGCACAGGACTGTGGGGGTAAGGGAAGCCCAAATGTGGATACGTGAGTTAGAGATTCAAAGTATGCTCATAGGAGGAAACCTGAGAAGCTGGTGGGGAGGTGCTGAGTAGGTATGCTGGTGGGGGCGGTGGAGCAATGTGCGGAGATAAACTAAAAGATCAGGGATGGTTGCTGTGTGAGGAGACTGACGAGAGCTGTGGGGCAATGAGAAGGCACGACCATACCTGTAAGCAGTCCTGGCCTTGTGAATAAGCAGTGATTTTCATTCCTGTTCCCTGCCCCACTCCAACTCACACACACTTTAGCTTTTTATTATTCTTTCATTCCCTTGGCTCTTAAAGATTTCTTCATAAAATGAAAATATCCCTGAGAGGTATTCAATTCCCATCAATTAACATCTTAGTTACCAATTAAGCCAGTATATGAAAGCCATATCTTGAGGGAAATGGGGTGTGGTGGTCAGTTCTGTATGTTAACTTGGCTAGACATAGTCCCCAGTTATTTAATCAAACACTAATTTAGCGGCCACAGTGAAGGTATTTTGTAAATGTGAATTAAATCCTTACCAGTTGACTTCAAGAAAGACTCTCCTAGCTATTCCAGTGGGCTTGATTCAATCAGTTAAAGGTTTTAAGAGCAGAACTGAGGCTTCTCTGAAGAAGAATTCCCTCTGTGGATAACAGCTTCTGCTGATGCCCCAGAGTCCCAGCGTGCCCTTCCCGATGGCCTGCCCTCCTGTGTGCCCCTCCCGATGGCCTGCCCTGCCAGTGTGCCTTGCCAGCCACCACAATCATATAAGCCAATTCCATGCAATAAATCTCTAAATATATCTCCTACTAGTTCTGTTTCTCTGGTTGAAGCCTGATGGAGGATTAGGGGCTGGGCAGGGAGAGGGGAGAGGCCTGCACGGAGGAATAAAGGAAGAGGAGCAGGCAGCAAAGGGAATGTTGACGGGGGAGTTGATTTGATAATTCTGCCCAAAGAAGGCCTTACTGGAGAAAAATAAAAGAAAGGACAGAAAACTCTCAGAGGAGACTGAGAGTCAGAGTAAAGAAAGGTAGACAAGGTGGGGAGACCACACCACAAACTCAGTCTTCTTCAGCAGCTTTGGTTATCAGCAGCAGTCGGGGTAGAGAGGGGATACTGACGTCCTAAAGGAACCTAGTATCTGCAGATTGCATGAGAGCTATTCCTCAGAACAGCACCAGCGCACTTTGGCTTCTTTGTACGTTTCTGTTCTTTCACATAACCACAGTGGCAAATGAGTACCTTTGAAACTAATGCTTCCAGGCTCAACTGCAAAGTCAAATGCACTTGGAAAAAAGAAAAAAGAACAGAGAGGGAACTGGGTTCCTTCTAAACCTAGAGGGTTTCCCCAAACGTTATGGCTAATTCTGGCAAATTTCCCAGAAACTAGGTATTCTAAACTAAGTATGTATTTGAATAACTCAAGAGCAAGACTATAAGTTGGAAAAACTATAATGTTTGAATACATACTTCAGTAAGCAAGTTAGTAAAAAGATGGTAATGTATATGAGCACTGAAGGAAAGAAAAAAAGTGACCCTTGACTATAATACAGCATTCAAGGGACTCTAAGAAGGAAGCTACATACACATGATTTAAAAAAAAAAAAAACAGGAATAAGCAAAAAGTTAGAGATCCAAAAGTGGACAGACTTACATACCAATAATTAAAGGAATCAGCAACTGGAGGAGAAATATAAAAAATCAGCTAGTAGGCTAGAATGTTTCACATAGAAATTACATGAAAAAAAAAGTAAGCTGAAATAAATTAGGAAATCTTCATAATAAAAATTTCTTCTGAAAGGAACAAACTACTGATATATACAATAACATGGGTAAATCTTAAAAACTTTATGGTCAGTGAAAGAAGCCTATACTAAGTAGGTGCATACTGTGTGATTCCTTTTACATAAAGTTCTAGAACAGCAAAGACTGATCTATGGTGAAAACTAATCAAAACAGTGGTTAGTTCTAAGGAGTAAGGAAAGGGATTGACTGGAATGGGCAAAAATGAACTTCTAGAGCAATTATTAGTCATGAAGAAAATATAAGTTCAATGCAAGTTAGAAGTACAATGAATTACTCCAATGGAAACTATGCACAAGGATTGGTGTATAGATCAATGGAATAGAATTGAGAGTCCAGAAATAAATCCATATATTTGTGGCCAATTGCTTTTCCACAACAGGACCAAGACAGTTCAATGAAAAACTAGCCTTTTCAACCAGTGATGCTGGGACATCTGGATAGTCACACACAAAAGAATCAGTTTGGACCCTTACCTCATACCATATACTAAGATTAATTGAAAGTGGATTATAAACCTGTAATGTAAGAGCTAAAGCTTATGAAATGCTTAGAAAGAAACATAGGTATAAATATTTGTGATTTTGGATTGGGCAATGATTTCTTAGATATGATACTAAAACAGAAGCAAAAAAGAGAAAAATAAATTGGAGCTCATCAAAATTAAATGAAAAAAAAAACTGACAATACCAAATGTTGGTGAGGATGACAGTGATCTCTCATACTTTCCTATGGAAGTATAAAATGGTATAAGCACTTTGGAAAACTGGCAGCTTCTTATCAAGTTAAACATATATCCATCCTGTAATGCAGCAATTCCACTCCTAGGTATTTACCCAAGAGAAATGATGAATATCTACGAATACTCTTATAGAACTGTATTCATGGAGAGCATTGTTGACTCCGTAGCCCCAGTGCAAGGAAGTTCTTCAGCAAGATGCCAGCAAGAAAGTTCAGGTGGTGCCTGTTCAGGGGCAGAGTTAAAACTAAGGGTTCCTCTTCGGAAATCTGTATTTTTAACTATCAGCCGCCAAGAATGGTTAGTAAATCTTTTAAAAAAGACAAATTGCTATTTATTGAGCACTTAGTATACAACAGGCACTGTGCTACATGGTTAATCTTATTTAGGCTCCACCAGAACCCTAGAAGGAATATAACCATAATATTGTCTTTATTTTATAGATGGAGTAACTAAAGCTTACAGAAGTTAGCAGCTTGCCCATGGTCACCAAAGTAAATACATGATTGTACATGCCACGATTAAAAGGAGTATGTTTGTCTCATTCATCTTTGAGTTTCCCATGTCTAGCACATATTGACTGTATAAATTATTATGATAACTGTATAAATTGTAGTGAATGATGGACTTGACTGTCTGACCTTAAGAGAACACACGAGTATCCCTATTCTACACTAACTCTAACAGCCCTATTTTTAAGACACAAGTTTGTAATTCAAGGTTTGGTTTTGTTTTACATATAGACACTACAGAGTTTTAACTTTGACAAGCCAGTGAGATTTCTCTTTCAAAATTCTAACAGGATAGCAGGACCCCTAAAATTAACTTACTGAAAATGAAACAAACAAAAATGTAGTAATTACTTGAAGGCGTCAGTAGTGATTACTGTCCTACTCTATCAGCTGGGTAAATGATGGTAGCAGAGGCATTTAAAATACCCCTACTACCTAAGGTAAGTAATACTAGTTACTGTAACAGATGCAACCTAAAATCTCTAAGTCTTAACCAAATAAAAGTCACTTCTCTTTCACCATACAGCCAGTGGAGGTCAGCAGGTAGCGGGCGCTCTGCTCCACATGGTCAACCAGGGACCCAGGCTCCTTCCATTGCATGTCTGTGCCTTCATATGGATACTCAGTTCCCTCCACTTACCTGACAGACCAGGAAAGAAAATGAGAGTGACTTATACTTTTTATGGGACAGGCCTGGAAGTGTCACATATTCCTTTGTTTACATTTTATTGGCCATAACTCAGCCAGAAAGCCTCACCTAACTGCAAACTATGTGCCCCAAGAAGAGGACAAGGATATTAACAAAAATGATCAGTCTATGTGGAAACATCCCAAACTGGGAAGAAAAAAACTCTCAAAACCCAACAAAAGAGGGATGTTAAGCCTACTATGACATCTAGAATATGATACAGTTGTTTAAAACAGATCAGATAACTTGATATAATGACATATCAAATAAAACAAAACTATAAAGAAGAAGAAAATAATAGGTATAAATGGATCACAACTAGATAAAACCACATGTATATTTACTGTTAACAGTTAAAAGGGTCGGAATTTTGTAATATCTAAAGGTTTTTTAATATCAAAACTTATGGGATGTAGCAAAAGCAATACTAAGAGGGAAGTTCATAGTGATAAATGTCTACATTAAAAAAGAATAAAAATCTCAAATAATCTAATTTTCACATCAAAGAGCTAGAAGAAGAATAAATGAAACCCAAAGTTAGTAAAAGGACGGAAATAACAAAAATTCTAGCAGAAATAAGTAAAAAAGAAAACAGAAAAGCAACAGAAGAAAATCAACAAAGCTGGGTAGATTTTTTTTTGAAAAGATAAACAAAATCAACAAATTCTTAGACTAAGTAAGGTAAAAAGAGAGTATTCAAATAAATAAAATCCTAAATTGAAGAAGAGACATACAACTTATGTCATGGAAATAAAAAGGATCATAAAAGACTACTATGAACAATTATACACCAACAAACTGGATAAACTAGAAGAAAGTAGAACTCCTGCACACTGTTGGTAGGAATGCAAAATGGTACAACTGATCTGGAAAACAGTATGGGGTTCCTCAAAAAATTAAAAATAGAACTACCATATGATCCAGCAACCCCGCTTCTGGGTATTTATCTAAAAGAACTGAAATCAAGATCTCAAAGATATTAGCACTTCTGTGTTCACTGCAGCACTATTTACAAGAGACAAAGAAATAAATGTCCAATGACAGATAAATGGATAAAGAAAATGTGATCATCTACATACAATAAAATACTGTTCCACCTTTAAAAGGAAGGGAATTCTGCAATATGCAACAAGATACATGAATCTTGAGGACATTATGCTAAGTGAAATAAGCCAGTCATAGAAAGACAAATACTGCATGATCCCACTTATATCAGGTATCTACAATAGTCAAATTCATATAATCAGAGTGGAATGGTGGTTGCCAGGAACTGGAGGGTGAGGGAAATGGGGAGTTACAGTGGGCTTAATGTTTCAGTTAAGCAAGAGAAATAAGTTCTAATTGGCAGACTGCTGGTTGAACAGCTCCTGGATGTCTGCCCCATGGCAGAGAAGCCCTGAAATGGAGCAGTGGGGCTAGAAGCGTCTCAAGAGGACTCCTCCCCGGCCACTCCATGACTGGCTGGAGGCTGCTGTCACGGACCCGGGCACAGGTACTGGGCGTAGGCAAAGGCAGCCTGGGTACTGCTCAAGGCTTGGGGGACAGAACAAATATCTGGCTTTTGGTTAGAAGTCTCCACAGCAAGAGTTGTACTTGGTGGGATGAGCATCTCTGCAAAGAAAATGTTCCATTTGTGAAGCAGTTAGTTTCTGATAAAAATGAAACCCAGTTAGTTAGTGAACTGTATCCTCTGAAGATGAGCCATGGCCTTTGCATCCTTGGGAACCAGGTTCCTCTGGAGTTGGCCTTATCACACTGAAGCATGATGCCTTTATGGACCAAGGATGGTCAAAAGCATATGATCACATTAGTTCAGATACAAGACTGTCACATCCTAAAATAAACTCCAAAGGAAAACCATAGTGGAAAATGGCAGCCCTAAGTGTAGGAGGGAAAACGGCATCACATTTCTGTAAACCTACATGTATGTTGGAAATCTACTGAGAACTTGGATTGCTGCCAGGATGGAAAGTTAAAACCTTTCATGGAACAGAGAACACTGTGCTTAAACCAGGCAATCCTTGTTATGCTGCTCACTTTCTCCCAGGACAGTATGTGAATGTCACAGCAAAAACTATATTGGTAAAGCTTTTCAAGGCATCGTGAAAAGATGGGAGATTTAAAGGCCAGCCTTCTACTCATGGTCAAACAAAAATCCACAGGAGACCTAGAACAATTTCAACCAGTGATGTCGCCAGAGACCAGCCTGGCACCAAAATGCCTGGACAAATGGGAAGTACAGAGAGGACAGCATATGGACTGAAAGTGTAGACACAAAACACAATATCATCTATGAAAATGGACATAACAATTGAGATTCTAAACTGCCTGCCTATAAAGATTTCTGTAAAATTCCGTCATCCCCTATGTATGTTCCTAATGGAGAGGAAGAGAAACAACCGGGAGATTTATATGATAAGAACATGGGTCAGGCCAGCAGGCCTTCTATTACATTTGCCTGACCTCACTGGGCACAGCAGAACCTTACACGTTCTTTGGGTTTCGATGGGCCAGAACAATAAGATATCCAGGATTTATGTTCTCTCTTCTCAACCACAGTGATACCACACTTGTTATCTTTGTCAAAGGTGTAAATATATCACTCATCCTCCAAGTGAATTTTGTTAGAAAAATTCTAACTTAAATCAGTTAAGTAGATTTGATAGGCCAAATTTAGATGGATTGGTGGTTTGTATATTAGCAAACTCTTTATAATTTGTAGGATTCATTCTTTTTTATTTAATTTCCCAAGCTATCTTAAGGTGTTCATAAATTTAACTTTCTTTCTTTAAAAGAAAAATAAGGGGGTGTGGCCGAGATGGTGGAGTAGGAAAACCCTGAGCTCACCCCCTCCCATGGGCACACCAAAATTGTAACTATTTATAGAGAAACTTTTGACAAACCTGAAGACTAGCAGAAATGATCTCCTACAACTAAGGACATAAAGGAGGAACCACAACGAGACAGGTAGGAGGGACAGACACATGGTCTAGTCAGGACCCATGCCTCAGGTGGGTGACCCACAAATCAGAGGGAAATTACAATTTCAGAGGTTCTCCCCAAGGAACAAGGGGGCTGAGCCCAACATCGGGCTCCCCAAGTCGAGGGTCATGCACTGGCAAGAAGAGTCACCAGAATGTTTGGCTTTGAACCCCAGTGGGGCTTCCTTTCAAGGGGCAGGAGAAGGGGGAACTGGACGAAGGCAGTCAAAAGGTACAAACTTCCAGTTAGATGATAAATAAGTACTAGTGGTGTTGTGTATAACATGACAAACATAATTAACTCTGCTGTATGTTATATGTGAAAGTTGTTAAGACAGTAAATCCTGAGAGTTCTCATCCCAAGAAAAAAATTTTTTTTCTATTTCTTTAAACTATGTAAGACGATGTTGTTCACTAAACTTGTGATAATCACCTCATGATGTGTATGTAAGTCAGATCATTACACTGTACACTTTAAATTCATCCAGTGCTGTATGTCAATATCTCAATTAAACTGGAAGGAAAAAATAAAATTAGAAAGATGACTAGGTCCTGGAGATCTGCTGTACAACATGGTACCTACAGTCAACAATAGTACATGGAACACTTAAAATTTTGTTTTTAAGATTTAAGAGGGTAAATCTCACACTAGTGTTCTTTCAACAATAAAATAAGATAGAAAACTAACTGAATTGCCAGAAAGATTCTAAAAAGTGTCAGGGTTAGTCTAGACCCCAAGCTCAGGACTCCGAAGTGTGGGACAGATACCCTGTTACAATCATCAGCTATTGGACTTGGGGATTGAAATCCCACAC
This sequence comes from Camelus dromedarius, assembly GCF_036321535.1. Classification (NCBI taxonomy): domain Eukaryota; kingdom Metazoa; phylum Chordata; class Mammalia; order Artiodactyla; family Camelidae; genus Camelus; species Camelus dromedarius. The sequence goes on from NC_087440.1 coordinate 18,965,915, forward strand.
ACTCTTGGTGACATTTGCACAAAACCAAGCAGAGGAAGGAAATCTAACAATATAAAAAGAAACGCAAATCAGACTTTTGGTCAGCTCTGGGATGACATTAAGGCACGAGACTGGAGCGATTCAATTCACAAACTTCCCTCTGGGAACAATACTAAGGAGTGGGGGACCGGTGAATTTCCTCCCTGCTAGTCAGTGTAATATCCTGACCCTTGTACATAACACAGTACAGTCACGCTTGGCTCGTCCACAGCAAAAAAAGCAAAGGGAAACACTCAGTATCACTTTAGCTTTGTACCTATAGAATATTCCATACACATTCATATTCAAAGCATACTCCTTGAAAAAAAAATACATGAAAGTATAGAATTTAGAAAAAGGCTTTCTCTCCTCCCCACTTTGACATGTGTCCCTACACTTTGCTATCACTCGACATATACCCTCCCAGTTTTGTGTACACATACACACACACACAGTATTTGAAATAAATGGTATTATTCCAACTGTATCATTCTGCAATTTGTTCTTCTTACTTAAAATTTATATAGATGGACCTCAGTTTTTCTGTAGGCTGCCTAGTGTTGCGTATGACAAAGCAATCACTCATCAATGGGATGCTTTTTATTTTATTTCTTTTTTTTAAACTATTTTTAAAGTGTTTTATTTAGAGAAGTAATACTTGCACATATTCTAAAAATTCAGATTCTGCAGAAGTGTCTAAAAGGAGAAACAAAAATCTCCCACCACCTATCCCCACCAACCCCACCCCTCCCACACCCATTACTCAGAACTTTTATTAACAGTTCCTGTTTTAAGTTCTACTGCTGACTACCACTGAAACTGTACGGAACATATTTATACCTCTTTCTCTTGAGTTGTCAACTATATATATTATCTATTGACTCCTCATGATGAAAAATTAGACAAAATTAGTACATTCAACACATGGATGAATGTGAAATACGGCACTTGGCTACTGAACGATCTTAGCCTGCTGCTAATAGTGAGTCATCTTCTGTGTCAATATAATTTGGTTGCTACAAATAATATTTTAATTATATAAATATAGTAGTTTAGCAGTAACTTGGGTTTGGATACAGATAAACTCCCCTAGGAAATGGAATACCTCGGTTCATATCATGGTCCTGCTGCCAATTAACTTTGTGACTGTAAACACATTACTTAACCTCACGGGGCCGTAGTTTCTTGTCTCTTCAAATAGGAATAATAACTATCTCATGGAACTAAAAGAGGATCAAATTAAATCATGCCTTTGAAAATGCATTGTGAGCCACAGATATCATTAGCACCTTCCTCTTTAACCATCTCTGTCATTCCTGGAGCCAGTGAAGGGCAAACAAGGCAGAGAGTCCGGCAGACAGGTCAGGCTGCGAGGTCAGGAATCCTCACTTTGCCTTTGGCTTCTCTGGTTTCACCCGAGACATCTGATGGAATGGGAGTGTCCCTGGAGCGGTAGCTGAACCAGCAGTGGAGTCAACAGGGTCTGTCATGTATCCCAAGAAAAAGAGGCCTTAAGCAAAACCAGAAGGTGGAAGCAAGAGAAATAGGCGCCTATAGCCACTGGTGGTAGCAATAGAGGCACCCCCCTCCTCAGCCTGGACCAGGATTTAAGTGCCTGACATGGGGATGGGGGGTGGGATGGGTGTAGACATCAGATGTCTAAGTCTTTGAGACAATCTCTGGAGCAGGATCCTGCGAAAGAAGAGCAGAAAGGGAGCGAGGAGTTCCTGGCTGCAGACGGGTATTTGTAATTGCCTGCATGACCCCCCAAGTCCCAGGGGACAGGAGTCGTATGGGAGAGCCCAGACCTAGAAGCTTTGCTCTACTCTCTTGAAGCTAGCTTTCATCCTGAAAAAATTATCTCTCCTGTGCTAGTTGATCTGTTGACATGTGACGAAAGTTCATTCTGTAATTAATCCCAACAGTCCATAAGAACATAGCTGCCAGAGGTCCTCCGTGGAGGGCAGCGCTTCACAGCCCTGCAGGGCACCCCCGGCCGCAAGTCTGACTGGGTCAGGCTACAGGCTTGTTCCTGGTGGTCTTGGGCTGATGAGGCTTTGACTGTGCCCTGGGCTGGATAAGGGGCAGCCCCATCTGAGACCTGGCTGGGATGGGAGGGAACAGCTGGGAGGTGCACCTCAAGCCTGGAAATGAGAGACTAAGCCATCCTATAAGACTTTTCCTAGCAAAAACTCAAGACAAAGGAGAGAATCAGATCTTTGTTGGAGTAAAGTAGGAAGCTACAAATGAGTAAACGAAGCTTGGAGGCCCTCAGATGCTCTGGAGTATTCTTTGGGGGGTGGGACTATATTGGAGTTGTAATTTCGTAAGCAGAGACTCAATCGTTTTCGGAGGAAGAGGTGAAAAACAGAAACAGTTGGTTCAGTCATTTGTATGGTTAGTAGGGCTGTCATCTTTTGTAGTACACACTGTCATGTTACAAAAATAATAGTAATTGTGGTGATGTGATGTTTTGGATTTAGACACAGATAGTCCCACAAAGGCACTGGACTAGAAGCCAGAAGACTGAGCTTCTACCCAGCCCAAGGCAGCTCAGGGAAAGCCAATGTCTTATCAAGCACATCTAAGGGATGAGAGTCCTGCCGAGCCCCACAAGGGGTGGATTTCCTTGGCAGAAATGACCCCAGACCACAGAGCCATTAGCTTGGATCCTACAGCTAAGTCTCCCTTGCTAGGATTCCAGGTGTACCCAGCAGTCTTAAATCAAATTAGCTTTCCATGTTGTATTCCTGGCTAAGGTAACTTGCACATCCAGGTAAACTCTTTTATTTCTCTGTAAATTATTGCCATTTTCTTTATATTTTTAAATTTTACATTAAGAAAAATTTCAAACACACAGAAATAGAGGAAATAGTATAATGAATATATATAACATTATAGACTAGATAATGACTAGTATGAAATAATTATTAACCTAGTTAAATCATTTATCAGTATTTTCCCACATTTGCTTCACTTTCCTGCACTTTTAAAAGCTAAAATATTTTAAAGCAAATGCTAGAGCTTAGTCATTTCATCCCCACATACTTCAGTAGGGATCTCTGAAACATATGTAACCTTCTTACATAACCACCATATTCTGCTTAGTATTTATAAGTTTCTGTGATCCAGGTTAATGAGAAATTAATGCATTCTTAGGATGCCAACAAAACCAAGTTTCTGACTCTCAGGCACAGTGACCTCACCTAAGGTGAATGCCTTACCTGAATGACTCTTCTGGTCACCAGGATCTCTCTGTCTGAACGTGACTTTAACGAACTACAACAATCCAGGTCCCTCACTGCTCACATGCACAAGTCTATACACGCGTGTGTACACATGCACACACTGTGCACAGACAAACACACACACAGTAAAATGAAGCACAGTAAAATAGTCAACGTAGAGGGGGGAGTACAGCTCGGTGGCAGAGTGTGTGCTCAGCATGCAGGAGCTCCTGGATTCAATCCCCGGTTCCTCCACTAAAAATAAATAAACAAATAAATAAATCTAATTCCTCCCCCCAATAAATAAGTAAATTAAATAAAGAAAAAAATGGTAAATCTTGTTTAAAAAACCGTCACCATAGCAATTCTGGTAGGGTCTCAAGATAAGTAGGGATGCTACCTATGCAGAGAACACAAAATGCCAAAGTAGCATCTATGCTGGCTTGGAGGAGAGTAAATGAGAACATCAGAGACGTAGGAAAGTACCAGCTTGTTGGGAAGGGAACTAAAAACCGTAAGGTACCACCACCAACAGGAGCAGCATTTCACACCAGAGCAAAATTCTGCTGGCTGCACCTCCTCACTTCTATCTTAGTGTGTAAGACTCTCATTTATCTTTCCCAGTCTTCCCCATCATACCCAGTGACCTCCTCCTGACCCGTGGGTCCCCAGGGCAGTAACTTCATAAAGCCCTTCTTTTTCCCTTCCTTTCTCTCCATCTTCTCCACTTCCACAGCTCCCCAACACATGCCTCTTCTACTAGCTCCCAAACGTCTTAATTTTAAAAAAAATGAGGGATATATTTCTTCTGCCTAAGACATGTTCAGCACATAGCCCAGTATCTGGTTTTTACCTCTGAACGTTTGTGCCCTCCCAGAATTCACAAGTTGGAATCCCAATGCCTGATGTGATGGTGTTAGAAGGAAGGGCCTTTGGGTGGTGATAAGGTCATGAGAGTGGATGAAGGGGATTAGTATTTTTATAAAGGAGAGCCCCCACAGCTCCCTGGCCCCTTCCACCAAGTGACGATACAGCGAGAAAGGGCCAGCTGTGAACTAGGAAGAGGGCCATCGCCAGAGCACAACCATGCTAGTGCCTTGATCTTGGACTTCTCAGCCTCCAGAAGTGTGAGAAGTAAACTTCTCTTGTTTATATGCCACCTGGTCTGTGGTACTTTGTTATAGTATTTATGACATACAACATTTTAACATCTTACATATATAACATTTTATAACTTAACAGCCTGTTAAATATTGGTTGGACAGATGGAGGATGAGTGGTTTGAATGAAAAGGTAATACTTCAAGACCTATGTGAGTTTTGATGGAACTCTAATGTGACATTGAAGGACCATTCGCCAAAATAGGTAACCAGTCATAACAAATGGCTGCTCACCCAGGAGAAGAGAAAAGTGAGAATGTTACACACATACCTTCCCAACCACCATCACCAACCACCAAGCATAAGAAGGGAGAAAAACGTCCGAGTGAAAAGGTGATGGGCACTTGGCGGGGACAAATATTGACCCCATCATTTTCTAATTGTGAGACTCTGAACAAATTACCTTTAAAATTTCATTTATCCCATGTGCAAAATGGGGATAATAGTGTCTTCAATGCACGGTTGTTATAAGGATGAAATTAAATGATGAATGTAAGGTTCCTAGCACTGTGGTGGACAAATACTGGGCTCAAAATACTGTCATTTTTATTACATGATCACATTCATTATCATTAAGAAACTCTGGAGGGAACCTGGGAAGTTATGGCTCACTTGTGAAACAGGCAGGCTAAACACTTACCCAAAATCAACTTCAGAGAAGGATGGCAAGATGGAATATTTAAGGAGAAAACTTGACAAATTAGTATAATTTTTGAGGAGTCACTAGCATGTAGATAAAAGGGAATTGTTTAATGTTATCCACCTTGAGACCTGAAGAAACCTTTACCAGGTTTCCAAAGGAGAAGCAGAAATAAGAGATTGGAATGTTTTGTGTGAGGCAATAAGGAACTGGCTCAGCAGCAAAAACAATGGGTGGGGCCAGCTGATTCCAGCCGGGGGAGGGAACCAGAGGGCCCAAGTGACAGCTCCTGGAAAGGCAGCAGACGAGTGGAGGGCGTGGTCATCACATTTCTGAGTCTGGATTTCTCAAGAGGAAACAGTGCAGTTCTCATCGGGAAGGTGGAGACCTGTGCGCTGGGGGAATCTGGGCAAGCGGTATTCAGACATCAGGCAACCATGGAGCTGACATCCATGAAGAGAAGGGGGGAAGGGGACTAACACTCATCTCACCATGACTGGGGCAAGTCATGACCCAGGCACATTATCTCACTGAAGTCATCACAACCCAATGATTGAAGTTATTACCTCCATTTTACAGAGAAGGAAACTGAGGCTCAAAGAGATCTTGTAATTCATGCCAGTTTGCTCTGCTAGTAAAAGGGGGTGGGGAGGGGCTGTCCCAGACAACAATGCCCCAGACAGTAGGCTGAAGTCTTCCATGGCTCTGGCTCCTCTGTGCAACAAGAGCTTGTTGAATAACTGCTAGTGCCAGGCACAAGGCCAGGTGCAGGAGATACAGCGGCAAGCAAAGATAGAAAGAACCCCCTCTCATGGTGCAGAGTCTAACAAGGGAGTTAGAGGCAGCCATTAGTCAAATAATGCCACTAACGAAAATAAAATGACAAAGTGAGACATTAGCTCATGTAACAAATGGACTCATCCAGACTTGGGGTGCAGTGCATGCCATGGGGAAGAGTGGCTCCAGAGTTTACCTAAAATTAATCAGGTAAAGGAGTGGTGAAGAAAAGCACTCCAAATAAGGCACCTGCACATACAAGGGCTCTGGTCACGGCCTCAGACAATGCAAGTTCAGCGTGGCTTCTGTTCATAGTGATTGAGCCGGGGGTGCGGGGAGGCTGGAGACACAGTCAGATTTCCATTCTGAAAAATCCAATGCAGTTTAACAGGAGCCATTGGGAGGCTTGGGCAGCCCCAAGCAGAGCATGCTGGTGGGTTCTGGGACCCCAGCTGCACCCCACCTACATGAGGACAGTTAGGCTGCCATATTAGTACATCAGGAAGCAGGGATTGATGGACCCAAGTAAAGAGCCTGAATCCTCAAGCATCTATGCTGGGAAGCAGCTCACTGACATGTTTGAGTGATCAGGTGGAACGAGTACGCAGTAAACTCTCTAACAACACTTCTAACTAGCGATGGTTCTAGACCAGGATCAGCAAACTACAGCCGGAGAGCCAAATCCAACCAGCACCTATTTCTGTGCAGTCCACAAGCTAAGAATGTTTTTTCACATTTTTAAATGGTCCAAAAAAAAAATTCAAGAGACAAATATTTTGTGACACGTGAAAGTTACATGAAGTTCGCATTCCCATAAATAAAGTTCTATGGGAACACAGCCATGCTCATTCGTTTACTACCGTCCATGGCTGCTTTCACAACACAGCAGCAGAGCTGGGTAACTGCCACTGACACTAGGGTATCGTTGCAAAGCTAAAATTATGTATCATCTGGCCCTTTATAGAACAAGTTTGCCGATCCTTGGGCTAGTCAGAAGAGCCCATAAATCTGAGCACGTGGTCAGACAACTGACAAATGAGCTTTAGCGAGAACAAGTGCAAAGTAATGCACTTTGGGATAAAAATATCCAAACTATTCATAAAATGAAGACAGGGCTCTGAGCTGTGAGGTCGCAACTCAGAACTAAGCACAATGACAAGGACTAAAGGCAGCTAGAGTAATAGTATGTGAATTTCCTGCCCTAAATTTTAAGAATTAGTACATGATGGATGGCACTAGTGATCTAAAGACTTCACAGGATGGGGGACTGGGGAATGATTTCAGAAAGACAAACTAAAATTCAACTGAGAAGAAAGGCTACATCATTTTGCACTCACTTGAAAGTTACACGGAGATACAGAGATCAACAGTCTGCATGTAATCTAGGGAAATAATCGTGATAAAGATTTAGAATGTGTGGTGTGTATCAGGACTATTGGGGGATGGGTTATCATCTAGAATTCGTCTTACTCAACTTAACAGTTCCAGGGCCTCATTTAATGACTGACATATGATAAGCATTCAAATAATAGTTGTTGAAGAAAAGGGAAGAAGGGAGGAAGGAAACGAGGGAGGGAGGGAGGGAAGAGAGGGGAGAGAGAGAGGGGAGAAAGAGGAGGAAAGAAGGAAGGAGGGAAAATGGGCAGCATCTATAGGGTTTGAAGACTGTATAGGAGTTAGCTAGATGCCTCCTGTTTCCCAGCAGGAAAACAGGAGCACAAGCGGCCAGGAAACAGTATCACATAAAGCTCCCTGTCACCTTTGCTCTAGCTCCAAGGTAACCTGGTATCTCATATCACTGGTCCTGTGAAGGGGACATCCAGGGCAACAGGAGCGTTGTCTCCTCCAGGATCATTAAGTTATTAACCACACAGTGATTCACTCAGTCTCTGGGGAAGGATTACGTACACTCATTTCCCCAGCCTGGTCCTCAGGGGTCGTTTCTATACCTGCAAAGCTACAGAACTGAGCTTGGGACCTTGGTGGCTCTAACAGGGTCACTAGGGGCCTAGCCTGGGTGTGGCTGACCTCCCTTTTGGACACCACTGACCTCTTCCTTTTCAATGTAACGGGAGTCAACGTCCAGAGAGTTTCCTGAGAACACCCAGTCCAGAGTGCTGCAGGGCCCAAAAGGAACAAGGTGTCTTTCTCAGGTAAGATAGTCTCCCCGCCCAGCAAAGACTCAGCCAGGGTTCAGGGACCTGAATAGTCAGGGTTCTGGGATCTATTCTCACCGTGAGGTAAACTCATCCCAGTAAACCCAGCGTCCCATGTCCTGAGAATCCCCTGCAGCCCAAGCAAACCAGGACAGCTGGTCACCTGCCTGACGGCTTCTTCTTTTGCAATAGGCTTGTTGGGGAGGGGAAAGTTCCCTCTCTACCCATCCTGAGTTTGTGTGGCTGGACTAATAATAGAATTGACATAAAACAGATTAACAGGAGAAAAAGACACAAATTTTAACTCATGCATATGGAGGTCCCAGAGAAATGGGCTCTAAGAAGTAACCAAAGCAGGCAGTTTTTATACTTTTTTAGACAAAGAAACGATAAATTTGTAAGGAATTGACAGCACAGAGAAACTTGGGTTCTGGGCACCCAGTTAGTGAAGAATCTAAACCCAGTTTGGGCTTGGGGTAGTGAGTGCAAGCAGTAACGTGGTTTGTTTATATAGGCTTCTCAGCCCCATTCCCTATCTTTGGTGATAAGGGTGTCCCTTCCATCTCCACACACAGGGGGTGCACCTTTCACATGAGAGGTTTATTTCCTGCTTTCAGGGAGACAGAAAGGAGAGTCAGAGTGTCCTTTCTTACACTGGCGATTTCTCAAGTAACTTTAATTCAAAATACGCCTTTGAGGTGGCCTACCCTGGGCCCTAAAAGACCTCTTATACTACTGTTCCCCAACTTCATGGGGACCTGCTCCGGAATTTCTGCTACTTCAAGCCCATCACCTAGAATGTGCAGAGTGGCTCCTTCTGGGTCAGGGGAAGGGACAGCATGGGCTGGGTGGGTCACTGGGGACAGAGGAGACCACAAGACTGAGGAGGAGTGGTTCCCAAGGAACCTCAACTGTTGGAGAATCAGATGGAGGACTCCTGCCTTTTATTGAGTGTCTGTATGTGTTTCTGTATAGATAATGAGGATTAAAAAGTACCTAGTATAGTGGAAAACTTGTGAGATTTACTATGTTTGGAGACAGGGAAGAACCACTAAAGGGAAGGCTGCCTTAAACCCTATTTGTAAGTGAGCAGAACGTGAGTTATTAAAATGTAAATAACAAAGAGGAGAGCCAAACTTTGTTAGTCAGTATAAAACAGCTGTAATAATTACAGTAATTTATATCTAATGACCATGTAGCATAGTGATTACTAGGCATTACTGGGTCGTGTGCATCATACATCAAGATCTTTGTGATTAGGATACTAAATTCTGCTCAGTCATGTGTGTGCTGGTCGCTTAAAATCATTAAAGGTAATTTAGGTTGGCTCAGTCTTGGGTTTTTTGCTTCAGGGAATAGAGAGTTAAATAGCAGGTGAACTTGTTTCATTTAATTCTGGGAGGACCAATACAAAGATGATTTAAAACAAATTAATGCCATCTTTATTTATAAAGGAATTCTGGGAAAAAGTCAAAGCACTTTGTAGATTTTAATCTAATTAATCCTCACAATAACCCTGGGAGGGAATTCTTACACAATGGACTTCATTGTTTAAAGCCACCAGTTGTCAGAGGACACAAAAGAGTCACTTTGTCTGCAGTTGCTTCTCCATCCCAGCTTCATTCATAAACATTATAAAGTTCTTTGAAATAAATCTAGTGTAAATATAAACTGACTACCAGTGTATTATCATCTCCAATCATTATGAGACACACTGATCTCACCAATAAGAATTTCTTAGAAAAGACTTTATACACCAGCTTAAAGAAATAGAAATGTTTGTTAGAGGGGAATTTAAAGTTACAAATGAGCTATCACTAAAATATCTTCATTTATTAATCCACGAGTATCTACAGGGTTCCTGCTCTAAGCACGATGTTAGGTGCTTTGGACACAAACACGGCTTAGGACAGACATAAAGGAATTGTAATGGTGAAAGGTGTGTGGTGGTGATTTGGAGGTCTAAGTGAGTCAAAACACGTTAATAAACCAAGGACAGAGTGTAGCAATCCTAAGTAGGGACAGACACGAGTGGAGGAAAGTTGATGACCAGCATTTGCCTGTATCCTTGCTTTGCATTTTGGTTCAGATGGCATGGTCTTAACAGTTCTCACTAGTAAAGTAAGGGAGGGAATGTTTTCACATGCAAAGTCACCCTGGATTCTTACAGTGTCCCTATGAAATAGGTAGGACACCTATGATTTTCCACTTTCTACAGACAAGAAAATGAGCTCTCTAGCAGTGGTACACTGCTAGAGGTCACAGTGAATGGCTGGCAGAATCAGAAGCATAACCAGGTTCTCCAGTTCTCACACTGCCCTTGTCTCTGATGAAGCACTTCCAAAGTCAGCCTTCCACCCTCATCTTCAAGCTCCCCTAGCCCAGTCGCTGCCTCCAGACCCCAGGACTGGCTTGCTTAGTACTTATACCACCGTCCCAGCGGGGATCTCCTACTCCCTCTCATTTCAGCCACACATGGTTAGAGAAATCCACAGGAAGTTTAATTTCAAAACTAAGAGAAGGCAAAAACAAAAGGAGGATTTATACCATAGAGCAAAGGGAACTATATTCAATATCTTGTAGTAACCTACGGTGAAAAAGAAATAATATGAAAACAAATATATGTATGTTCCTATATGACTGCAGTATTGTGCTGTACACCAGAAATTGACACAACATTGTAAACTGGCTATACTTCAATAAAAATATATATTTAAAAAGAAAAAGCAGGAAAACAATGAATTTGATTGAGTGTAGGTTTTGACTCACAGGTTGGTGACAGGGTAGATGGTCTCCAGGGCCAGGGATCTTCTCTTTGATCCCCTCCCTGTCCAAGAAGGCAACCACCTGTCCTTGGGCAATCTATTTCTGGTCTTTCTTCTCTTTCCCTAGAGGAGAGGTTAAACTGAATCTCCAGCCACTCTGTTACTAGAGTAATCGATAGAAAGAAGAAATCATTACACTCACCATAGTTGGGTCTCACAGCACTAACCCTTGTTGATACACATCCATTAGCTTTCATCCCCTCCTGAAAAAGATGAGGGAACACATTCCAAAAACATCCTATGGGAACCTCCAACAGCCACCTACTCCAATGGAGAAAAGTGTTCTTGGGTTGGGGAATATACAGCATTTGAACTTGTCAACCAAGTAGACGAAGCACCTTTTCCCATATTTCAGTTTTTTTAAACTTTACCACTTTTTTCCCCTTCATTTCTAAGAGGATTTCACAGGATGATGCTGAGGTCTCCAGAGGCTGGCAGATCTCTGGTATATGAAACAGGGATCTCTCCTAGCATGCCCCAAGAAGTCTAGATGCTTTTCTGCAGATCATCCCATTTATGTGCAGAAAGAAACCAAGAGGGGCAGCATAAAGTAATGGTTAAGAGCTTGAGCTCTGAAACCAAAGTGACCTGGAGTTGAGTTCCTGCTGTGTTTGCTAGCTGCACAACTGTGGCCAACTTACTTAACCTCCCTGAGACTCCATGTTTCCATCTACTTAAAAAAGCAGCAATAGCTGACATTGATTGAGCACTGACAATGTTCTAGGAACTTCGTATTTTAAGTTCTACATGCTTTACATGCATTCATCCTCATCATCAACTGACAGGCCCTGTGAAGGCACCATTCTCATCCCCATTTCACAGGTAAGAAACTGAAGCATGAAGAAGTTAAATAGTTCACAGAGATTATATGACACTTAATGGTGAAGCCAGGACTCATATACAAGCAGTCTGACTCCAAGACCTATGCTTTGAATCACTACCTTCTTCAGAGTGATGTTGTAAGGATTAAATGAGCTAAGGTAAATCAGGTCCCTTGCAAAATGCCTGGCACATAAACAAGTCTTAAGTAAATGTTAACTGTAGTATTATTTTTAGCACTGTCATTTGTTCCAAGAGCTATCGGGGCCAGAAAACAGGTTTTGACACAGGATATTTTGTGTCTCTTCCAGTAAACTGCCCCAAGATACGGGTCGTGCAAATGAACTGACAGGCCTCTGCTATTACCTAAACAATCTGTGCATTATGGGTTACCTGGTTAAAAGAAATGCTAAATGGTTGGCAAGACTTGTTCCATTTGCCCACACGAAAAAGCTCTTCATACTACAGCTAGGAAGTATGAAGTCTTTTATAAAAGAATGGCATATTGAGCTAGCAGAATTGCAGGCAGTACTCAGATTATAAATGAGTTATGTTTCAAAAGTTTGTCTATTGTTATAAACTCTGAATACGTACACATAAGGTTGAAAATGGTGGTTACATTCCAAGACTATTCACAGAAGTCTATTTAGTAAGCCCATTTTAAAGTTCAATGATAGAACTCCTGCCACTAGCCTAAGGCAGGCCTAGGAACAAGAGCCCGTGAGATAAAATAATAAGTGTCTTTCCTGGTACAGAGGAAAGATGATATAGAGTATATTAGTTATCTATTGCTGCATAACAAATTACCCCGTAACTTACTGTATTAAAATAATAAACATTTATTACTTCACAGTCTCTGTGTGGGTGATCTGGGAGTGGCTTACCTGGGTGGTTCTGCTCAGGATCTCTCACGAGGTTTCAGTCAGCATTACCCAGGCTGCAGTCACCTGAAGGCTCTCCTGGGGCTGGAGGATCCACTTATAATATGAGTCACTCATCTGGCTGTTGGCAGGAGGCCTCAGTCCCTCATCACACAGGCCTTTCCATGGGTCTGCTTGAGTTCCTCACGATGTGGTAGCTCTGACTTCCCCCAGTACCAGTGATCCAAGAGTGAGAACAAGAAGGCAGCTGCAGTGCCTTTTATGACCTCGTCTTATAAGTCACACACTGATACTTCTGCCATATTCTGTTCATTATGGACCACAAGCTATTCATTAAGAGCAGCCCACATTCAATGGGAGGGGGAATTAAGCTCTACCTACTGATGGGAAGCATATCACAGAATTTAAGGATGTATCTTAAAAGCACCCTGTAGTTTTTGTTGTCCTCTCATTACTCTCCCTAGGTACTTAGCATACAAAAGAGTAAAATTAAATTGGGGTGCAGAACTACATCTTTTCCTGACAAAGTTCACTGTAAATACCCCCCAAAAAATCCATGCTCTTGCCTCATCTTGTTTTGAAAACATCTATCCTCATTCCTTAAATGGAATCTTATGTGCAAAATCTATACTAAAGAGTGACTGCATTCTTGAAATATTTGCTTTATTGATTTCCATCTCTCATTAGTAGAATTTTAGGCAATGTAACAAACTAAAGGTAAAAACAACAAATAAACTATTCCCAAACTGAGTGGATTAAGTTATTTGGGATTAAGGAAGCAACCTTCATGAAACTTCCTCCATTATCCTGGTTATTGAATATTCTGGGTCTAGGGAACTATGGGATCTCTGATCCAGGTTTCCTAACCTGACTCCCAGGGCTCCAGCTCTGCAGGAATATTGTGGGTATTAAAAAGAGAAGGACTGCCCTGGATCCCAAAAGCAGCTGGTGCTCTTGCACCAGAAGCATGCGAAAGATTCTAAAGTGTCATCTGCATTCAGAAGAAAATGATGTTTTCGTATGACATTTTATTTTTTTATAACTTGAAATTTGGTAATTCATGTAGACTGCTGTCAAAACATACACTTACAAACACTGGATAAGTGGGAATTTGCACTACAATTCAACTCCAAGTAGGAGCTAGGGGCTTGACCTATGAGTTCTTCTAAAAGTGTTGGTGTTTTCAATCTTATTTGAGTTTTAACCCCATTTGACATACGATAAAGGCTAATGAATTTAAGGAAATACATATGCTCACAGAACTTTGCATGTAATTTTAAGTCCTCCGAATCTCCTAAAACCCATCCAGAGAATCACCTGAGAAGGGGTTGGTGGGGCTTACTGTCATTTCATTTTGTCATGAAAATTTAGATGTAAATTAGAAGCTACTAAAAACTTAATTCTTTTTATTTCTTTTTAAAAAGAACCAACAGCCAGTATAGAGACCTCTACTAGATTCTCTGGGCTTGGGTTTAATCCATATTGTAAATACCTAGGAGGCAAAAGGAACGTGGCAGTGAGCACACAGAGGACAACATATATTTGCAGGAAAACAATAGTAAATACAAAGCAGGACACGGAACTGCTGACGACCACAAACCTTGCCCTCTACAACTTGACTGTGCAGTGAATTTTGCCAACTTGCCAGAGAAGCAGCAACTCGAGGAGAAAAAAGCTACTCGGTTTCCCACTTCGCAAGAAAGCGCTAGCTCGTTTTCTGCCGAGCATCTGCAACCAAGATCTCAACCCAAGAGCCTCGAGGCCCTCCTTCGCTGCAGCGAACTCCCGGCAGCAACGCCCAGCCCCGTGTGGGCGGGACCGCTGGAATCTACCCACTTAGCCCGAGGACCCCAGCTCCATCCGCTCAAGCCTCCCAGCCTCGGGAAGTGGAAGGGCCGCGTCGGAGGCTGGGGCTTCTCGCGTGAGTGCCCCCTCGGCGGAGGCGGGCAGACGAGGACGCACCCAGGCGCCCGGCGCGGAGCAGGGCGGCGCGGAGCAGGGCGACACGGCGCGCGCCCCTGCCCCGCCCCTCGTGGGCGCCCCAGCCCGGCGCCGCCGGCCTGCGTGTCCTCGCGCCCACCCCTCCCTCGCGCGCCTCGCCCGCGGCCGCTCGGGCGCACGCGCGCGGCCTCGCGCAGGGCGGGGACAGGCGGCGGCTCACGGCGCCCGGCCCCGAACCTGTCAGACCTGGGCAGACGGCCTGGAGCTGCGGGCGCCGCGGGCGCCGCGGGAGCGAGGACGGCCCCGCTCCTCCGCGGTCCCGGGCCGAGCTGTGCGAGGCGGCCCCGCCGAGCCGGCCGAGGGCGGGGAGATGAGCGGCGGCCCCGCGGCTGCGCCCCAGGTAGAGCGCTGCCCCCTTTCGGAGCCCCGGCGCCCCCGCCGCCCGGGGCTTCGGGACTCGCGGGCTCGGTTGGGGCGCCTTTAATCGATAATGTGTTTCGTTTTCCGCAGGATGGGGAGGGACGCGCGGCAGGGCCACCGGGAACTGGCGCTCGGGTGAAGTAGGAGCCGCCGGCCGGCTGCCTGCACCGAGCGGTTCGGCGCCGCGGCCGCTCAGCCTCTGCCATGGCCGGGTCCGGCGCGTGGAAGCGCCTCAAATCTCTGCTGAGGAAGGATGATGCGCCGCTGTTTTTAAATGACACCAGCGCCTTTGACTTCTCTGACGAGGTGGGGGACGAGGGTCTTTCTCGGTTTAACAAACTTCGAGTTGTGGTGGCCGATGACGGTGCTGAAACCCCGGAAAGGCCTGTTAACGGGGCGCACCCGGCCCTCCAGGCCGACGATGATTCCTTGCTGGACCAGGACTTACCTTTGACCAACAGTCAGCTGAGTTTGAAGGTGGACCCCTGTGACAACTGCAGCAAACAGAGAGAGTTGCTGAAGCAGAGAAAGGTGAAAACCAGATTGACCATTGCTGCCGTTCTTTACTTGCTTTTCATGATTGGAGAACTCGTAGGTGAGTTGTGTTGCCAACTCACTTTCCATTTACCTTGCCTGGAGGGTCTTTGTCACTTGATTTGGGGTTTAAACTTTCTTTTCAGGACTTGTTATTTAGCAAGGTACTGATCTGGTGATGTAAAAGGCCACACGGTTCCAAAGTGCAGATCAACCTAGGTACAACATAAACTTCCAGAGATAACTTTGACTTTTTGATCTAGTGCTCCAAACACTGTGTCATCTCCTATAAAACTAGGGACATTATCTCCATTGTATATCATGTAACATCCTCTTTAAAAAATAAATCTGATAAAAGACCAAGTTAATTTTTGCAAAGTTTAAAATAGTAAATGATTCTAAAATTGCAGAATCATGAAATTTTACAGTGTAACCCTTACTGAACACCTGCTCCACCTTTTTTTCCCCCACACACAAGAAATCCAAGGGCCCAAAGGTTAAATAAGCTGTGAGGACTTATTAGGTGGGTAGTTGAAGAGTCCCACGGTCTTTATTTTTTTCCTCTACATTTGACTTAAGTGGTCTTACTATTTCCTTTTGTATTTATAGCCAAGAGATTTGCAAAATTAAATACTACCAGCTAACCTCAAAGTTTTTCATTGGAAGGATTTGAAAGCCAGAGGGCTCCCCCAGGTTTCATGAACTTGGTTTTATCTTTCATTTTTTAAATTATTCAAGTTAATACATTCTTACTATAAAATACATTCATAGTTTAGAGATTAATTTCACAGCCACATTAGTGTAACCGCTAACTTCTCTTCGTGACAATTTACAAGGTGACATTAAAGCAGGGAGATTATTCTCCAGTGTTGTCTCTTAATGATGAACCATGGTGAGAACAGAGGTGACAGTCCAGATTTAAGATGCTGTCTGGAGGTTATGTACAGGAAAATCATATACATTTCCTACTTCATTACGTACCACTCCTCCCCAGTGATCACTTCAGCCATGCTGGCCGCCTTTCTCCCTATGACTCACAAAGCTCTCTTTCTGCCCATAAAGCCTTCATACTGGTCCCTGTACCTCAGTGGCTTTCAAACTTTTTTGACCTCACTATAGTAAGAAATACAGAACATTATGACCCATGTAAACATGCATAATGTACCTATGTATGTGTGTACATCCACCTACAGATAGGTCTAAATATAACTGAAACAAAAGTTTCATTTCATGGGATGTGTTCTACTGTTTTTTACAATTATGGTCTCAGCCCACTTAATTGATTTCATGGTTCACAAGCCTGCAGTTTGAAAAACTGCTTTACATAGACTGCCTTTTCCCAAATCTTCTCTTGGCTGGTTTCTTGTCATTCATGTCTCATCTCAAAAGATACCTCTTAGAGACCTTTCTGACTGCCTAAAGTTAACCTTTCTTCTCCCGTGTTCTCTCCCCAACTTTAAAAGCCTTCAGCTTCTGAGATGACCTTCTTTGCATATTTGCTTATTAGCTTCCACTGAAATATAAGCTGAATTACCAGCACCTAGCACAATGACTAGCACAGAGTAAACACTTAAAAAATTTTTGTTTGGTTTGTTCTTGTTAGAGAATTATAAATGCTTAAGCTGCCTAACTACCTCCTCCCCCCTCAAAAAGAAAAATAAGAAAAAAAAAATGCTTAAGCTATAAAGAAATAAAAGATGAGTGAAGCTGTGACCAGATAAGGCATGGTCTCAGCAGACTAAGATTCAATGATTTGCCCAAATTCACACAGCTCGAATATTGACTCGTTTGACTTAGTGATTCTTGGAGTTAATATTTAATATTTGAAGTTAAAATCACATTAATTAAAATTTCCCCCTTAAAATTAATCTAGAGTTTACACCTATAAAAATTACTAAGATATAACTGTCCTGACTTAAGATTTTTGAAATCTCCTGTTTGGTAAATGATGTTTTGTGAAAGCTACAATAAGTATTTCCTTTTGAACACTAACTTCATTTTCAGATATGAAAATCTTTTGTTAAACAATATAGAGATGTTGGTACTTAGGATAGGCATTAACAATATTATTCAGAATGTTACATTGAGTTAAATTACAGCATTTGTTAAAGTGTGTCAAAAGTTCTTAGAAATAAAGCATCTTATGTAGGAAGTATGGAGTAATTTTTTTAAATGAAATAATTTAAAAATCTGAAGGAGGAGACTTGATTTTGAATCTTGGGTTTGCTCAAAGACCACAGGCAAGGTCTATTCTTCTTTCCATTGAACAATTATTTTTTGAATGCTTAACATATGCCAGGCACTGTGCAGTGGTGCTCTGGATATACAGTGGATAACAAAATTATTATGATCCCTACTATCTAAAACATTTAATCTAATGTTTGAAGGATATTATATCCTTCTGTAATGAAGGACACAAATGTTAAACAAACACGCAAGTAAATTTAAAATGCAGATGGTCTTAAGTGCTGTGAAAAAAAAAGAACAAGATACTATAGGACATAGTAACCAGTAGGATATGGTTTATGTATGAGCCAGGTACAGTTAAACCAAAAAAAGATTAGTAGGAGTTACTCAAGCAAAGGGAATGGAGAAGTTTTCCAAGCAAAGAGAAAGGAAGTTCAAAAGTACTAAAACCTTCAAGTCTTTAAAAGGACCTAAAAAGAAATCCAGTTTGGCCAGAAGATAGCAAGCAGGAGGGCAAGAGGCAAGGGGACCAGATCAGGGAGGTCCTTATAGACCATATTAAATGAGTCTAGTCTTTTAATTCTAAGTACAACTGGGAAGCCAGTGAAGGCTTTTAAGTGGAGATTGACATGATAGGATTTATCTTTTTAAAAGATTACTCTGACTCTTATATGCAGAATGGATTGGAGGGTACGGGAATGGAAGCAAGCAAATTTTTGCAGAAGTCCAGACAAGAAATGACTATGACTTGAACTAGAATGGTTGGAGAAAAATGTATTCATTGAGAAACATTATAGAGATAACAGTGACAAAATTGGCTAATGGTTTGGAGGTGAGAGTTGGTAGGAGAAAAGTATCAGGAATGATTCTGAAATTTCTCACCTAGGCAGCTGAGCGTATGGAAATGTATGTCATTTATGAGGCAGGGAGAAAATACAGAGCAGGATTTTTGGGGGTGTTTTTTTTTTAATTGAAGTATAGTTGATTTACAATGTTGTGTTAGTTTCAGGTGTACCCAAGTGATTCAGTTATACATATACACACGTATTCTTTTTCAGATTCTTTTCCATTATAGGTTATTATAAGAGATTGAATATAGTTCCCTGTGCCATACAGTAGGTCCTTGTTGTTTATCTATTTTATATATAGTAGTGTGTATAAATTAACCCCAAACTTCTAATTTATCCCTCCCCCCCACCTTTCCCCTTTGGTAACCATAGTTTGCCCTCTATTTCTGTGAGTCTATTTCTGGTTTGTAAATAAGTTCATTTGTATCATTTTTTTTTTGGTTCCACATATAAGTGATATCGTATGTTTGTCCTTCTCTATCTAACTTACTTCACTTAATATTATAATCTCTAGGCCTATCCATGTTGCTGCAAATGGCATTATTTTATTCTTTTTTATGGCTGAGTAATGTTTTTTATGGCTGAGGTATATATATACCACATCTTCTTTATCCAGTCATCTATCAATGGACATTTAGATTGCTTCCATTTCTTGGCTATTTTAAGTAGTGCTGCTGTAAGCATTGGGGTGCATGTACCTTTAACAGTTATAGTTTTATCCAGATATATACCCAGGAGTGGGATTGCTGGATCATATGATAACTCTATTTTTAGTTTTTTAAGGAACCTCCTTATTCTCCATAGTGGCTGAACCAATTTACATTCTCACCAACAGTGTAGGAGGGTTCCTTTTTCTCCACACCCTCTCCAGCATTTATTATTTGTAGACTTTTTAATGATGGCCATTCTGACTGGTGTGAGGTGATACTTCATGGTAGTTTTGATTTCCATTTCTCTAATAATTAGTGATATTGGGCATCTTTTGATGTGTCTGTTGGCCATCTGTATGTATGTCTTCTTTGGAGAAATGTCTATTTGGGTCTTCTGCCTATTTTTTTGATTGGGTTATTTGTTTTTGTTTTTGATATTAAGCTGTATGAACTGTTTGTATATTTTAGAAATTAATCCCTTGTTGATCTCATTGTTTGCAAATATTTTCTCCCATTCTGTAGGTTGTCTTTTCATTTTGTTTATGGTTTCCTTTGCTGTGCTTTTAAGTTTAATCAGGTCCCATTTGCTTACTTTTGCTTTTATTTCCATTATTCTAGGAGATGGATCAAAAATAATATTGCTGCAATTTATGTCAAAGAGTGTTCTGCCTATGTTTTCCTCTAGGAGTTTTAGAGTATCTGGTCTTACATTTAAGTCTTTAATGCATTTTTAGAGTTTCATTTTTAGGTGTTAGATATTATTCTAATTTCATTCTTACATGTAGCTGTCCAGTTTTCCTAGCATCACTTATTGAAGAGACTGTCTTTTCTCCATTGTATATTCTTACCTCCTTTGTTATAGATTAATTGACCATAAGAGCATGGGTTTATTTCTGGGCTTTCTGTCCTGTTCCATTGATCTATGTGTCTGTTTTTGTGCCGCTACCATACTGTCTTGATTACTGTAGCTTTGTAGTATAGTCTGAAGTCAGGGAGTGTGATTCCTTCAGCGCTGTTCTTCTTTCTCAAGATTGTTTTGGCTATTCAGGGTCTTTTGTGTTTCCATATGAATTTTAAAAAAATTTGTTCCAGCTCTGTGAAAAATGCCATTGGTGATTTGATAGGGATTGCATTGAATCTGTATATTGCCTTGGGTAGTATGGCCATTTTAATCATACTGATTCTTCTGATCCAAGAACATGGTATTATCTTCCCATCTGTGGCAACAGAGCAGGATTTAAGAATGGGTTCAAAGGTTGTTTTATACTTGTTAAGTATCATATGTATGTGAAATAGCCAAGTAAAGAGGTCTAGTGAGCTGTTATATATAAGTCTATAGTTCAGAAGAGGGGTCAGGATAGAGTGAGATACAGTATGTAACACCATAGGAATGGAAAAAGTATCTAGAGAGCCCAAGTCTTGAGGAACTACAACTTTAGAAGTCAGGCAGAAGGCAAACAGGTATCCCAGAATTCAAAAGAGTATTTTAAAGTGGAAATAAATAAGTTGAAGCTGCTGAGAGGTCTAATAAGATAAGAACTAAAATATCCTTTGGATTTAGTAACAGTTATTCACTGCTTTAACAACTGCATTTTACTGGGAATGAAAAATCTTGAAGAATGAATGCAGACTTCCAGGTAAAGATGGCAAATGAACTTATGCTTCTAGTAGTACTCTCTTAAACTACAACAAAGGGATTTTAAAATATATGTATATATCTGTATATACATACAGATATTATATATCCATATCACATATGGATAATGTATGTACACATATATGTGTATGTGTGTATGTATCACCACACAGATGGGGAAAACTGGAGAGGAGACAACAGCAATACAAACTAGAAAAGAATCAGATGAGCGAGGTAACTGGTTTAACACTCCCAAGAAAGCCAATTCCTGTAAACGAGCGGTAGGGGAAGCCAAGAACCAATCCAGTGTACACTGATGCATCAGAGACACCTAGATAACTTACTAAAACACAGATGGCTGGACCAGAGTTTCTAATTAAGTAGGTCTGGGGTAGAGTCTGAGAATTTCCATTTCTAACAAGTTCTCAGGACATGCTGACTCTGCTGACCCTGAGGATCACAATTGAGAACTGCACTAGAGAACCCTAAGTAGACTCAGAACTGGTTGTACCAGGTAACCCTGTAAGTGTGGGTAAAGAGGAAGGCTAAGATAAGGAAAGCTCATTAAAACCTATGTAAGAGCCAGTCAGATATAATAGTATAATAACAGACTATGTATCCACAGAGATAAAAGATCATGAATCCATAAAACAAGAACAGGCTAATTTTTAAAAGAAATTCAGAGTAGAGAAGGGAGCTTTTGAATAATAAAAACATAATTTTTTAAAATTCCAAGTACATTAGAAGATGAATTAAGGTAATATCTCACAGAACAGAGCAAAAAGATAAGAGGATAATGGGAGAAAAAAGGCAAGAAAATTAGTATGTTAGTTCAAACTCCAAATAATAGGAATTTTAGGAATAGAGAGAGCAGAAGGAAAGAAGTTATTAGCAACATAGTTTAAGAAATGTATGTCCCCAGAACCAAAGGGTATACAATTTCAGATAGAAGGAGTCAACAAAATCCCAAATTGGGTGAAAATAAACCCACACCAAGGTACATCACTGTAAAATTTCAGAACACAGGGAACACACTTATTGCTTCTGGCAGATGCATTGGTAAACTATTGCCTCTGATTATTTTTTGACACTCACTGGAGTTTGCACCAGGGCCAAGCTCCAATTCAAAGCCAATAAAAAGAGCCTTGCAAGTTTAATCTCCCAGGGAACCACCGGACAGGTCAAATAATGACAATTCGCTGGCATTGGGGCTTTTAAGGAGCTCAAGCCCCATCCTATCCCTTGCAGTGGCTTGCCAGGCTGAGGTTTTCACTGTGATTGCTGCTTGTTAGTTTTTAAAGCTACAGTAGAACTGAAGAGGAGGAGATTGGTATAAGGCAAGTTAAAATTTCACTGAGCTCAGATTCTTACCAAGATTCAGCTGTTTTTCTTGAATAAATGCTACCTATATCAGCCTTTGGCTAATTTCCAGAATTTTGAAAACACTAATTTGGACAATTTTTGTCTATGTTCTCATGGCTTTCATGGAGGAGATGACTTTCAGAGGTCCTTACTCTGCCTTTTTTTTTTTTTTTTTTTGGCTGGTGATCACCAACATGTGGCTCTTTAAATTTAGGTTAACTAAAATTAAATAAATTCAATTCCTTAGTTGCACTAGCCGTATTTCATATTCTCAAAAGCCACATGTGACTAGTGGCTACTCCATTGGACAGCACAGATAGAACATTTCCATCATCTCAGTTTTATTGGACAGTGCAGCTTTAAGGTACTGTCCTCATTTTATAGATGAGTAAACTGAAGCTCAAAAATGGTAAGTAACTTGCTAAGAGTCTCTGATATTTCAAAGCCACCAAGCCTGTGTTTTCTCTCAGTAACTTCCAGCTTTCTCATGTCAGGGAATACAATGCAAAATGACGTTTGTATAGAGCACACTGGAGTAAATGGCTGTAACCACAAGATCACCAGCCCCAGTTCTTCTGCTGCCCTTGGCTCTGCACACCCATCCCAGGAATAGGGGACTCAGTGGCTCAGCACACTTCTGTGTCACAACATCCTGATCATGAAGTTCTGCTATATGTTATAACAGTAATTCTCAGTGTGGTTCCAAGGCCGGAAGCATCAGCATCACCTGGGAACATGTTAGAAATAGGAATTCTCAGGCCCCATCCAGACCTTACTGAATAAGAAATTTGGGGAGTGGGGTCAAGAAGTCTGTAGTTTGACAAACCTTCCAGGTGATTCTGATACACATAAAAGTTTGAATACTCTGTGTTATATTATAAAAACTTATTCAATGGATGGTGATAGGAAAATTGGTTGACAGTAATGGAAATACATATATAAAGTACATAAATATAAATATACATATATACACATACACACCCAAATTATGAAATGTATTATGTACACTATTATTATATACCAGAAAACCAGTATAAAAATTGTACTTCTAAATACCATCTTTTATCCCTCTATTAGGAGACATTGCTGTTTATATCTAAGAGAATTGGGTTAATTTTTATCTTCTGTTTTGAACTAATGAACATTTTATGAATTTCTTCAGTTTAATTTTATGTTCAAACCCTCCCAAACAAGTGAATACCTACCTTTATTCAGATTTATTATAATATTATAATATTTAGATATGATACTATAATTTCACTGTCTAATAGTAGACTTAGTACGTTGAGTAAAAACTGCAGTGCTAAAACACAAAATTTCTCTTTGTGTTAGCCCCCAATTTAGAGGTTCTGAATTAAGGCCATTGACTCCTCCAAGAATCTATTCCTAGAAATTTACCTTCCTACTGGAAAAATAATATGCATATTTAATATTTTGCATAAAACTTCAGGATACCTTGATTTAATTGCAATAGAGTAAGTATTTAATTAGAAGTTCATGTTTTGTAGGATGTTGCATATCTTTGGTTTGATTGCTTATACTTATTATTTTAATTAACTTAGTCCTTTCTTCTCATCCTTACTCTAAGGTGGATACATTGCAAATAGCCTAGCAATCATGACAGATGCACTTCATATGTTAACTGACCTAAGTGCCATCATACTGACCCTGCTTGCTTTGTGGCTGTCTTCAAAATCACCAACCAAAAGATTCACCTTTGGATTTCACCGCTTAGGTAGGTAATTGGGCATTTCTTTTGGTTTATAAAATTTTATGGTAAAATCACAATGAACTATAACCTTTGATTATCTGAAATCTTTCTGGTGATAGCCCTGTTTGAACAAAGTAAATGAAAATGGATGAAAAAGATTTATTCAGATATGTATCTTCCAGGGTGCATTCAGTCCAGTCAGCTAAGTAGTTCACACATGTAAAATTTTATGATAATCATTAATCTTTAAATGTTGTTCCTTATGTCCTGAAGATGTTGTCAGAAAAAAGTTTACCTTCAGTTTATTGAACGAGGCAAAACCATATAGATTTAATTTGTTAGTGAGCATTAGCTTCTTTCTTTCACTTCAGGTATTGTAACTAAGCTAGTGCAGCCCAAATTTTAAGCATTACTATAATGTGTGTAACATACCGGCTGGCTGACCTTCATTGTGACCATGGTATCAACATAACTGTAAATGCTAACAAAGATTCTTTGCTTGACCAAACTTTTGTCCACCTCCTGAACCTTCCCCCAGGCCCATCTGTGTACGTCCTTGTAAAATCTAATTTTAGCAAGAACCTTGCTAAGCTAATTTAACAGAGCCCCTACTCTCAGTATCTTACGGGTTATCCCCAGGTGATATCTCATCACCCAGGCCTATCTTCAGCAAGACTTCTGTTAGGTCAGTTTAGCCAGACTACTGCTTACCCCTGATATTTCCTGTTAGTAATTATCCATCCACTGACTCTCACCTGCTCTTTGGCTCTAAATTCCCACACGCTGTGCAGTTTTCAGAGTCGAGCCCAAACTCTTTCCCCCACTGCAAAATTCCATTGCGGTGGTCCCTATACCTATCTTAATAGCTTCTCCTGTCCTGTCTTTAATAAAGTCTTCTTTACCATGTTTTAACAAGTGTCATTGGATTTTTTTTCTTTAACAATACACATACATTTTTATTTCCCTATTTTGAACAAATATTAATATTTAATTAAGAGAGATTAAAATCATACGTTGTTGTCTACACAACTCCTCTCTGCTGTTACTGTTTCTTTTTTATTTTTTTACTTATTTTAAAAATACTTATAAAACAATTACCTGAATTAGTGCCATATGACCAGATGTCATTTGCTTAGAACCCAAAATTTGACATTTAGGTAGCTTCAGCAAAACCTGTCTTAAGGAACCAGAGTTAATATCTTGTAGTTTTATTTTGTAGAGACACTGACACTCTTGGCTTGTATATCAATCAGTTCTTCCCCTTCTTTGTTACTTTTTAGGCTAATCTTAACTCAACATCTAGGTCTTCTAAAATTTAGTAGCTGGCTCTTTTAGTGTAAAACCTGACATTGTGCCTGAATAGCTTTATTCCAAGTAGCTATCCAGGTCATCAGTTTGGGAAATTTTCTGACGTCCCCACCCCTCAGCACCCTCAGTTGCTGTACAAGAGAAGTGAAGCCCTGAGTGAGGTCTTTCTAGTATTTGTCAAGTTACTGCATATTGCAAATTGCATTTGGTTGTGTTGTGAAAGAGACCCCACTGCTGGCTGACACGTTATACATTCATTTGTTTACTGATTGCCTTGGGGTTTTTTAGCAACTTCAAAATTTTTTCAAACATTAATTTTTTTGTGATTTAAACACCTGAAATTTCAGATCAAAACTCAAACATAGCATCATGGGATGGGGATTTCTACCTTCTAACATTATTTGAGAGAGTGCATTCATTTAGTCCTATGGTTCTTAACCTCTTTTAGGTTATAGAGCCCTTTGGAATTCTAATGAAAACAACGGAATTCTCCCCCAGAAACATGCAATAACAGAACATAGAAAGTTCTACATATGGCAAGAACTCGTAATCATGAAAATTCTATTAAATACTAACCTACTTAGTGTTTACCTAGATAGTCATAGATAACAAGCACTATGAAAAGATGGTAGAAAATAGAACTGAGTGGTGCTGTTATATCTCTGCAAGTTTCTGTAGAAAGTCAAACTTTCCCCTCTCCTTAAAAGTACTAGTTCAAGATGGTGGACCAGAGATCAGCATCAGTGGATCCGAGCATCCGTTGGGAGATAACACAAATACCAAAACAACAAAGAGAAGCACATGGTTGGGTCACCAATAAACAAGAAATTTCCAGAAATTTCTGGAAGTTGGAAAGTCGATGAGAGTGGGTTGAAGGAAGAAAGAAGCCAAAAAGCTGCAGCCCAGAGAATGCTGGGGTAGGAATGGATCAGCCCAGCGGATCTCCAAAGAAGACTCAGGGACAGACATGAACAAAAATGAGTACGGGGGCTGAAAACAAGATAAACTGAATGACTAAATGGGAAGCTGCTCCCACGGGTCCACTATGTCCCTCCCTTACGTCCCACCTCCACCTCCACCTCCACTCATGTAGTCTGCATTTTCTCCCATGTAAAACACCAGATGGTTCTTCTAGAAAGAAGTTGAACAAAATGTTTGGAGAAAGCTGAGGCTTATAATGTGAATGATGATGCTCCAAAAGAAATCTCTTTTGTGCTAGAATTCAGGGTTCTGCAGCCTTAGAGTTTGGTTCCCCATGTACTCACACTAAAGTAATAACACTTGTCTTAATCTGCCCTGCCCTACACCCCTTACAGTAACCATTTTTAATAGTTGTGGCTTATCCTTCCAGCATTTCCTTTTTGTGCAGGATAGTTTCCCTATCCATCTACCCTAAATATGAATGGATAACCAAGGATTTTTCAGGAAGTGAGAAAAAACCAGCAGCATGAAAGTAAGAAAGTTTTTTTTAAAAACTCACAAAAATTTGTCCTCTGGAAAGAGAGATAACTTATAGAAAAGAAGAAAATTATCTTATTAATTAACTCAGAATAATAAAGCAGTAAAACATTTTGGAAAAGAAACGTACAGAAAAAGCTCTTTGAAGTTGAAATATTACTGAAATTTTAAAAATTTTGTTTTCAGTAAAAGGACTAGAAAATATAATCAAGAAGGTCTCCCAGAATATAAAACAAAAAAATAAAAAACAGCAATAAAAAGTTTAAAACTATAAAAGATCAATCTGGGAGGTCCAAAGTTGTACTATTAAGAATCTCAGAAAAAGAGACTTAAAAAATAAAAGGGGAGGGTATAGTTCAGTGGTAGTGTGTGCACATTAACACACATGAGGTCCTGGGTTCAATCCCCAGTGCCTCCATTAAATAAATAAACAAACCTAATCCCCCCTCCACAAAAAGTTTGTTTTTTTTTTTTAAATAAAAGGGAGTGATTGCTGAAGGGGTAAAGAGTTTCTTTTGAGGGGTGATGAGCATGTTCTGGAATTAGACAGTGGTGAATGTTGCACAGCCTTTGCATATACTAAAAGCCACTGAATTGTCCACTTCAGAATTGTTAAAATGATGAATTTTATGTTATTTGAATTTTAATTCATCTAAAAAATTAAAGGAAGAGAATTAAGATACAAACAGGTAAGTGTTTTCCAGAGCTAAGGAGAGAGTCATGCCCTCACACTAGAAGGGCCTTTTGAGGTTCTTCTTTTTCTTCTTTGTATTCCAAAATCTTATGAGGATATGTCTAGGTAAGAACTTATTCACTTATTCTGCTCTTTCTAGTAATGGTGGGAATAAAGGAAGAAAAATTTATGATAATTTGGGGAGGATTAAAAAGACAACAAAGTGGGGAGAGATTATAACTCAGTGGGAGAGTGGGTGCTTAGCATGCATGAGATCCTGGGCTCAATCCTCAATACCTCCATTAAAAAGTAAGTAAAGAAAGAAAACAAATTACCCCTCCAAAACACAACAAAAAAGGTAATAAAGTAAAAAATAAAAATTAGTAAATAAAAAATTAACAAATAACAAAGATAGGTAGACTTGAATAAAGCTATAAACCAAAGCGCTGGCTGTCCTTGTGTTCCACAGAATACCACTGCTTCATGAGTACTCTCTAAATTCTGTAGAGGAAGGTATGTTTACATTGGACACATTTAGATAGTGTACCTCTTATGACCTCTAATACCAAGACTTGAGGATTCAAGTCCTCAAGAACATTGCAGAAGGAATCCCCCTAAGAAACTTCTTGTTTGTTACTGTGTTGTTGAACTTTGTTCCTCCTCCTCCTCCCCCTCCTCCTCCTCCTCCTCTCCCTCCCCCTCCTCCTCCTCCTCCTCCTCCGTTTTTGTTTTACGGCATGGGTGGTAGGACAAGGGTTGGTTTTTACTTTGTTGATTTATTTTGTAAATATGTAAAACACGTCACAAAAGTTAAAAATTATCTTCTAAAAAAAAGATTCATTCAGAGAAGCCTTGCTTTCATCCTGTCCCCTCCAACCCATCCTCCCACCCCACTCCTTATTAGCAACCATTTTAACTAGTTTTTGGCCTATCCTGCCAGCATTTCCTTTTGAAAGTTTAAACAAATACATATATGTTCACAGCCAGCTCCCTGCCACACTTTCCTATGCAAAGGCAGCACACTGGAGGTGTGTGTCTGTGAGTGATAGTGAGATAGTAGTAGTGTCATTCCCTAAATTTATTTTCTTTTTGTTTTCTCATAACACTCTATACATGCCTAATAGCATTTATCATATTTTTATAGATACTCTTATGAAACAGTGTCTCCTTTGAGACCATGAATCAAGTAGGAACAGGAACGGATAATATTAAACTCTATGGGTCTGGCGCTAATCGGTGCTGTATAAGAGATTATTAATCGAATTGTTGCATATTCAGGCTGAGTAAATAAGGATATAAAAACTATGAAACAGATAACTTAGTATTGCTCACAATCCTCAAATCATTTGTGTTTGGGGTAAATTAAACCAATTTCCAATCTGGGATTAGGAGTATTTTTGAAATTTTGGGACAAAAGTATTTGAGACTTGAAAACATTTACCTGTAATTCTGAAACTGGTCATGTTCACAGCTATAAAAATTTGTGTGATCTATAATGTAGCTGGGTGGTACAGCCTGGCTTATAGGTCCTTTTGACTAATTAAGAAATCAGTCAGAAAGGAATTTCTCCTTCCCTGTCTCAGCCAGGGGCTGGTCCTTTTTATTTTGGTACTTAACCATTTTTTAAGAATTGATGGTCAATTTGTCTTCGGTTCAAATCTGAGATCTGCAGTTTTACTAGCTACATGACCTTTTGGAGACTGATATAATTGAAAGTGTGGGTTTCTGCTATAAAATTGGGATGATAATACTCGTATTGCAGAATTGTAAAAAAAAGACATAAGGTAAGGTGGTGTAAGTGCCTAACATGGTAGCTGGCACACAGTAAATTCTCAGTAAAAGTTAGTTTCTGTCTTCTTTTCCTTCCCTTTTAAGGTGTCATCTATTCCACACTTCTCATGTCTCTCAGAATGCTCCATGCTCTGAAACTGCCTGCCTTCTCTTATCAGAATTCTCATTCTCTCAGCAAAACTCTCTCAGCTAGGTAGTAGGAGAAAAGGAAGATGATTCACCCTCATGATTAAACAACAAGTTTTAAAGATGTGCTTTTTAACTCAGGTATTTGGTAATGTTTTGGGCAATATAATAAAATTTATTTCAGCAAAAAATCACTCAAGTCAAGATGAGAAAAAGGTAGTTTTAGATTTGTGGGGTAAGCCCAACTGGCTGTCCCAGGAGCCAATTCCATTCTGTTGGTACCTTCCTTTCTTCCATGTGAACTCACAGAGTGTGTAAAATCACTGAGGTTTTTTTTTTTCTTTTCTTCCTTTATTATGTTACAGTGCACTATAATGGCAGCTCTTTTGGGAAGAGGGAGAGCAGGGTAGGAACCAGATGTGAGTTATTTTTAAATGCCTGGATTTATTTGACTGTGGATATGTCATCTTATTCTGGAAGTTAATAAAACTTGGAACTTAATGAAACCACACTGTCGGAGAATCTCACAAATCCTTAGGAGAAGTAGCACTGTCTCTCAGACAGAGGGGACGTGCTTTCTGAAGAGAACAGTCCAATCCCTTGCTTTCTATGATTATCCTTCTCTGTGGATTATGAGTGTGATTGACTTTATATAGAGAGAGCTTTTCTTCCAGTTCTTGGGCTGAAAAGTCTGCATGGACTAGGTAAAGATAGTGATCATGTGAAGGGACTGTAGTGAGCAGGGTTTTCTGTATTTGAAATAAAAAGCAAGATTTTACTTTGGTGGTGCATGTCATCATCCTAGGTTAATGGCAGGAATCTTTTGTAGCAGTGTGTCGTTCTCCAGAGCAGACACCTTGGCAGACTCGTGTAGAGGATGGTTGTCCTGAGGCAGCTAAATGGTTATAATACTAACTCTACATAGTTTGTTATTTTCCCCCTGATACCTACTAAAGGAGCAGAACATATTGAGCTAAAAAATCTCTTCCCCCATACAAGCAGCCAAAAAAAAAATCCTCTTCTCCCAAGTGATTCATTTTAACTACCTCCTCCCACCCCTGACAAGAGTTATGTCTATTAGTTATATTCACATCCTAGAATTAATTCATATCACATGAACAGCTGTGGGAAAAGAATAGACACATGCTAGAATTGGGAGTTTTAACGAGGCAGGAGCAAAACAGTGAGATGGGCAACATTGGATAGCCAAAGTCAGCTTGAGAGCACTGAGCACCGTGGGTGTGGGGTGGAGGGAGTGGTAAGAAGGCAGGAAATAGGAGGTAATTTAGAGCAGGAGGTGAGAGGATCTGAAGACAAACTTTGCAGTTTAGCTTGGCATTCTGGTGGCAACAGCGGGCCACTGAAATCCTGTATGATGTCTTTATCCTGAGCACAGCAGAGTTGTCTGTGAATGAGTTGAAACACAAGTACTAGTTGGGAAGTCCCAGGCAAATCCAGCACAGCCCACCGATTTTCCCTTTTCCTTCCTGTCTGCTATCAGAAGAATGTGGAAAAAAGAAATAGCCTGAACTTCAGATGTTTGCTGTGTAAGTTCCTTGAGGCAATAGAAAGACAAGTGTTACATAATTTAAGGGAAATACACATTATTGGCATTACAGTTAGCAAAGATAACAGTTATGATAGGCCAGTACAGCTAGACAGCACTCATAAAACAGTAAATATGCTTGGGCTGAGTGTGGTTTACATAGCTAAAGTGGATTGTTACTCATTCACCAAATAGGTGCTCAATAGTTACCTACTGAATGACTGAGTAATAGTATAGGGTGGGGAGGCAGGCAGTAAACATGTTCACAAACACAACATAGTCATAAATCATATTAACTGCTAAGAAGAAAAAGAATAAGGTTCTATGGTGGAGAACGACAGAGAATGACAGTGAAGGGCTCAGTGTTTTTCACATGAACCTTGAAAACCTCCAGTTTTGGCAATGTACAGATGTGTTAAAATGTACAGTAAACATTTTTCATATTTTATAGTACTATCAAAACTTGATAATCATCTGTGTTTTAACCCATTTAATTTTTGCTCTATTTATTAGCCATTCAAATCAAAACTGTTTATTCTCTGTATGTGAAATTCAGGGCATATTTTGATCTTAATTGGCTCATTGACTATAAATATTTGTTTATATTTAAGCTGAATGAAAAGACCCAACTGATGTAATAATAAAAAACACATAATCATTCATTTCACTCCATCCTCCAATGTTAGAGTTCAGCCAGGTGGAGAGAGATAAATTTTTGTGTGTAGGATAAAGTAGCAAAATATGTTAGAACTACTATTAAAATGGTTTTCTAGAATTTCCATAAAAATCTCTTTTAAGAGTTTTTCATTTATGCTAAATTTCCACTTAGTCAAGTTTATCTAAAGTGTATGGAGTAGTAACTTTCACAGAAATCTAGGGTTTCAATTGTGAAAGTTCCTGAGTCTCTTTTAGAAAATGAAAAATCCACGTTACACACTCCTTTTGTCTTGAAAAACTTTATTGTATGTTTCGTGACCGGATACCAACCCTGGGAAGCAGGGCATAATGAGAAGATTGGAGCAAGTCATAATTCGGTTGTTGACTGAAAGCTTCCTTCTCTCTTAAACGTTGTGGGGGGAAAAAAATCTTGCCTATATTTATCTGCATTCCATCATGTTAAAAATACTATGAAAAGAATTTTAAACACTGCTTAGTCCTATTCATGGTATTTCATCAAAGTTTAATTTATTCACAATGAAAGAACTTTTTGTTCATTTTATCAGAATGATCACATGACTAGTTAGGATTTTTAGCTATACAATATTACTGTGCCTTATACTTCTCCACTGTAAATCTCAGCCTTAAAAGTCTACTTAAAATTTTGTTTCTTTTTTTTCCTTTGCATTTATCAGTATTCTGTCTAGAAGACATCTTGACAGGTGATTAGAGAAAAAAAAATAATAGATGAAATGTCTTTGCTTTTCACCAAGGGAACTATTCCTATTAATTGCTAAATAAGGTATATCTTTGATAGCAGTATCCTAATATGTCATTTTGGGAATTTCTAGGAATCAGCTGAATTCAGTTACTCTTAACTATGGGCAGGCATTAGGATCCCTTTTGTGCTACTCATGTAGGTGAAAACTGTGTCTTGGAAAACTGAGTTTTCAGCCGCAGGAGCCTAGGGCCTTCTAACCGTGGGAATCTGCCTTGTCAAAGAACTTTGTTTATGCTTTACTTTGATTTTCATTTTACTTTATTTTGAATGTGGTTTTTGCCTTATATGAGAGATCATAAAAAGATAATTTTCAGTGTTTAGGAAAATTATCACTGGGATGTGGGGGTTGCCAGATTTCAGACACACATTCTCTTCTCTCTCTCTCTCTCTCTCAAACACACACACGTGCATGCACACAGGATGCCAGCATGTCTGAAATATTGCATGGGACATACATAAGTATAAATGAAAAATTATTTGTTGTTCATCTGAAATGCAAATTTAACTGGGCTTCCAGTATTTTGTCTGGCAGACCCACTAGGGTAACAGTGTAACTTACCTAAACCAGGACACTTTTGAGAGTGAAATGGGGCACTTTCAATAATTATTCGAGGATAACAGGCATAAAATGGAACTGTCTGGGAAAACTGGAAAGTATGGTTAACCTAATTATATAAGATTTTGAAGGAATTTTTAATTATTGGTTTTAGACTTTCGTAAGCAATCACATCTCTGTGTCATTAAATTGTATAGCTGTGAATCTTTTTTGTTGTTGTTAAGATACTGGGGAATGAACCCAGGACCTCATGCATGCTAAGCATGTGCTCTACCACTTAGCTATACTTACCCTAGCTGTGAATCTTTATAAACTGTACTGTTTTATAATTTCATATTAAAAATTCGATTAAGGCTCCTTCAAAACTATGGAGACCTATTTGCTAGCTAGCTTCAACCTTAACACGTGGTTAAAGTTCTCTTTTTTTTTTTATAGAAGAGTTTGAGAAGGATTAATATTTTTTAAACACTAATTTTAGAGAGAATTAAAGTTCTCTTTGTGAGTAAAAGGAATCTACCATTAGTACACGAGATTTTAGTTTTAAATGTTTTAATTATTCTTTATTTATATATGTCTTTTGCCATCAGCAGTTATAACTTAAGGCAAGAAATTCCATGTGTTTTCTGTCTTACATTTGACTTAATTCTTTTCTTTTAACTATTTATTTATTGATTTTTTTTAGATTTAGTAAATAACCTGCTATTCATATTTAGCTTAACCTTCTTACCTGTAATAAATAGGCTTTCATCTTCCCTTTCTCATGCTAACTTCATTCTACAGATTGATCCATAAATGTATGAGTACATGCTACCTGCCAGCCTTTCTACTGAGTGCTACAGTAAATGTGACATGAATTGTAACTTGGTCATATCCTCAAGGGACTTAGAGTGTGGACTTGATATGGTAGTCTCTCCAGAGCTTTGTATATTTCACTTGGTCTTTTCTCTACCTTCTTCAGGCCTGTCTTCTTCAAAGTGTGGTAATTGGTATGTCAGGAATAGGTGAATCATAGTTTTGAATAGGAGTTGTATTTTTTTGTCTTATTCCAACATCTATTCTGTAGATGCACAGAATTTTATTCAAGTCTTGGCTGCATTAATGGGATGTCTTCGGGAAACAGCTTATTACTGCCAGAAAATTTTTCTGTGTTGTAATTTATGAGCTGGAATAAAACTGTATCAAAGTCCAATACACTTAGCCTGAAACCTTCGAGCAATGAGTTGACCCAGATAATAATTTTCCAGATTGTTTTAACTTGTAGCACTTAACAGGGTTAAATCCAGTTTCTCTAAAGGAAAAAAATTTATCTTTTTCTTGCTTTTATTGTTTTGAGTGTCAACACTAGTTTTATATAATAATGTTAGTTAATTATTTTAAAATGTACTTTACATTGTCCTATTTTTGGTTATTTTGAAAGGATATAAAATTATTTCTACTCACATATAAAAGCATATATGGTGCAAAATCATCCCTGTCTCTTAGCCACCCATTCTCCCCATAATCACTTTTTAAATCAGTATTTTGTATATTCTTCTAGAGTTTGCAGGTGCAGATCATTATTTATATATTCTCTTTTTTCTTTTCACACAAATGCTAACATACCATATATACTATTGTGTACTTTTCTTTTTTCACATAATACTGTATTTTAGAGATTCCTATCAGAACATAGCCTTATGCTTTTTTATAGCTGCATAGTATTCCATATTATAAGGCCCCTACTAAACACTTTGTTTTCGATTGTTTGCTGTTATGTACAATGCTTTATGAAGAGCTTCACAACATATCTCTTTTTTGCACATATGCAGCTCAATTGGCATGAGTATGTATATCATTCCTGGAAGAGGAATTGCTGGGTCAAAGTGTATTTATGAATACTTACATGCCTTAAAAAATGTGTTTGTTTCTGTTTAGTCTAAAGGTACATGTTTTTGTGGTAAAAACTTAAAACATCTCAAATGTTACCAAAAAGAATAAAGTGGAAAATAAATTCCCCACGCTCTTAGTCTCATTTCCCAGTTGTAATAGTTTGTCTTTTATTTTCCTTTTAAAATTTAATTTTAAAAATTTTAATTAAATTCTTTTAAATTGAAGAATAGTTGATTTACAGTGTTGTGTTAGTTTCTGATATGCAGCATAGTGATTCAGTTATACATTTATGTATTCTTTTTTAATTTTTTCATTATAGGTTATTATAAGATATTGGATATAGTTCCCTGTGCTATACAGTAGGACCTTGTTGTTTATCTCTTTTATATGTAGTAGTTTGTACCTGCTAATGCCAAACTCCTAAATTATCCCTCCCCTCTTGCCTTTTGGTAATCATAAGTTTTCTACGCCTGTGAGTCTGTTTCTATTTTATAAATAAGTTCATTTGTATCATTTTTTAGATTCCACAGATAAGTGATACCATATGATATTTGTCTTTCTCTGACTTAACTTCACTTAGTACGATAATCTCTAGGTCCATCTATGTTGCTGCAAATGGCATTATTTCATTCTTGTTTATGGCTAAGTAGAATTCCTTTATACACACACACACACACACACACACACATCTTCCTTATCTAATCATCTGTCAGTGGACATTTTGTCTTTTTTGTGATTATCAATTTGAATGATTTTTTCCTTTTTTTAAAAATGTAAATGGCTGTATAGTATCCTGTTACATGTCTATACCATGATTTATCCATTAGGTTCCTCACTGGTGGACATTTAAGATGTCACCTTAAATCTTTGATGCTGTATTCTCACAGTGCCCTCATGTACTTCCTTCACTCAAAGCACTTTCACACTGTATTGTAACTGCTATTTCCCACTAAACTACAAACTCTGAGAGGGCAGGGATTAGGTGTTTTATTCACGTTATGTCTCCAGTGGCTAATATCACACTTAGACATATAGCAGGAGCTCAACAAATATTTGCTGAATGAATAAATGACTAAATGAGAAAACAGAAATGGAAAAGACATGGAGAGAAATGGTGAGGAGGCAGGCCAATTAGAATAAATGGTCCTTACTTGGAGGGCATTATGCTAAGTGAAATAAGTCAGACAGAGAAAGACAAATACTGTAAAATATCACATGTGGAATCTAAAAAAATTACAACAAGCTAGTGACTATAACAGAAAAGAAGCAGACTCACAGATGTAGAGAAGGAGCTAGTGGTTACCATTGGGGAGAGGGAAAGGGGAGGGGCAAGATGGGGGTGGAGGATTAAGAGGTACAAACTATCAGGTATAAAATAAGCTACAAGGACGCATTGTACAACGTGGGGAATATAGCCAGTATTTTATAATAATTATAAGTAGAGTATAACCTTTAGAAATTGTGGATCACTATATTGTGTAGCTGTAACATATAATATTGTACATCAACTATACTTCAGTTTTAAAAATATGATATTGTAAAATAAATGAAGTTTAAAAATTTTTTGATACTATAGACAAAGCTACAGTGGAAAAACCTTATAGATATCTTTGCATACATATGGATGCATTTCTATTGGCTAGATTTCTAGAATTAAGGAATATGTGCATTTTAAATTTTGATTAGTTTTACTGACTGCTCTCAAGATAGTACTACTTGATACTTCCACCAGTATATCCTTGCTAACTCAAGCTATTGTCAAACTCTTTGATCTTTGCCAATTTAGTAAGGGATAGAAAGGAATCTTATACCTATCTGCATTCCTTGTATTATAATTGATTTTGATAAATTGGCCATTTCTGTTTATTTTCTGTGTACTAATATTTGTGTCCTTTACCCATTTTTCTCATAGGTTGTTCACTTTGTTACTAACTTGTAAGTGTCCTCATCTCTTGGGAAATTAGTCTGTGGTTATGTGTGTTACAAATTTTTCCTCAGTTTTTTCATTTTTTTTTTTACCATGTGTTTAGTCTGTAAATATACATAATTTGATCCTTAAGAAATGAGAGGTGGGTGGGAAATGTGGAAGTGAATTAGTGGAGGATCTGAATCAAACTATTAGATACTTTTTAAGTAAGAAAAATAACATGACAAAAATAATATAGTGCTTTTATCTCTATAGAGAAAAGAATATATAAATAAGAGATTGTACAATATTTAGTATGTATGAAGTATAATAACCATGCTGCAAATATATTTACTTTTTATATTTTTCCCTCCAGAGGTTTTGTCAGCTATGATTAGTGTGCTGCTTGTGTACATACTTATGGGATTCCTCCTGTATGAAGCTGTCCAAAGAACTATCCATATGAAATATGAAATAAATGGAGATATAATGCTCATTACCGCAGCTGTTGGAGTTGCAGTTAACGTCATGTAAGTTCTATTTAAAAAAAAAAATTTAATAGGCTTCATTTTTTTTAATAGCAGTTTTAGGTTCACTGTAAAACTGAGCAGAAGGTACACAGATTTCCCACATGTCCCCGGCCCCACACGTGCAGAGGCTCTCCATTCACCGCATCCCCCATCAGGTGGTACAGTTGTTACGAGTGATGCACCTACATTGACGCGTCAGTATCACGCACAGAGTCCCTAGTTCACATACGGTCATTCTTGGTGTTAAACTCATCCTATAAGTTTTGACAAATTTATAATGACATGTGTCCACCACTGTAGTGTCATATACTCTATATTGTTTTCACATTAATACTTCCAAGTACTGTGGACTTAGAGACTATTATATATGCATTCGGTAACATGCAATGATATTTTAGTATATTTTTAAGTTATGTAGTACATGAATTTTTCTTATGAATGTTAATAAAACACTATTGGAATTAGAAGTTCCTTGCTGGTTTACTCAGGTGTGCTGAAGTTTGATTAACAAGTAGCACAAAGTTTTTTTTAACTTTTATAATATTTTTATTTTAATGAGATTTTTTTATTTACAAAAACAGGCAGTGGGCCAAATATGGTCTAAAGACCGTGGTTTCCAATCCCAGCGCTAGGGTCTTGTGTTTGTACTTAGAGTAAAATCAAAAGCTCTTACCATAGCCTTTTTGGTAAGCTCCTGCGTACCTCTCAGCTCATCTCCTAGCACTCTTGCCACTTTATTCCAGCCACAGTAGCTGTCTTGCTCTTTTTAAGCACATAGAGCATATTTTCATCTTAGGGCCTTTGCCCTGGTTTTCCTTCTGCCTAGAACACTCTTCCACCACCGCTTGCTTCCTGACTTCACTCAAGTCTCTGCTCAGACAGAATCTGCGAGAGGCCTCCTCTGACCACTTTCCCCATCACTGTCCATCCCCTTGCAATGCTTTACTTTTCTTCAAAGCATTCACACTGCCTGCCATTACATTATGTATTTATTTGTTAACTCTCTGCCCTCTCTCTAGAACATACGTTCCACAGGGCTAGGGATATGTCTGTCTTACTCACTGTATTGACCCCAACACCTAGAACAGTACCTGATACATAACAGGTGCTCAAATATTTACACAATGACTGAGTCTCATGTTGCCTCTTTTAGCGTCTGATTAGTGACACATATTTTTATCAATAATATTAGGAAGAATAATAATCTTTCCTTTTATTTTTAACAGAATGGGGTTTCTGTTGAACCAGTCTGGTCACCATCACACCCATTCCCACTCCCTGCCTTCAAATTCTCCTTCCACCAGTTCTGGATGTAGACGCAACCACGGGCAGGATAGCCTGGCGGTGAGAGCTGCCTTTGTACATGCCTTGGGGGATTTGGTGCAGAGCGTTGGTGTGCTAATAGCTGCATACATCATACGATTCAAGGTACTGTGATTGCTGATTTTTCTATTTTAAAACACATGTTTAATTTCAACAGTAAAACTAAAGGTGGTTGTCTCGGATCAGTATACTGATACCAATGCCAGTCCTATGCATTTTGCATCATGCAAGCTCACCTGAGCCACCTGAGCCATCAGTATTGCTCTTTTGTTAGCACTAAACACAGTAGTATCACCTCACGGGGTAACTTATCAGTTGGCTTTGGTGATGCCTTTACTGAAGAACCCAATTTTAAGCCTTGTCACTGAACAGCTAGATACTGGATTGTGCACTGGAGTGGAAATGCAGAGATACGGGTTCTAGTCTTGGTCCTGCTGTTGATGCTTTGACCTTGAGCAAGTCTCTCAACTCTAAACTTGAGTTCCCTCCTCTTTAACATGAGAGGCTTAGGCCACATAGATGGCTGGCTGGCTAAAACTCCTTCCTGCTCTGATATTCTGTGGTTCTGGGTGGAAGATTAAGAGAAAGCACAGAGGAAAACAGTAGAACAAATGACTAAACTTTTGGAAATAGGTTTCACAAAGAAAGGCATTTAAACAGTCTAGGAAAGAGTGAAGACATTTCTCAATTGCAGCTATCCAAGTTTTAGAGATATGCTCCAGTTCTGCTAAAGAACAGGGCACAGAGTATGCCTTACTTAGCTTTACAGACCGGTTTTTGTCTGTCTGTATTTAATCACACAATTTTGATCTATCACCTTTCAGCCAGAATACAAGATTGCTGATCCCATCTGTACATACGTATTTTCATTACTTGTGGCTTTTACAACATTTCGCATCATATGGGACACAGTAGTTATAATACTAGAAGGTAAGATCTCGCTAATATCCCCATTGTGGGTTATTACTTCCCTAAATCAGATTGGGACTGGAGGGGATGCTTGAGGGTAGGAGCCATGTCTTTCTTTTTTTTTACTGATACTTACTAGGCTGTAATAACACCACTTTACATGCAGAGAACATGTAAGAGTTGATGCACTCTTCCATCTGTCATCCATTTGATCCTTACAATAGCCAAGAAAAGTATGCATGAGGCAGACATTATTATCCCCATTTACCAATAAGAAAATTGAGGCTCAGAGGGGTAACATATCTTGATTAGGGTCATGCAGCTAATAAACTGTGGACCAGGACAAGTCTTTTGATTCTTAATGCAGCTATGTTTAGTAGTTTATTAAGTCCGTAATTCCCATTCAGCTTGCTACTCTGTCATAGTTTCAACAACCCTGCCTTACTGATATTAAGTATAAGCATTTAACTATGATTTCTCGATAGTAGGTTTATCATCATTGCATGTTCCTTTCTTTTTTTGTCTATCTTAGCTTTTTATTATATGAAGTATTCTGGGTTGATTGATAATCCTTTTTAGAGTGAATGAACATTTTAGAAGTACTTATTAACCTCTTATATGTATATCCTGCTATACATGTGCATGGTTTATCTTAAAGTATTATTGAAGTGTTAATTTAAATTGAGTTTGGTAAAGCCATGTGGATTTTTTTTAATGTACTGTCTAACTTTTTTCTCAAAATAACCTTTACTTACAAATGATACATTCTAAATAGGTGTACCAAGCCATTTGAATGTAGACTATATCAGAGAAGCCTTGATGAAAATAGAAGATGTATATTCAGTGGAGGATTTAAATATCTGGTCTCTCACTTCAGGAAAACCTACTGCCATAGTACACATACAGCTAAGTATGTTGCTGACGGTAAATGCTGGGGTTGGTGGACTTCTAGCTTTGGAATTAAACATGTGTGCTTATAATTAAGTAGGATGACTTTTCTGCTGGAAATATTTGTTTTAAGGGAAGGGTGAGGCTCTTCAAAAGGTGAGTTGCAGGTCAATATATTAATAACAGATCAATAATTACCTACCTCTTTGGGATGAGATACTACAAATTGATTTTGCCTTTAGATGAAAGGCATTAAGTGTATTTATTATCATGATTTTTCTACATAAGAAAAGCTAGACTCTCACTTTTATTTCTTTAAATCATTTCACAGATTGATGCTTTTATTTTTAATCAAAATAGTACAGGCATTTTTTTTAAGTGCAAAAGATGAAAGACTTGGGATTGATGTCTAGTATTCTTTCTCTCCCCAAGAGTGGTCTGGAGAGATTGGAATAAGGAGGAGTCATTCTGGCTTTGTAAACTGATGTACTTCTCTAACAGAATAGCTTCAAGAGGGTAGAAGTCAAATTAATAAAAATATATTCACAGTATAGTAAGGTGGTTTTTGCCCTTTGTCTTGTTCACTAACGTGGAACTGTGTACAATGAAGAGTAATGATATTTTCTTGACATTGCAGTTCCTGGAAGTTCATCTAAATGGGAGGAAGTACAGTCCAAAGCAAAGCATTTATTATTGAACACATTCGGCATGTATAAATGTACTATTCAGCTTCAGAGTTACAGGCAAGAAGTGGACAGAACTTGTGCGAACTGTCAGAGATCCAGTCCCTAATTTTATATGTGTTGGGGACTACTGCCTTATTTATCCTGCAGTCACAGACGTAAGAGCAATAAATGCACACCTCGGTGAGAAATGGAATCCCTGACAGCTGTGTCCATATCAAGCCGGTCTCTCAGAACAGTCACTCCAGCCTGACGGTGCCAGTTTCTGTTTAATGGTAAAATGAGACTTCTCTATGATTTTCAGATGAAGATGTTTCTAAAATGCTGTTTACAGAATGAGACATGACTTATAGATACCTCACAGAAGACAATCCAAGACTGTACTTCATTGATTATGACAGTACCTGTCTTAAAGGAAGCATCAAGAATTCAGTATTTGCATTTAAAAATCCTTTTTAAGGACCATTTTATATCAAGCCAGTGCTGGAAAACTGCGGGGTTTTTTTTTATTATGTAATCATCACACCCAGCTACTGGAATTTGACACCCAAGCTCTCTTTTTACCAAAATTATTTCTCAACAGATTTCAGAAAGCACTACTAATTATCCAGAAAGTGGAATAAGCATGTATTCCTAGAGTTTCAGAATGATTTATTTCACAAATAAGTCTTAATGGTATTGTTATAATTTGTAATCTGCTTTTTCCAGATGTTACAGGGTTTTGAATCTCAAATGATTTTGATTATTTGTAATCTTATCAGCATCAAATCTTTACATATTGTGGTCACTGACATTAAATTATTTAGGGAATATTATCAGTATTATTCTGAATAGCAGAAGTTAATCATAAACTCAAATTATTATATGTGATAATTTAAAACAAAATATAAGCATGAGGATGGGGTGTGGTGTTTCAGACTTAAGTCTTCCTGAAGTCACTTCTATTGTTCATGGAATTATCTTTAAGAACAGCAAGAAATTGCAAGAGGTAGACAATGATCCTCTGTCCTTTTAAGAACTCCCTTCCCTTTTGTACAGAAGGTTTGCTTGCTACCTTGCTTCTTGCTTCCATACCAGTTAACCTGTGTGTGCCCGTTCAGGGTAAAACTCTGGAAAGCTGAGGTTCGGCTTGCCCTCTACCTCTCACGTGTAGATTAACCACATTCCTCCAGGGAGAACTTTGGCTGGGTCGTATGGGTTAGGGATTCTCCATGGACTCCAAAAACCCTACGATATAATTTTGCAGTTTTTCCAATAATAATACCATAGCAGAAATGCCCAGAGGGATTGGAGGAAGATATTACTCTGGGAAAACAAAATTCTCAAGGGTTTTTGACTTTGTGTGTGTTTTTAAAGCAGGGGAATTGGGATGGACGTTAAATCTGTGTTGTAGGGAGGCTAAGCATAGAAGTTTTCAAACCAAATGCAACTAATTGGTAACAGTTGTGTTAAAGAGGCAGGTGTGAATATTCATGTTTAATTTTGCAGCAGTTGGTTTTGTGATTACCTTTACGCACATTAGAAATCCATTTTCAAGAGGAACAGTTTCTTATACCAAGAATAGGTATGGTTCTTTGATTCCTCAGAATCAGAGTAGAGTAGCAATGTACCAGGCAAGCTGTGAACTGAAATCCTAGATGGGCACACCGAAGAAATCTCATGTCAGTGGAGAACAGGAAACAGATCTCATCTTTCTACCAAGTACCTCACTACAAATAACCTAAGATAAAACCTAGATTTACCTGAAAAATTGTTAAGAGTTGATAGTACCCAATGTAAGGGTTGATGAGGATTAATGATTCCCAATAAAACCCAGTGCTTATTGAATTGAATTGAAAATTCACTTTTTAGGATTCTTACTGTGAATCGATTTTAAATGATTTGAATTTTTCTAAAATTTCAGTAGCATATAAACTGTTAAAATCAAAATAAATATAAAATTAAAATACAGAAGGCAAGTAAGAATAAGTAAGAGACGTTTCCATGGGCATCTGGGCATTTGTGGGCTTTGAGTACTTAGCGAGAGAAAGGAAAAGAATATGCCTTATATGCTAGTGGGTTCTCTCATATTTGCAGTTGTTCCTCCTATCTGCAAAGGTTGTTTTTTGTAAACTTTCCTTTATCTTAAATAGATACATCTGACTTTTCGTATCTACCCATTCCTTGGAAAGTTGTTTGATGAAACAGTCTAAAACGCATTTGAGGACTGAAAGGATCCCTTTGTAAAATGCAGAAACACTGAAAACTTTTGTAAATCTTACAGTGTTCTGCGTTAAGTGAGGTACACATGGAGTTTCCTGTGCTTTGCATTTTGTAGCAAGGACTTACAGATTTTGTACTGGTACTTTACTGGTTCAGTAAGATTTGGGGACTGATTTAACTTTTTGTAACTTGACAAGACCCACAGAGAAGGATGTGAACTTAGCAGATACAACTAGGGACTACACAGCTGGTCTGTCATTTACCCACTGAGCCACAGCCCTGAGTTACACTCCTCAGCCAGCTCTCAGAGAAAGGGCTCTCCATTGTCCTGGGAAAGGCAGTGGCTGAGTTTGTATAAACACCTAGCATTGTTAATTTTGCACAGGGAAAACAGATCACAGCATAAAATCTGGGCAGTTCTTCAGTGTGATGTATTTCAGTTAACATTTGCAAATAATCAGAGTTACTTGTGTACATAACCTGTGTTTTACAACTCTAGCCAGATGCAGAATTTTGATTTATTTTAGGGAAGAGACCTATTGTTTCGTGAAGGACCATGCTGCCTTAGAAATATAATGTGGGGAATGTAGTTGAATAAGGCATATTTCAGAGGGCTTTGAAATGCAGAACCCAGAGCAATTGTAATTCCTACATACATTTTTCCATTAGCTATGCCTTGTGTAATGTGAACCTAGATTTTCACAACTTGCAGCTCCCGTCAGTGCTGTTTGCCAAATCACTAGATTTCTTACTTTACTGTTTTCTTTTCAGCTTTGAGTGCTTTGTTCCTAGTCTCTATAACTAAGTTTCCTGCTCATAGGAATCTCAGTGTTGTGGTCCTGTCTCTTGAATCCAGGTGTGCTCACTGAGAGTATTTCTCTCCAGTAGAATTTTCCCAGAATAGACACAGGCAGGATCAGATACGTGAGCTTCCCTTTCATTTTAACGTGAAGAAAAACTATCTTTCAGAGACAAAGCACCACTTACAAATGTATTTCTGGGTGGGGAAGGACCTTTTTTTTTTTTTAACAGCTGATTTTCCTGATCCAGAGTTCTCTGCATGCTGGACCTTCTAGAATAAGTGTGGTGGAAGTAGACACACCATACAACCACACACGAAAATCACTGCTCATAAGACCCCAGGTTGTGTTTCTCAAACAACAGAATATTCTCACTACTTTAGAAGAGATGAGCATTCACTTCTGAAACAAGCACAATTAGCTAAATTTATTTTCTTCCTATGTGTTTATATTAATTGGTTCACCATAACAAATAAGGCGTTCTTACAGAATTTGAGCCCCTTTGGAATAAGGTCTTAGGCACTTTTGCTGTTGACTCACTCTAGCTTACATATAGTAAACTTCAAGTTACAGAATGTGTTCCTAGAGACAAGATTGGTTCGTTTGGTTCAGTTTGTCTCTGAGCCGAGCTTCGCTCATGAGCGGCTGGGTATTAGTCACAAATGAATAGTGACACTCACTATGTGCTGTGTTGAGGGGAAGCAACCCTGAGTGCCAGACTGAGAGACATCGTCTTTCTAACCAAAATATTGTTCACAAACCCTGGCTGCAAACATGTCCTGTGAATCACA
The DNA here is from genome assembly GCF_036321535.1 of Camelus dromedarius. Lineage (NCBI taxonomy): Eukaryota > Metazoa > Chordata > Mammalia > Artiodactyla > Camelidae > Camelus > Camelus dromedarius. The sequence goes on from NC_087440.1 coordinate 19,010,504, forward strand.
GCTCACAGGGCTTCAGATTTATTTTACAGATCGCCAGTCAGGGGTATTGCTTGTGATGTTGGTAGCAGGCAAATTGAAGAGAATTGCTGTGGAGTTCCTCAGTGTTGAATGAATTGTGTGTGTGCAGCTTGGTTACACATGGAGGCCAGTCTGCCATTGAATTCTCACTTCTAAAAGGTTTAACCTGTTCCTCAGTGGTACTGTGAGGACCAACAAACATTTTCCGAATTTTGGTAAGATTGGAAAACATTTATGGAGGTTTTCCCAGTTTAACCCATGACAGTGTTCATTTGAATATTGCAATTAAGTATATTCTGAAATAACTGCAACACAAAATTGAAATGTGCCAGTATGTCAGCTTTGCACCTAAAGATAATGTATATTTGGAAAGCTTATGTTTCTCTAAATAAGTATATGTTAATCAGTAAGCCATATCACAGTTTAAGAAATTGTATATACTTTTCCATATACACCTTCAGAAACCAGGTATTTTGCATATGATTGATTTTAGAAAGATTTTGAAGCTGGAGTTTGTCCATGTAATTTAAGATCAAAGTATAGTATATATATATATATGTACTGTATTTGCAATTTTCAAATTGTAATTTCCTATACATTTATTAAAGTATTGTTTTGCCATGTGGTTTATTAAAAATGAAAGTGTACAGTTCCTTAAATTAAATTTCTAGGGTTCTTTTACTGAATAATCATAAAGGGCCTTAAAACATAAACTTCTTAGAAAGAAAAGCATTAGAAAATAGGTTTCAACCTATCTAGTTTTATCATCTAATTGTAATGCCCCCTTAGATAAGAACTAAACCTGAAAAAAGTCTTCCAGATAGGATAAAAGAGAGTAAAAGGACCTTTATCTTTTTGTATCGGTCACTTTTAATGTCCCTGCAGCCCCAGCGACAATGGCAGAACGGAGAGAAAGAAGCTCCTGCAACAGTAGGATTGGGGAGGCCCAGGGGTAAGTCTGAGTGCAGCGGCCTGAAGTGTCGGTGACCAGGAATGCAGGCCAGGGGTCAGACATCACACCTCACAGGCCTGTCTGCCACAGCCTGTCTGCACGGTTCAAAGAGCTGAGAATGGTTTTCTCATTTTTTAATGGTTAGGGGATCAGAATGACAGTAATATTTAATGATGTAAAAATTATGTGAACTTTAAACGTCAGTGTCTGTAAATAAAGTATTACTTGAACACAGCCACGCTCACCCGGCCAAGCATAGTCCGTGGTGATCTCATGCTGCAGTAGCAGAGTTGAGTAGTTGCGACAAACACGAGATATTTACTGTCTGTTCCCTTTACAGAAAAAGTCTGCCGGCCTCTGGTGCACCCTGTTTACCCTGTTGTACCCTTTTAAGGCCTTAGCAGCATTCGTGGGTGCAGCAAGCTCTCCTAGCGCCTGCTCGGAAGGCTCTGTGCGGGTCGATCAGCCAGCCAGCTGAGTCACCAAAGGGTCTTTTCCTCCCTTTACCTTTTTTCTTTTCTTTATGCCCCTTGGAGTTTGGGGCAGAAATACAGGGAAAGAGTAGCAAGGTTTCCAGTATTATCTACGTACCGTATGTTCTACCTGACATTCAGCAGCAAAGCCATGTTTCTACCCGGAGCAACGTGATCACCAAGATCACTTAATCCTTCTCAACATAAAGCTTATTCACCTGCCTGTTAAATTTCTCACTTAAGTTATGACAGAAATGAAATTAATAAAAATGTATGTGTGTTGAGTACCTTATGTAGTTTGTGGCCAGTTGGGAGATCACAAAGGAAAAATGGCATTTTATCTGCTAAGTAAATTGAAAACTGGTTATCAGGCTTTTAAAATAGTATGTTCTTTAAAGTTTGCCAGTTACCTAGGAAAAGATTAAACTTTCTGAAAACAGTAATAAAATACAGTTTTAGATAAGTTATACTAGTAAATACTGAGATGTTACATATTCTTTGATTATATACCTAGATATATTTCTATTTTTGATGTGTCGTTTTTGGGGTCCATGTCAGATGCTAAAATAAATCCTAATTTGGGGTAACAGCCTTATGCTTTCTTATGCTAAACTTTCAGCTTTAATAGTAGAATAATATTTTTCGGTTATCATTCAATTCCAAGTATGATCTATTATAACTGCTACAAGCTATGAAATAAACTAAGCATAAATAGGAAGTATGACGCCTTATGACTAACTATCTCTATGTGAATCATGTTTTAGGAAGCTCAGTGAAATGCCACCTAAGATCTCATCATCTTCAAGCACAATTCTTGTTTAAGGCTCTCATTTATAGAATATAAACTGTAAAGTATGGCCTGTGGGTATTACACAATAAACATGAGGATGATACTTTGTAAATTACCAAATAGCTTCCATGCCTCCTGTCCTGGACTCTTCAAAGACTTGTTCTGGTTTGACTTTCAAATTCCTGTTGTCTGTGTTTCACTTGCCAGTTTCTGCATATTGGTTTGTGGGTTTGAGGGTTGTTTTTTTTTTTAACACTTTTGTTCACTTTAACAAAATGCTGACACTATGGAAGAAATGCATATGGGTAGGTTTTTCTCTAAAATATATTGAAATATTCCTTGGTAAGAGAGTAGGATTTTTTTTTTAACAGGAAACTTTTAGAGACCTCCCGAAGCAAGGCTGGCCCTAGAGCAAGACAGACCACCTCAGTTCTCTCGACTCTCCTAGGAATAAAGCTCTGACCCCATCCTCTTCTGTCATCTTTCCCCCACTTCCTGTCCAGAGGAAACCTGCTAACAGCATAAAGGTAGCAGGGATGTTTATCTCTGAGCAGTGAATGTTTGGCTCCAACTTCAGAACTGGGGTGAAGATAAGAGTTTCCTGGACTTGATCACTAATCTATCATATTCAGCTGTGAAGGCTATAGGACAAATCCCAGTTCCAACAGGCTTTTAATCCGTTACAGCTTGACTGGAGTTTCAGTATTAACAGAACACAAGCCTATTCCATCCTCTTTTTGATTCTTTGTGTAAGAATATTTTCCAAAACCCAGGATATTTTTAAAACCCCTAAGAAAAGTATTACAGAAGTTACAGTGTTTTAACCATTGATATACATTCGGTTTCAGAAGCATTCTCATCTTAGATACCATGATATTGAAATTGAGACATCTCAAGATGTTTGTTCAATTGTTTGGAAAAATTTTTTTTTTCTAGAGTAGATTGGCTTCCAGATGCCATCATTTTATAATCATTCATTCAACTAAGAATTACTCTTTGAAGGCTGCCTCCCTACCACTGAGCATGTTACAGACTAGAACATGAAACTCCTATTTATTTTTAAAATTAAACAAGAAATGAAACAATATTGCCATTTTGGAGAGCATATTGGGCCATACGGTCATCCCTATAGATAGATCACACTCCCATAAGGGATGGCTTGAGAAACTGGGCTGTGGTATAAAACCCATCCTTTCGGTAAAAACACACAAACTCCTTTTAATCTGGTGACTGCTTACTTCCCCACCCACAGTTCCATCCTCTCCATGACTATATCCTACCTCCCATGTATCAGCCATACCAAACTACAGTCAACCTTTGGTTAACGGAGGAAATAATATTTGCTAATTTGTATTGAGCCCTGACTGCATTTCAGACACTGTGCCATGCACATTTTATGTATTTAATCCTTGTGATGGTACCTTAAAGAACACTATAATCTTCATTTTGCAAATGAAACTGAGATCAGAAATGGTTAAGTGATCAAAGTCATATAGGTAGAGCAGTAATGCAGGAATAGAAGCCATAGACAACTCTTAAATACAGTTATAACTAGTAAACATGTAATACAAAAGGGATGCAATGTAGACTAATGTAGTTAAAACCATAACCAAGTTTTAGATAACAGTTGTATAAAAGTAATGGAAGTATAATAGTTTAGGAATGCAACTCAAATGTATATGATTACATGCAAGCTTAGCAAAAAAGTAGCCCAAAGTTTATGCTATTTCTTCATTGAGTTCTTGTTTTCTGAGGTACCAGAATGGCACTTAATTGCATCTCAGCACATTCCCTTCACTGGCCCTTCCTCTCCTTATTCCTCAGCCCTCACAGCCATGACTGGGAAAGGCTGGGATCCAAGCCACAGGGGCTGGACTCCTCCTGGCCTTCCCTCTATAGTCAGCCTGTCCTTTAAGTCCAGAACACAGCATTTCCCAGTCCACACCTGGTCTTGTTTGTAAGCAGGGGATGGGGGAGGGTATTCCATGTTACAATCAACAAACCATAGCACCCACTGGTCACAGCAGCCCCCCAAATCTTAAGTCAATTCATGCACAGTTTGAGGGGAGGGAAGGACAGCTATAAATTAAGAAAGGGCTGTGCCCACCAGTCAGCCATCACCCAAAAAGGATAGAGACAAAGAGCGAGCTCAGAAACACTGCACAGAGAGTGTGAACCCACAGGAAACAAAACAAAACAAAACGCAAGCCTCTGTTATTTCATAGAAATTACCAGGAAGGCATCCCCACAAGTCATGGAATTACGGGTTAAAGCTGATCTCATCTTGGTTGGGAGTCGGTAAAGTCTAGTTGATATCTGGGGTAGTTACTAGGGAGCTCCAAAGCAAAGAGATGCTTTCCCTGTGAGCTCACACAGAGGCAGGGACTCTAGAGGGCTGCCCGGGTTTCCATCCTGGCTTTCTCCCTAACAGTGAGAACTGGGGAAAGTTACTGAACTCTGTGCCTCAGTTTCTCCATTTGAAAATGGGGATAAGAAATGTCTCTACCTAATGTGACATATACGAGGATTAAATGAACCACATAATGAAAGTGCTAAGAATACACAAAACTCAAATGTCAGCTATCATTATTACAAGTGCATTTCTTCACAAATGCACTTTTTTTGACTAACTGAGCACTACGAGTCTTGCAGCTCCCAGAACAAGACTAACCTTCTTATCTTCTCCTCCTCTGCCCCCTTTGTTATCTGGAAGATCTTTTCCCCAATTTATTTAACTCATAAAAACGATCTCATCCTTAAAGTCTGTCCTCAAGCATCAACTCCTCCAAGAAGTTTTCCTTGCTGTCCCTAAGTGAGTTAGGAGCCCCTCCTCTGCTCCCCTCCCTCATTCGGTCACTGTCACTGTCACCATGGAGAGCCACCACTGTCTGATTACCCACAAACTGCCTGGGGGGGGACCCAGATCTCCTCCTTGAGTCTGCAGCATTAGAGACACAGGAGGGCTGCGTGAATGTTCCCACGGTTGGAAACTATACTAATTAATTATCTATATGCACAGATTTTTTTTTAAGGAGCCCTAAGTACCACCACTGTCAGTGCTCTGATCTCTTCCTTACCTCATAAGGTATCCAAACCTCTATCATAAAACTGCTCTTCTGTAAAGATATTCCAGATTGGCCATCTCCCAATGACCAGCTGGTTTTTTTGTATGTGGGATATGTATAATTATACTACAGCCATGCAAGTGTTTATGCTTTTCTTTATCTTTTCATTTTAGGATTGCAACAGAAATTAGACACTTTTCTGAAATACCCCCAGACAGTTATGCAACTAAATTGGTTTTAACAGCCAGCAGTTATTATCACTTACAGAGTCTGATAATCTCTCTTGGAGCCCAGTGGAAGGACTGAGCTGGTTCCTGTCAATTCTAGTCTTACTGATAACAGCTTATTTGTTTTCATAAAAGACTCTTTCTTTCTAAAAGATGAATTAATAAAGTGACTATTTTCAGCTTGAAATGGGGGAACAGCTCACACTACTTTCAAAGAACTGATGGATTTTAAATCAATGACCTCACTGTTACAGCATGTAGGCAAGTATGCACAAGCGCACTAGATTAAGAGGCAGGGGCTTTGCTATGTGTGTCTCATTGGACGGGTTACTACATTTAGCTGGTCCTCAGTCTGGCTGTCTGAATAAAAAAAACAATAACAACAACGACAGCATTGATTGAATGCTTAGCACCATACCTGCCAGGCAGTGTTCCAAAAGCTTTTCAAATATTTATCTTTTCTTAATCCATTTCAAGCAGAGACATTCTCATTTTTATTTTGGGGAATTAACTGTTCTGAAAGCTTTTCAGGTTTTCAGGAACCCTACCAAACAGCCCTGTGAGTTATTATAACCCCAGTTTTACAGATGAGGAAGCTGAGGCAGAGAAAGGTTAAGAAACTCACCTCCAGTTATTAACCTTGAGCTGGGATTCAAATCCAGGCAGTCTGGCCCCAGTGTCCACTCTCTTACCCTTTACCATGTGATCAGCACTGAGCTTGACCTCATAGGTTATCTAGTGCAGTATTGCGTGCTGCTCTAAGAGGGCCGGGGGTGGCTGCTCTGGGCCACAGCAAAGACCTGCCTGCGTAGGCAGCTGTCGGGGGCGGAGAGGGGTGGAAGTGGGTAACAAGGGGCATAGCAGGAATGTGCCTGTTTCATCAGTGACTGTCCAACCAGATAGACAGGTTACCTTAACTCTGTCCCTATGTCTCCCAGAGCTGCCTGAGGTTTCTAACATGTTTTTCAAATAAACACCCTGAAGGGCTGTGCCTTACTGCCTCCTCTCTTGCATACTTGGTTGGTGAGACACTAAGAAGAGACAGCGTGGTGCAGTGGAAAGGAGAGGGTTTGGATCCAGCCTGCAGTGGGTTCAGATTCGGCTCTGTGAACTTAATAGCTGTGTGATCATAGCAAGGGCTTGAAGCTGTCAGCTGTACAAGAGGATAACACCCTGGACCTCACAGGCTTGCTTTAGGGCTGAACCAAAACTGCATACATAAAACGTCTACACTGTGCTTGATGCTCAATAAAATGTCATCTCTTTTCTCCACTTCCCACTCCGTGGTTGAGAAATTGCAAGTGTCCCTGCAGGACACATATAATTAGTTTAGTCTAATTCAGGTATCATTTATTCAGCAAAGGATGTTAACCTGAGGATGGAAAGAAACTATTATCAGGGGTTTTATATCCGGTCATTTCATTCATACCAGCTTCCTGTACGTGGGGCAGAACTGACCTTGAACTTATCTCCAGCTTCACTCAGTGTGATCTTAGGTAAATTATTTGACATCTTCAGGCTCAGCTTTTTATTGGTAAAGTGGGGGGATCATACTATTACCTGAACTTAGAGGACTGTTGTGAGAATTAAATGAGATGATGTGTACAAAGGGCCTGGCATGTGCTAGGTGCTCACTCAATGGTGGCTGCAGCTGTCATTATTCCTATTTTGGGTTCCCGGGCTTCCTTGGCTCCAGCAGAAGCTTTCCTGACACCCTACAAACAGGCTCAAAGTCACAGACCTAAATATACAATTAAGATGCAGGATCTGCTTCACCAGTGAGTCATTCATAACCATCCCAGCACAGATCATGCCTTCAGCTCAAAGATGACATCCTATCATAGACCCTTCGTCTTCCTTCTACCAAAATCCTCTGCTTAGGGCTTCGTCTTCCTTCTACCAAAATCCTCTGCTTAGGGCTGCTTCTGGGGAACCATGGATGGGCACAAGAACCTAAAAGTTCTTAGGAATCCTCTTGGTTCAATAAACCCACACCTCCTAACTCAGGGTCTAAAAATTGTTTTTCTCTACAGGGAGACCTACAAAGAGATGTGTGTGCATCACATCACAGTGACAGAGGAGAGCTCAGAGGATAGGGAGCCCCATGAGGGGGATGTCCCCCCACCATGTCCCTAGGACAGGCACGACTAGTAATAGTATGAGTTCAGCACATGTCCTCATCTTCCCTCCCACCCCCACTTCACAACGAATGTCCCTCCAATCTGAAACACCAAGTTCACCAACTACAGCCTGATCCTCCAAACATACCTGTCCCTGTACCCGGTTCTTATTTGCACAGTAGGACAGTAGGCCTTATTTCATGAGTAAGATAGGGAGGGCTTTCATCTCTCACCCTCACCCTCACCCCACAGCCTTCCCAGGGCCACCTCCACAGCATCTGAACAGGCTTGAGCTACTCTACTTTATCATCACCTGGGATTCTTCCTACCATTCCTCAGTGGACTTCAAAGTTGAACACACCCATAGCCCAACTAAACTGAGCCCACTAGACTGTCAGCACTGTGCCACAGTGAGTGGCGCAAAGTGGGCCTCGAGAGATCACTGCCGAATAAACGACGAATGAATACATTTAGACTGTAGGGGAGTGGAAGTCATGACATGGAGCAGGACCTTGTGGGGCCCTCTGGGGTACCAATCCTTTCTGTGTCCCCATTTCCTGTTTGTAGGAGATAGGCTTCATTCACGTTGGCGTTGGGAACAGAGGAAGGTTTGTTGCAGGGCCAAGCAGGGAGAATGGGTGGCTCGTGCTCAAAAAAAACCCAAACTCTCTGATGGTTTTCAGGGAGAAGTTGTTATGGGCTTCTATATTTGGGGTGAGGGCCACAGGATGTGTGCCTTGCTTCTGATTATTGGTGGTGAGGCAACAGGGCAGTGTTCCGGGAGTCTTGTGCTCAGCCTGAAGCTGCCATCTTCCACCTGGTGGGCGCCTTAGTTCCTACAGAACAACTCAAAGGTATTATTATGTATATTCCTTGAGGAGGAACCAGGACCCTGCCCCAAAGCTGCACTATTGTTTCTCAGCTGTTCCTCCCTTGTCTCTGCACTCCCTCCCTTCCCTGATAAGGAACTGTTTGAATCTGCCCTTTGGAAGGTCAAAGAGGCTGAATGAAGCCTAGTTTCTATAAACAGGAAATGAGGGACACAAGGACAGGTGAAAGGGAGGGATTACAAAGGTACATGGAAAAAATTTGGGGAATGATATGTGTGTCCTCTGTCTTGATGGTGCTGACTGATTCACTGGTGCACAAATACACCAAATATTACAAAATCATACCCTTTAAATGTGTGTAAGGCATTGTATGTCAATTATATCTCAATTAAAAACAAGAGTAAAAAAATTCAATAAAATTAAAAATTCAGCTCCCAAGTCACTCTAGCCACATTTCAAGCACTCGGTAGTATTAACTAAAAAATTGGCACTTGCCATCTACCTCTGCTTGGATTAAATCATGAGCTGCTGCAGCTGCTGCCATCCAACACACCCTGAAAGGAGTTCAGGATGGACGTCAGGAATGAGGCCCTCTGTGCTCTGGGAAAACTGGCTAAACAGGCCTTCAGATAGACATTTTCAAGAGAAGATTTTATGACCCCAATTCTTGTGTCTCCTCCTATCTAGAAAAGCACTAAAATCATTAACAGTGACGTCTGCTCCTCGTGACTAGCAGCAGCCTCTGCCTAAATGTGTGCTTGATTGCACATCCCCCTTCACTGAAATCATAGATAACACTGAGTTTTCTCCCTCTCTGGAACAGTTTCTCAGAGCTTTCTGGGATGCTGTCTCCCAGGCTATAGTCTTCATTTTGCCCCTAAATAAAACTTAACCCACAACTTTCATGTTGTGTGATTTTATTTCAGTCAATAGTCTTGGCGACCCCACAAAGGGACCCAGAGCAGACTTCTCTCCTTTGCCTGAACTCTATGAGGAACCGGAGCCTTGGTACCAGCAGAGGCCCTTTGCACCCATCCACCTCCTGGGAGAGTCCAGATGAATCTGGGTGAGTCTCCCCTGGTTCTCAGGTCTCCCATATTTGTTGATGATCCTGAGTTTTATTTGGTGGTGTTTCCAGGTACCTGGCCCTCCAGTCAAGAGATATTGGGGGGAGAGACATACCCAGTGGAGATGTGCTGGATGGGGATGGTTGAAAGATACCAGGAAAATACCCATGCGGCCTGGTTGAAAGATACCAAGGTCTGGACTGAGTGGCTAGGCAAGAGAGACCAGACGCTTTTCTTCAGTTTGGCTACCTCAATAGAATTTGTCAGGGATAAAATTTCACTTTTATCCCTGACAAATTCAACTTTAAAATGAGAAATAGAGTCTTTCAAACAAAGAAACAAAGGGCATCAGAAAACCAACCTCCGACTAACATCCCAGCCAGATTCATGTACAGAGCTCATACTTACAAGTACCCACTTAATTGGGGAAACCATGCTAAAGGAGATTTCAATCTAAAATAGCCAATTTAGGGTTCTTTTGATATTCCAAAATTGATATTTTTGCGTGCACAGTTAGAAAAAGCCAGCCATAAGAGCAAACGGACGGAATGGAATGCTTACTTGATTGGTATTTAGAAGCTTCTAAAAGAGGAAATGATAAAGTAACTTCTTTGTAGGAAACCAACAAGAATTGCTTAAAACTGTATCAGAACTAAAAAAGGCTGCTAGCACTGACACTGTCTCTCCCTCTGCTTCTCCCACGTATTTTCTTCAATCTGAATTGCCTGGTCCAGACACGATCTCTTTTTCTCTTCCATCTTTTCCACCTCCTTCTGTTCCCTCTTCCCTGGTAAAGGAGGATAAAAATTCAGAGGTGATTATAGTTCCCCTTAATGAGAAATCTATTACAGGGAGAGGTGAACCGTCCTCGGTGCTCATGTACACACCCTGGACCCAAGCAGAACTTAGAGCCTTGTCTAAGGAATTTTCCAATCCAAGGTAGAATCCATTGGGGTTTGCTAAGGAGTCTGAGTTAACCATCCAGACCTATGAGCCCTGGTTTTCAAATCTGTATCAATTAGTTTCTGAAAGCAAACCAAGGGAATGGACAGAGAAAGCAGGTTGGAAACGACCTCTAATGGACTTTGAATTACATAGTCCACAGGCTCACACTGAATACAAGGAATTAGCTCAATAATTACTCAGATTTAATCCCAGAGCTTTTTCCAAAAAGGTACAGATTGGACAAAGATTCAGCAGTGCAAGCAAAGACCCGATGAACCAATTCCGGACTATTATCAAAGGTTTAAAAAAAAACTTTTAAGGACTATTCTGGCTTGACACCTGAATCATTCTCTAATCACCAAAATGATCCTTTAATTAACTCTGCCTTTTTGGAAGGCTTAGATGAGGAATTGACTACTCTAGTCAAAAGACACAGTCTAGGTTGGTCCACATTACCTACAAACGCCCTTCTTATACTGGCTGACCAACTTCTCAAGACCATTAAAAAAAAGAAAAGAGGATATCTAAAAAAATCATGAACCTTCAATTGTGCTAATTAAGTACTCAATGCCAGCTGAAGTTTAACCGACCCCATTTAATCCACAACCGATAGAGAAAACCAACGTTCCCTTTTACTGCAGAAAACCAGAGCATCAGAAAATAAATTGTAAGTTAAGAAGAAGCCTAGAAGGAAAACTGGATTTTAGACCAGAATTACAAGTTAAACAAGAATAGGGCTGCTCTCGGGGGACATGGGGCGTCTTCCCCCTTCCCCTCTCTAACACCATAGGAGAAGTAGAAATGATTGTACAAGGAGAAACAATTAAAGCCCTGATGGATACAGGGGCCACCTTTTCAGTCTTGAACCCTACTAAAAATTAAAGGACCTCTCTTTCAGAGTAATTCCTTGTACAGATGGTAGGGATTTCTAATGCACCTATTAAGGCTTTTAAATCATTACCTTTAGAATGCTACTTAGGGGAACATAAAGGAAGGCACTCCTTTTTTCTAGTAGAAAGCGCTCCCGTTCACCTGATAGGCAGAGATCTATTCGAAACTCATGAAATCTGTATTTCCTTTACTATTGAAGGAGAAATGTTCCTAGATCTGAAGGACCAGACATCCTTCGTCGTATAATGTTTGTGACTCATGATGAGGATGACACTGAACAAGGCAAATTGCTAGGCTTAGTACCTAAAGAATTGTGGGCACTTGATTCTACCGACATTGGAAGAATACATTCCGCACCTGACCCATTAAAATATTGCCATTCTGTAGGGCCAAACCCTGATGCCTTACTGTCCATATTCCTAAAAACAGTGACTTCTTTTCTGTGATAGAGCTCTGTAGCACTTTTATTTTTTTGTATTCCTGTACATCCAGATGATCAGTATCTTTTTGCCTTTTCTTGGAATGAGAGGCAATATATGAGGACTGTAATGTCAGAGGGCTATATTGAAAGTCCCACTTACTTCTCCCAGATACTAAAAGCAGACCTAGAAAATCCTTTCAGAATTCTGACACTGAGAGAACAAGCACTTCTAGGACAACTTGCTTTTCTCTCCCTGTGCCTTAAGACCAGGCTCTCAGGAACATTTATCTTACCTAGACCATCTCTAATTCCTGAGACGGCAGGAAAGAAGAAAAAAAAGGGGGGGGGGGGATGAAGCCTTTTAAATTTAGCTTGTTCCAACTGTTAAAACTACTGTATTTTATATTGTAATACCTGATTCATGACCAAGTTTAGAAAATGAAGCTATGAGATCTCTGTGTCTATCTATATGTCTATGTGTGTATCATATGTGTCTACCTTTGGATGGTATTATCAAAATTAAATTGTAAATGAGCTCTACTTAATTGGCCTAATAGGAAATTAAGTGCTTATATAAATTTTCAGAAATTTAAAAGGAAACTGGCCAGAATGAATTTCAGGTTCACATGAACTGGGAAATATTCAGTATTAAATTAATACCTGGTATTAAAGTTAAAGCTTGCTGATCTAATTAATATAGGCATGTCTTTAGACTCATCAACATTAAGTATAATACCTTTATTGTAACTAGGTTTAATAGAAGTCATATAAGATCCTATTGTATCTGTTGCAAATTTGTGGGCAAGAAAAATAATTTGGCATGGTGCAATTTTTAAAAGTAAAGTGAATGCAAATGAGATAAGAGCCTCTGGATGAATTCTTTAGGAGTAATATATTTTAGAAATGTCTACTTAAAAAGAATTTCTCCAGATATTTGGTAACTTAAATTTTTGAGTTGTGCTAAATTAAGTTAAATGGTGGAAGTTTATTGAATAACGAGATCATTCCCAAATATAGTAAGATAATGAAACATGAATTACTGAATATTGGCTTCCTTTTGCAGAAAAGCTAAAGTTATGTAGGACTATTAATCAATGTTTAGTGCCCAAATAAGGTATTTTCTACAAGAAAGCACATGGTGTTTTATAAATTATTATTGATATTTATGTTTGCCAATCTACAGAATACTAATGTAAAAGATATTCATAATTGCTTAGTTCTTAGTTTTCATTAGAAATTGAGATTTTTAAGAGTTAAGGATTCTATGTCATTCTAAGTGAAGTAAGCCAGACAGAGAAAGAAAAATACCATATGAGATCGCTCATATGTGGAATCTAAAAAAAAAAAGAAAGAAAAGAAACAAACAAAGCATAAATACAAAACAGAAATAGACTCACAGACATAGAATACAAACTTATGGTTGCCAAGGGGGTAGGGGGTGGGAAGAGATAGACTGAGATTTCAAAATTGTAGAATAGATAAACAAGATTATACTGTATAGCACAGGGAAATATATACAAGATCTTATGGTAGCTCATAGAGAAAAAAAGTGACAATGAATATATATATGTTCATGTATAACTGAAAAATTGTGCTCTACACTGGAATTTGACACAACATTGTAAAATTATTATAAATCAATAAAAAATGTTTTAAAAAAAGAGTTGAGGATTCTATTTTTAAAATTTAATTAAAGCTACTAAGAAAAATAAAGGAAACTTTCAGTATACAGTAGGAAAGTAGGATGTCTGATTCCATAAAGAAGGTCTGAGGAATGGAATTGCATTTAGTTTAAGGGAAAATAAAACTAGGTTTGTCCTATAGCTGGTTGTTTCTGGATGGAGAAAAATAAGAAGCAAACTAATGTGGATAAAGAAAGTGGAAAAGAAACCCTAGGAAGAGAGCTTTGTGTATGATCAGGACTAGTTAAATTTAGATTTAATTTAAATAAGTAAATGGATTTGATTGTTAAAAATAAACTGATGCAAAATTTGAATTTAGTTTTACTCTCTGATAAGAGGAGATTTTTCTTAAAATGTTGATCTGTTTTTGATAATAGAGTATAAATTTTCTTTTACCTTTAATTGTAAATCTGTTATAAGTTTCCATATTTGCCTTTGAAATGTTTTATCCCTTTGGCTAAAGAAATAAGTATTATTTCACAGTGACCTATAATCCTACCGAAGTGTTTAAAAAAAAAAAACAAATCTTTTTGATATTTTTTGACAAACTTCCCAAATCAAATTTTAAAGAAGTTTCTTTGACCTCTGGCTAACTTTGAGATGCTTCAAAGGGCTCTGGAAACATCCCAAAAAGAGATATTAATTAGGTTCATTTGGTATGTTAAATTGCATGGCAAGTATTACCAGATAAGTAACCTTCTTAGGTTATAGTAGGAAAAACATTATTAATATATATATTCTAGAAATTATATGTAATTCTTTTTTTTAATTGATTTATAATCTATATGGAATTCTTTTTTAAAAAATCTGGCATATCCTGGTAAATGCTACCAATCATAATTCTAGTTATTATCTTAAAGCATTGTAAGCAGCACCTAAGTTTCTTGTCTGTTGCACTGTAATAAGGTTTTTAACCATGCCTTAAGTTTTTTACCATCATAAATAGTTATGGTTTACTCTGATGCCTTTGCAAAATGCCTCTTCTTCAAGGTTTATAGAAAAGGCTTTTCTGGTAAGTACAGGTTTCTGATAACAGTCAGACCATAATACTGGACTGGATAAGAACTGAAACAATTCTAATGGAAAACTTGTTGGCTTCATAAAACCGTTAACAAACAGGATTAGTTATATAGGACTGAGTGAACTGCTGAATAATGGCTGTAATTTTTATGGTTCCTGCCTGAAACATTACTAGCTTTTATTTATTTATTTTTCAATTAAAAAACATTACTAGCGTTTAATCTGTGTTTTCCAGATATAAAGAAACACTTCTCCTTAAGTTAATTATGACTCACAGCAATTTGGTAAATGATACCTATGTAAGCAGACTTGGAACAGTTATCTTTTCTATCTGATCCCTCCAGAGATTGGAAACGCTTAGATTCCCAGTGGCTTTATCAGATAAATTATGAAGACCACGTCCTACCAGGTATAGGAATCTCAAGGTATTTTGAGAACCTTGAAAGGAAAAGTCTTCACCTAAATCTGTAAGGCAAAATCTGTGACAAACCCTTGACATGGCTTTCCTGGCCCTAGGAGACCTTATGAAAATTTCAGTCTGAGACTCCTTATGAAAAGTTCCAGCACAGCCAATGTAGAAGAGCCTATATGATCAAATAATCAGACTTAATTTGTGGACAAATTAATCTTGATTTGGATGTATTTGATATAAATATGGGTAACTTTAGAAAGAAAAGATTTATGTTTCAGTGAATATTAAATTCTAGTTTTGTTCATGGAGGTCTGTATTTATGACCTAAGACTCACTTCCCAGATAGTTCCTTGTTGTTTGGTTATATTATTGCAAAGTTTAATTGAATTATTGAAAGGACAATCTAAGTTTGTTTCTGAGGCTTATCTCAGAAATCTATTCTTGGACGGAAAGCCAGTGCCCTGTGACCTGCAACCAAGAGATTATGCATCCTGGAAACGACAGGATTTAAAGGACTATCTCCAGCCGAGATGGAAGCACCTTTGTCAGGTACTCTTAACTAGCTCATGTACAATGGACTGAAGGGAATTGACTCTTGGATTAATATTCCTGCTTACAAAAGGCCTCCGCACTGAACTGGCCTATAGAAAGGACTGCTGACCTTAAAATCACCTTAAAACAATGCTCAAACAAAGGAGAAGCTACCAGACTAGGATGAGAAGATGACATCTGAGGTAGACAGCTGACCCAAGACACCGGACCAGGCCTGTACACCAGTTACCTTGATAATTGTTCACACCTTTGCTTATGAGCTAAATGTATTTCAGTCTTATGCAGAGTTAAAGTTAATCTAATTGTTAGGTTTATGGTCAATTACTTATATCCAGTACTTCTGGGTTACCTTGGTGGGTTTCCCCACTCCAGGGCTCTAACTAGATAGCCTTTAGGAAATTTATTCTAGAAGAAAGAAATTATAGTTCTATTTAGGAAGCTATTGACATTACTAGGTGGGATCCCTCACATGGCCAATCAATAATACCTGCTCTGAGCCTGGCCATAAATATGAATTTTCTTTTAAGATCACTCAAAGCAACAAGCACAATTTCAGCCAAAGAATATAACCTCCCACAGTTACGGAAAGGACTTATATGGTTAACACCAGGCAATGGACATTTAAGTTTAAAGGTTCCCCTATGTTGGGAAAAATTAAATTATACTAAGGATAACCAATCTAATAACACTAGGAAATTTGGCTGGGCATCTTACGAGCAATGTGTTTTATAACATCTTCCTTACAGATAAGGATGGGTACAGAACAGACTGTCAGATGACCTGGGGATACAATGAGCTGCCCCTAGTGGAAGTTCTTGGCTTAAATTCTTACTTATGACCTTACTAATACTGCTAACTATATTATTTGTATTTTGCCTATTTTACAAAATTGTTGTTTCTTGCATTACCAAATGTGTGACTGAACCTCTAATGAAATAATGACTAGGCAACTTGAAACAGTAGACCAGATAGATATACACTTCTGTATGAGACCAATGATTGTAATAGTGTGACTCTAGCTGTGGGAAGAAGCAACAAGAGGGAATGTTTTCCTGGACGGTAACAGACTAGTAAGACAGGTGGTCCAGAGACTTTTTGCTGCTGTTAATAAAGCCTAGTCCTGTAATAGCACATTGAGCGGCCTATCAACGAAATCCTTGCCTGACCTAGGAACAAGCATTCCCAGCACCGTGGGACAAAATGGTCATGAAATACCTCCCAAACTACGGTTGAAATTTATCACCATGAGGGAGCCCTGCTAACTAAAAATTGGCACTTGCCATCTACCGCTGCTTGGATTAACTCACGAGCCACTGCAGCCACTGACCTCCCACACACCCTGAAAGGAGTTCAGGATGGACATCAGGAATGAGGCCCTCTATGCTCTGGGAAAATGGGCTGAACAGGCCTTCAGATAGTTAGATATTTTCAGGAGAAGATTTTATGATTCTTGCATCTTCTCCTGTCTAGAAAAGCACTAAAATCATTAACAATGACGTCTGCTCCTGGTGACTAGCAGCAGCCTCTGCCTAAACGTGTACCTGGCTGCACGTAACCTCTTCACTGAAATCATATATGAGTTTTCCCCTGCCTCTTTGGAACAGTTTCTCAGAGTTTTGGGGGATGCTCTCTCCCAGGCTATAGTCCTCATTTTGCTTCAAATAAAACTTAACTCACAACTCTCACATCGTGTGATTTTATTTCCGTCGACAGTTTCCAAGTCTCTCTAGCCACATTTCAAGCACTCAATAGTTTTATGTGGCTAGTGGCTACCACTTTATTTTCAGTGCTGAATACTATGCCATTGTATGGATGTACCACATTTTACTTATCCATTCACCTACTCAAAGACATCTTGATTGCTTCCAAGTTTTGGGAATCATGAATAAAATGACTGTAAACATCCAAGGCAGGTTTTTGTTTAGACATAGTTTTCAGCTCCTTTAGGTAGATTCCAGAGTGTGATTTGCAGAATCAGATGGTAGGAGCAGATTGTGCATTTTTACTCTGCTGACCAATACGTCCTGGAAACTCACCTCCTTGGTTCTGTGCCTGCAGTCTCTCCTGGTTCTCCTTTCACCTCTCGGCCACTTCCTCTGGCTTCCTCACCTCCTCCTGTTCCTTAAAGGTTGGAGCCCTGTCCTTCCACCCCATGATCAGCCTGGGGAAGTTCATACATTCCTGGCTTCAACCCCTGGAAAATCTCCTTGGGGAGCAGAAGTAGGAGTGAGACTGTTTCCACCAAGTACAAGTGAAACTGAGCAGGACTCTGTGGAGCCCTCCTGGGTACAAATCCTTCCCAGGTCCCCTATTTCTCATCTGTAGGAAATAGGCTTCATTCAGCCTCCTTGACTATCCCTGAGTCTGAAGGGCAGATTCAAACAGTTGGTAATCAGAGAAGGGAGGGAATGCAGAGACAAGGGAGGAACAGTCAAGAAACAATAGTGTAATGATTAAAGCAGGGTCCTGGTTCCTCCTCAAAGGATATACATAACAGCATGAGTTCTTCTGCAGGAACTGTGGCAGAGGTAGAGGCAGAGGATGGTAACTTCAGGCTGAGTCCAGGAACACCATTGTGTTACCTCACCACCAACCAATCAGAAGCAAGCCACACATCCTGCAGTCCTCACTCCAAATTTTGCCTATAAACTCTCCCCCACAGCCATCAGGGAGTTCAAGTGTTTTGAGCAGGAGCCGTCCACTCTCCTTGCTTGGTCCTGTAATAAACCTTTCTCTGCTGCAGGCTCCAATGTTTCAGTTTGTTTGGCCTCACTGTGTGTCGGGCACACAAACTTACGCTCGGTAGCACAACCTGTTTGGAGCTGACGTGGCGCCACCTGCCTCTCTGTGGACTTCTTCACCAGAGAGGGGAGAGGCAGCAACAAGCTCACGCTTCCTCCTTTGAGGTGCTTTTTTCTGTGCCCACATGTTCCCAGGGTTTGGGGAGGCTGAGCCTTTTCCTTTCTGCTAATCCAAACTGTGAAGGCAACTAATTATGAGCAAAAGAATCACAGAAGCAGAAAGAAAGAGACACAGTCTGTCCTTGAGGGCAGCGGAGGACCCTGCCGGCAGGGCAGGGCCACACAGCTGCTGTCTCGTTCTGGATCAGTCTCTGCGCTGTGTAGTCACTCTGGCAAGTTACCTCAGTTTCCATGTTTCGGCTAGGGTTGCTGAGTATCGCCAAAGGTGAAACGTGTGGTGCTGATACGGAGCAGAACCCTGTGGCCCCCTCAACCCCAACCCCACCTCTTATTTGTAGAAAAGCTGAAGTCTCCCAGGCCTCCCTGAGTCACAGAAGAGCAGGCTCAGGTAATTGATTAGGACAAGCCTGCAGGCTTTGGAGGATGGCAACGATTCTGATGGCCTATTCTCAATGATTAACTGAGATTATACCTTCATTTCCCTTTAAAACTTTCATGGCAGAACAGAATCTTTGGAGATGGGGCTCTTTTTGGAGCTGGGGAGGGATGCTGGGTCCACCAGATTGCAGGCATTCTGCTTAAAAGCACCTTTCCTTTTTGTCACCAAGGCTGTTGTCCCCAGGATTACACCCCTGCCTCTCCATCAGCTAGAGACCAATTACTCTCATCTAAGTCTCAAGAGGCAGCTGCAGAGAAGAAACAAGAACTGGTTAGAACCAACGGAGTCCAAGATGATGGAGGATGTGACTCCCAGTGGACCTTGAGCCTCATTATACACTCACTGTAACATATTAGCATGCTAAATGACACACCCACCAGCGCCATGACAGTTGACGATTGCCATGACAACCACCAGAAAAGCCCACACAAGGACTGAAAAGCTCGAACATGAACTGATTGGCTCCATCACACTCAGAAAAAGGACATGATCGCAGAGGCTTCCCAAAAAAAGGCTACATAGCCCGAACTGGGCCAGAGCTGTCTCTACCAGACATCTTGGCTGACCGCTCCCCACTCGAGCATTTTCCTTCCATCTCCCCTTCTGAGCAATAAAGTGGCTGTTCACTTCATCCCTCTGCCTCTGCTGCATGAATTCTTTCATAGCCAGTGACAAGGACTGATATTTTAGTGGGCTTCCTAATTTAGGGGTCTCACTATCTGCTAACAGTGTGACCGGCACATAGCAAGCCTGTAATAGGGAAGAACAAATCTGACTCCATATTAGATCTGTTCCTTTAGTTCTAACCCTGTGCTCTGTTTCCTGTGCTTAGTCTTACTGGTTCTGCACCTTTTGTAAAAAAAGAATGTTGTATTTCTAGCCTGAAATATATAGGATAGCCCATCCTCAAGTCTCTGACCATTAAGGGTATAACATTTTCCATTCATACAGAGATAAAAGGCTGCAGAACAGACAGTGACATTTGCCTCCTTGCAGGTTTGCAAGAACATCATGACCTGACCTATGTGGACAGCTGCAAGAACAAAGGATTCTAAAGCCAAGAAGTTTGCAACAACAAACCACACCCTTTTTTAGTATCAAAGGAGCCTGAATTCTGACGAGTAAGATGGTTCTCCAGGACATTAATGTGCCATTTTCTTGGTCTGCTGACTTTCCCAATAAAGTCTTTATTCCTTGCCCCAACACCTCATCTCCCAATTTACTGGCCTGTTGTGCGAAACGAGTTTGGACTGTGTAACAAGCCCTGAACAACTACCAGTTTCTCCTCCATTCCTCGGCCTCTCTAGCCTCCAAATGCTCCCCTCCAGCTAGGGCCAGCCCTCCTAGTGGCTGGATGGGCTATGGGGGCCCAGAGACCTTACACCCTCTGCTCTCCTGCTTCTGCTGAGAGGTGTAGGCTACTGCTGGCAGATGCCTGGGGAAACTGAGGCTCAAGGGCACCATTTCATCTTAGCAGCAATTAAAGGTGGGAAAAGCAAGAGTTCTTGTCCCTTTGGGGACACAGTTAGTTCATTCATTATAAATACACAGCTGAGAAATATGAACCAATGAAACAAACAACTATGCCAAAATCCCACAATTATGAAAAATTTATACTCAATGAGTGGAGGACAACAAAACCACACAAAGAAGAATGTATTTAACAAATTCTGCTAAGGAGTATAGAGGAATCTGTTAGGAAGAATGGAAGTTGATTCATGTCTTTCAATTCCTGTCACACAAATTCTAGATCAGGATATTCTGCAGAATCGTGTAAAAGATTAATAGGTGATGTATGAACGCGTTTCACTCAAACACACCGCAGAAAATCTGCCTCAGGTGCCAGAAATACCCAACATGTGTTCGCCTCTGTTTGCTGCTGTATTCTCAGCCTCTAGAGTGTCTCACAGTAGTGCTCAATAAACATTCGCTCGATGAATAAATTACCATATTTATGATCTGATAAGCACTGTAACAAAGGAAGTTGTTTAGTTTTGTCTAATTCATTGTTTCCCAAATTTATTTGACCATGGAACCCCTTCAGAAAATGCACTAACATCCAAAGAGATAAGAGGAAACTGGTTTGGAAAACATTTTTAGAAGAAATATATATTTATCTTAATTTAGAAAAAATATATATATATAAAACCTACTATTGAAGTAATTTGAAAAATAGAGTGAAAAATGGAAAAGAGTAACCACAGGAGCATTCAAGTATATTTACAACAAAAATAATAAAAATTAAGATAAAAAAAAACCATTAGAATGAGAGAAACTGTGACAACTGTGACAGATAAAAATTTACTAATAAAATATACAAAGACCAAATACAGACTCATAAAGAAAGCAGACTCCTAAACAGGCAAAGAACACACTGACCAGGCAGTGTGTATAAGAAGGAATTGTGGTCAAGCATTTAAAGGAAAATATTTCATTTCACTAATAATTAAGGAAGTGTAAATTAGCCCACTTCCAGACCATTTTGCAAATGTTCGATCAACAAGCTCTTAAAATCCTGTTTTAAAGTTTACTTTTGGAAGACTTTGAGGAAACACACACTTTGGGACATTCTAGAGTTGCTGTAGGTTGGTACAGTCTTCCTGGAGGACAATCTGGCAAAGTTTATCAAACAAGACATTAAAATAGCTGTACGTTTTGACCAAATTATTCCCTGCAGAAAAAATTCAAGGGAAAAAAGCCAAAACAAAATGTTTGCATAGGGCAAGAATTCTGAGGGGGAAGGAAGGCAGAGAGAGGTGGTGGGGGTATGCAGACTCCTTAGTGGAAAGAAAGAATCTGAATTACCTGAAGACTTTTTGCAACCAACATCTGCTTTACTCCTTCCCTGAGTTTCTGATACTTTCTCTCCATGCTGTTGCCTATATTCTCCTGGTTAGGAATCCCACTCTACCATTCCACCTTTAACGTTTTTATTTTTTAACTTTATAACTGAAGTGTTAAATGTATTTTAAGAGCGTAAATCAAACATAAATGATCACAAGGTGAACACATCCACGTAACTACCCAGGTCAAGAAATATCACATCAACCGCCCAGCCCAGTCCCAATTTCTGCCTCCATTCTCGCTCCATTATCTTATACCTAACGCTATAAAATGATCTGCCTGGTTTTGACCTTTGCATAATCATTATCACATAGTAGGCATTATTTTATGTCTTACTTCTTTCACTCAACATTATGCTTGTAAAATACATTTAGGCTGTTGCTGCAGTTTTTGTTTGTTTGTTTGCTTGTGTTTTTTGTTTGGTTGGTTGTTTTTTTTTTTTTGCTGTTAGGTATTCTATTATATTAATATACTACAATTTATTTATCCAGCCTATTTTTTATGGATGTTTGAATTGTTTGGCTATTTACAATTATGCTGTTACCAATCCTGTATACCTCTTAGTGTATATGTGTACACATTTTTGCTGGGTATGTACCAAGGAGTCGGGTTGCTATGTTATAGAGTAAGTCTTTGTTCAACTCAACTTTTTTTAGATAATGCAGAACAGTTTTTCAAAATTGTATTGGTTTGCACTCCCCACAGCAGTGTATGCGGATACCCATGGCCTCACATTTTTGCCAACTTGGCATTGGCAGTCTTTTACTTTTAATGATTTTGGAGGATAAGTGGTGGTACCTCACTGTGGTTTTAATTTGAATCTTCCTGATGCAAATTAAAGTGAAGTGAAAGTGCTCCCCCTAGTGAATAAAATCTGAATTACCTAGAAGGGTAGTTTGCTAGAAGTATTTAGGCTTCCACTGTATCTGGGCCTTCCTCCACCTCTCCTCCTCTCCCAAGAGTCTCTAAGAACGAAACGCTGACCATCTTTCATAAGTTCATTGTCCATTGGATATCCTCTTTTACAAAGTGCCCCTTTAAGTCTTATGCTCATTTTTCTATTGAAATATTTTTTATATTAACTTGTAACAGTTATTTACAGATTCTGGCAGAAATTCTTTGACAGTTTCATGTGTTGTTGCACACACGTTTTCCATCTTAAACTTTTAAATCAACTCATTTTCATCCTTACAAAACAGAGACTCAATTCAAGTTCAGTTTGTTTTGTCATACTCAGATATGACCAGTAGATGGCGACCTAGCCTTGCGCCTGAGCCTTCCATTGGCTGTGCCTGATTCTCTCAAAAGATTTTACAAGCAAAGTGAGAAATCAAACTTTAAACCATTACACAGCTAAATGAAACACAGCTAGAACTGGGGGGGGGGGTGTTGCTGGTGAGAACAACACATTAATGTCTTTTGCTCATAATAAATGAATAAAAAGGTCTTTACCACAAGGCAGGAAAGACGATGAGGCGAGGAGGCCCTGAGGTGGGCGGGGTACCAATTGAAAACCGTGGAAACAGCCTGAGAGTGACCTGCAGGAAGATGAAAACAGAATTAACTACGATGCGTGGCACGTGGACACGGTTCCTCCGTTCCTCTGTTTACAGAAGGCAGGTGCCCACGAGCACAAGGTCTGAGAGGGGAGAGGAGCAAGGTCAAGGGGACAATTTTACCACTTTCTTTCCCTGATTCCTCTTTTCAGTTTTGTTTTTATTAATGATATCCTGTGATTGCCTAAAACTGACTTGGTGGGCCTCAAAGACCTGGTGGGAAGCCTGTCTCCCTCTGCCTCTCCTTCCGTCTCCACTCAGGGTGCAGGCTCCCCTGAGCTGACCCCTAACTCTGTTGTGGACAGACCTTCCAGCCTCCTTCCTCCTCCCCAGCCCTGCTCCCCACTGAATGAATAAATGAATGAATGACAAAGTCCTGGCCTTCCTGAACTTAGAACTCAGAGCGCATAAAACCCACCCTCAAAGGAAAACCCCAGGGGAGAATGTGGAATAGAGGTGCAATTCCAATAGGGAGCTTGACGGGGCAGGTGTGATGGGTTGGCTTGTGATGCACAGTGATTATGAGCAAGGGGAATTATGAGGACGTTTAGTGGACAGGAAGACGGGCCCGAGGCATATTTGGGATGTGGTGAGGTGACCCCTTCTCTCCAGCCTTCACAATGGTCATTGGCCAGAACACAGAAATATCAAGCCAGAGACTCAGCTTATTTCCTGGGACAGCCAAGACAAGATTTCCAGCACTGTGGGTGTCACCACCTCTGATGTCCCTGAGACTTGAAGCAAAGCCTGGCACATTTACAAAGTCGAATGAACTCACTGGTACTTTTCATTCTCACCATTCAGAAATGCCTGCAGGTTGGGTTGCACCCCTGAAACTCTCTCTGTCCCACATTTATTCAGACCCAGCAATACCTGCCTTACAGCCCATGGACATAAAGAGAGGCACAGAAAGAGAGGCTTTTTCTCTTTTGTTTTCTTCACTGGGGATGATTGAGCAAGCCGGGTTTCTGAGCAATGTGGAAGTTCCAACCCTCCCAGGATTTCACACTTGCAAAGGCAAAGGACCTTGCATCACGCAAAACTCCTGGCACTGGGGGCTGCCAGGGTAGGTGCCCAGAGGCTGGGGACTGGGTGGGACAAGAAAGTGCACGCCCGTGGGTGGGATGGGTGCCCAGGACCAGGCTCCGCTCCTCTTGGGTCTGTCTCTAAAGGGGGATGTTTAGGCTAACTGCCCGTCTCCTGCCTCCCACACTGATGGCACCCACAGCCCGGGGGGGAGAGGATGCCAGGCAAGAATGCACATTAGTGTCAACGTTGTCCCCTAAAGTTTGGGGCTTGGAGTCTCCCCCTATCCCCTGGCCCAAGTAGCATTCAGTGGTTTGCTGGAGTTGGTTTGTAATGCCTGTAAGAGCTACTTGTTAAATTTTCAGGAATTTTGCAAACCAGTTGTTAAATGATCATTATTTTAACAATTAGATTATAGTCTCACTAGAGAATAAGTTATATTTTTAAAAAGCAACAAATACTTAAAACTTCCTGATTGTATTACTGCATTTTGTAATGACACACGCTTTTGAGGCTGTCCACGCCTCCTGTGCCTGCTTACTGGGAGTATCAACCACAGTGTGCTGCTGCCCACCTCCTCCCATTTCTGTATTCGAGAAATCAATAAATGCAACCAATCAGAGCTTTTTGCCCCAAGTGCCTGTTACACAGTTGCCAGCGCACCCCTGTATCTCGCCCACAGCTCTGGGGACCTGGATGTGTGGGGGCTGGGAGGACGGCCAGCCCTGGGTTTTCCGCCTGCTGCTGCCTACTCTGACCTTTTGCCAGGCAGACAGGGAGGAAGGGAGGGGAGGAAGCGGAAAGACACTGGGAAACACCCTTGGCTCCCCTGGAACACAGAAGGGGAGAGCCTGGCTCACTGGCAGGTGGGTAGGACTATCTGGAGGAACTCAGGGGAGAAAAGCCTGGGATGTGAGGAGGGTGATGAGTAGAAATGAAATACGTTAAGTGACAGAGTGGAAGAAAGGGTAGCAGCCCAGGAGGCGGGCCTGGAGAAGACAGAAGAGAAACAGAATGTGGCATCCTTGTGGCCACAAAAGGGAGATGAGCCCAGAAGACACAGAAGTTGAGCCCCATGGAGCTGGGGTTTTGGTGAAGGCCTGCAGAGCTGGTGCCTGTCCTAGGCTAGAATGATGGGGTAATGATGGGGAGGCTGGAGGAAACAGACAGGAAGTCACCTGCTCCCAGTCCTGATGTGGCAGCTTCTGGGGCTTCTCCATCCTCCCTGACTCCCTGACTCCCTGACTCACTCGTCAGCACCCTCCTTAAAATTTCCCCAGGGCACCCCTGACCACCTCTCACCATACACTCACCCCTCAGGCGTCCAAAGCCTTCTATTGCTGGAAACACCCCTATTGCTACCTCGAGCTGGTTGTCCCACAGGCACCCGAACTCCTCACCTAGTCCTCCAAACCTGCTGCTCCCCACAGGTTCCCAACTCAGGAAGGTGCCAAACCAAGATGGCCTCCTTGGTCCAGCAACCCTCACAGCTCAGGGGAGCCCCCTCCATCTCTCCAAACCCCTCTTCCTCCCCCACCCTGCCTCGCTGGCCTCTGACCACTGCTTCCCAAACTTAAATGACTTTTTCTTTCATGTGCCTCACATTTTGAAAGATGCCTGTAACAGTGCATGTATTAAAAATATCACCTACCCTTAAAGTTGCATATACAACTTCCAATCAAAATTTCACCCATTAAACACCCACTGAGCAGTGCCGGGCCCAGCAGGGTACCAGGTACGAGGGATGCAGAGGAGAGCAGGGCCCAGTTCTGGTCTTCCAGGGCTCAGGGACTTCTTAGGGAAAAGTCACATAAAGTTACAATAAATTGTAAGAGTGCCCCAAGGTAAGGACAACACAGGATGTGCACTTGGTCCTACTGGACCCTGGTGGTAAACCTGCCAAACCTAGACATCTGGGCACCCTCCTTGCTGCCTCAGTATCCCTCACTTCTCACGTTCAGTCACTCCCCAGGTCCCTGGAGCACATCCCCTCTCCTCCACAACCTCAGCTTGAGTTTGGTTCACCACCCTCTGCCACGTGGACTCTGTCTCCAGATCAAAGCCAAAAGGGGATTCCTGGAGCACAAAGCTGACCGGGTCATTCCCTTATGTAAACCTTTGGTGGCTCCCTATTGCGCTTAAGATAATGTCCAGCCTCTCGTTAGCTTGGCTTCTCCGCCCTTTCTGATCAAACCCACATTAACACTAGGATCATTTCTCACTTACTTGTTCACTTAACACCAATTTAATTGAACAATTACTGGGCGGCAGGCATTGTGCGGGGCACCAGAGTCCTGAGAGGACATGGTGCTCACCACTTCCTCTCCTGGAGCCTGTGGCCTAGCAGGGGATACAGATATTAAACAGACACTTGGACAAATGCTTATCATTGTGATGATTGCAGGAAACAGAACATTTCCTCCTCGACTCCCTGCTTTGACCACAACTCCTGGCAGTGCCTGCCTCCTGGCCCTGCCTAGGCTGTTCTGGCGGTTCTGTCTCCCCAGATGCAAAGATGTGGCCTCTCCTTCAGTTGGAGATCTTTGTACGGCTATCCCCCAACCCCTTCCACTTCCGCCTCAGATCAAGGTTCTCTCTTCTCAGGAATCTTCTCTGAACCTCCCTGTGGTTCCAAGGTGGCTCTCAGCCCCAAGGACGCTGAGTAAGGCCCTGTGTCCTCCAGGCCGAGCACAGGGCTCCTGTGAATGACTGCTAGTTCCTCTTGAGCCACGTGTGAGTATTTGCATTAAAAAACTTTTAATTATAAGACTATTTACATTGATTTCACGTATCAGGAAATGCTGGAGCTGAGTGCTAACCAAGGTAACAGAGAAATACTTCTTAAAGCAAGATGCTTGTGAAGCCAAGAACTTTTAGGGTGACTGTGACTTAGTGAAGAGGGGTGAGTCACGGAGGGAGAGGTGGCTATAGGGTGAGGGGCGCCTGCCATCAATCTGGCTTTCTTTGCAGGGGGGCGAGGGGGCAGGGGGGTCCCCATCTTTCCCACGGGCTCTCAGCCCAGGAGCCCCACTGAATTCCTGCTGTCACCCACCACCCTGCGCCCGGAGCCCAGTGTCTGCCCCTGGACTTAGCTCCTGTGGGCTGAGAGAGGGGCGCCGGGAAGGGAGGAGGGGAACCCCAAGGGGGCGGGAGCTGCTGGACCCTCCCCTCCTCCCCACATCCTAGCGCTGCTCAGGGCAGCCTCCCGACCGGCTGGGCTCCCCCTGGGCCTTGGGGACCACGTCCACTGCCCACCTCCGGAGTCCCCCGTGTCTGCCTGGGCCTTGCAGCTGCGGGCAGGCCCAGGAGCAGCAGAGGTCGGGTAGGGAGGCGAGCCTTGTCACTCACCCTCTCTTAAAAGCCTTGCGTCACCTCTAGAAGAGCTTTTGTGCTGTCTGGGAGTCCCCCACCCCCAGCATCTTAGCCACAGAGTCCCCAGGCTGCTCCCTCAGCCTCCCCCTCCCTTGGAACCGTGGAGTTGGAAGATCACCGGGTCCGCGCCCTCCCCTTCACAGCTGGGGGAGCCGAGGTCCCGAGAGGGAATGAAGTGCGCGGGTAGGTGAGGGCAGCCTCGCTTCAGAACAAACAAACAGGAAAGGCCGCCTCCTGGGCCTCTCCCAGCCCGGCGCCCCTCTGCTGAGCCCTGCTGCCGGCCTGTGGGGGGGTAGCTTGTCCCAGCTTTCCCAGCTAGTCGAACCCGGAAGTTAGGCCTCCAACAGATGAAACTGCCAGGAGTCACCGCCGCCCCACCGGCCCCTCCGCCCGCACCCACCTCCTTCCTCTGCCGCTCTGCCAGCTCCGCGTCAGGGCAAAGATTGGCCCAGCCTGACAGGCTCTCCCAGACGGGGGCCCGGCGCAGGGGCTGCGCACTGTCTCCGAGGCCGGACTCACCTGGCTGAGGAGTGGCTGCCTGACCGCCTTAAAGAAGGAAACTCGGCCCAGGTGTGCCCTGTTTACCTTCCCGGCTCACTTACGCGGGACTCTCCCCGCCTGACAGCATGAGGCCCCGGCGCCTTAGCCCAGCCCGCAAACCTTCCCCATTCCGGCCACAACCTGCCGGTCCGGCCTCATCTCCTACCACCGGGGACCCCACACTCCTTCCTGCATCACACCGTCCTCCGGGCCTCTCTGGCTTATAGGTGCTGTTCCCTCTGCCGTGAACACCTTTCCCTGCTTCTCCCTATGACGAACTCCTCATTGTTAAGACCAACCTCAAGGACCATCTCCAGGGATGGAGGGCAAAGCACAGTGGTAGAGCACGTGCTTGGCATGTGCAAGGTCCCAGGTTCAGGCCCCAGTGCCTCCGTTAAGGAGAAAAGTAAAAACATAAACTTAAATATATATATATATATTTTTTTTTAATATATATATTAAAAGAAGACCAGGAAAAAATATCTCCCATCCTCTGCACAGATGTCTCCCTCCTCCTCCACCTCTCCCTCCTCCTCCACCTCTCCCTCCTCCTCTTCCTTGTGCCTGGAGCGCTTCTGTACCAACTTTATAGATAATAAAGAAAATACAAGGTCATGAATCTCTGTCCCCACCAGAGTCTCAATACCTCAGGGACAGCAACTGTGTCTTTATCTTCAAATTCTTGGAGCCCAGCACATAGCAGACACTCAAAAAATAGAATAAAAGGCTAAACAAAATCAATATATGGACTCTGTCCAGAGCTAAATTAGGAAGCAAGTCCTAACATTACATAAGGATCCCCTTCCAACTCATTTATTTAATAAATGTCTATTGAGTATGGCAGTGTGCAAAGCACCGTACAGACAAAGTACTGGGAAGTCAAAGCTGGAGCAGGCACAGGAGCTTACATTTTGGAGGTACAGACGAGGCAGAGTGTGACTCATAAGGAAATGGCCGGCACTGAGTGACCACTGCTGTCATAGGCAGGCCATCACATTTAGTCCCACAAGGTAGGCACTTTGATTAGTCTCCTCAGTTTTACAGATGAGGAGACTGAGGCTTTCAGAAGTGGGAAGACTTGCAATAGTACAACTAGTAAGTAAGGGAGGCAGGATTTAAACTCAGAGCCCACACACCCAAAGAAAGATCTGGTTTAAGTGTTTTATTATCTTAAGTGGTGGCCGTCAACCTTGTCTGCACACTGCAAACACGTGGAGAGTGTAAAAAGCACTGAGGCCCACCTGGTCCCACTCCAGAAGTCCTGATGTGCTTGGTCTGGGGTGCAGCCAGGGCTGAGAACTCTGCTCTAAGTGGGGGAGTCTGGTCTCAGGTGTGTGAGGTGAGACCTACCTGCAGCAGAGATGCTCCCTGGTGGGGTCAGGGTCCTGGCTGTGGAGACCCTGAGCTTTCCTGTCCCCTTGGGAGGGGACCCAGACAGTGTGGACAGGGCTGGTGCTTCCTCCCTCACATTCTCTTGATGTCTCACCAGCTGTGACCTTCCTGTGGCACTGGAGTTGCCACAGACACCTTAGTGGGGAAATTCCATGGTTTCCATCAGAGGTGGCGTGGGTTCTCCTGGATGCCAGCCAGCTTTCGGTATGACGGAGCCAGTAGCCATGAGCCATGGGTCATGGTGAAGGCAGCTGATGTGAGGACCCTGGGTGGGCAGCTTGTGGGCTGTGGACCTGTCACGGGCTGGAAGGGACTGGAAAAACACCACACACCTCACAGATCCCAGGAGGCAGGCTCTGTGGGGCAGAGGCAGCAGAGCGGGGAGGGCTCCTGGCTCCTGGCTCCTGATCTGACTGCTGCCCTGGACATATGCTGGACCCCGGGCACTTGCAGGCTCCAAGGGATCCCCAGAGCCATCCTCAGATGGCATGGCTGCAGCCAGCAAAGCTGGGGTTCCCCTTCTCAGGCCCAGGCAGTGACTCAGGGACAAGGATGGAGAGCAGACAGTGACCTCAGCTCCCTTGCCCACTGGGGAGCGGTGACCTTGCCCCAGAGCCCCATCAGGAGCACAGAGAGCTGGGCCAGTGGGATGGAGGTTGGCAGCGGGGCACATGTGTGTAGGACACACAGGACACCGCCCCCATTGGCTGACTGCCTTGAGCCCTCGTCCCTCACAGAGGTGCTGTGAGCATCATTTCATTGGGTCCTCACCTCAGTGCTTGCGGCAGGTGCCATCCCTTCCCAGCTTTTCAGATGCTGGGAGCATGGGGCTCTCCCAGATCACATGGTCCTTCAGTCAGCAGAGCTGGTTCACGTCTGGGGGCCCAGGGTGAGCAAACTAGGCTACCTCTGAGATCTCTCCCAGTGCTGAGAATTTTTTTTTTTTTAACTTTTAAAATGAATTTACTAAAGAATGATCTTATGATGGCAACATTTTATTTGCTTTTAAAATTTTTTTCTTCAAGCTTTTTTTTTTTTTTTTTACAATCTCACCTTTTTCTGGGTGGAGGGAGGTAATAAGGCTTATTTATCTATCTTTAATGGAGTCACTGGGGATTGAACCCAGGACCTTGTGCATGCTAGGCACACACTCTACCACTGAGCTATACGCTCCTCCTGGTTTGTTATTGAAAGAAAAAGTTCTATTTCTTTATGCTGTATAATAAAGGTAACATAAGAAGGCACAGAGTTACAGGCTTCTTTCTACTGGAATTCTCTGATAGTACAGCGCAGTGTAGTCATTTCTGCAATGCTTGAATAAATTAAGAAAATGTCTCTTTTATGCTTCTCTTAAAAAAGTGATGAACAGTAACAGGGGATGATATAAAAAAGGCCATTTTTTTCCTGTTCATTCTGTAGTACCAGAGCCAGTATTTTTACCATCACAGGCTACAGCTGTCCTGCCTCTCTGACCCTAAATCTAGATGAGTCTTGGGCTCTCTGACCATAAGGCCCTCACTTGGGATGGCCATGTCTATTCTTCTAATCTGGGGGGCTGGGATGTGCCCTGTGGCTTCCCTGCACCACAACCACGTGGAAGCGGCTTCCTTCACACTGCGAACAACTGGGTAAGACACCAGAGGGGCCACAGCAGAGGGTGGCCTCACCCCCAGCCTGTGCTTATTTTTAAGGGCAGAGCTCCTGTTTGCTTTACTTTTGTGTAAGCCCCCTCCCCCATCACCTTTACATGGCACATGGCAGATGCTCCTTGAGTGTTTTCTGAATGATTCAACCCAGGGACGAATCCTTTTGCAGAGACCTGTGCCACAATTGACCTCTAGCATACCTAATCTCCAGGTTTTTAAATATTCATTTATTCAACTAATGTCTGTGATGTGTGCCGATTACATACCAGGCACACATGCCAGTGGCTAGCGATCCAATAACAAGCAAAAAAATCGCTCCTCATGGCATTCTAGTTATGTGGGGGTGGAAATTAATCAGTTTCCCAATTGCACATAAAATGACACTATGAGAACATTACTGAAGGAAAGGGCCACGGGACTATGGAAGTGCTGGCAAGAAAGCCTGCCCGGGGCTCAGGGAAGGCTTCTTGGAGGAAGAGGCTTGCAGAGGTTCCACCCACCCATCCATTATGGACCGCATTCCAAAGCCGGCTTAACAAGGCGCCGGCACACACTGCCTGCTCAAGTCATTTCCTCCAAGGTCCTTCAGAGCAAGAGGAAAACCGACACCTCTGACTACACAGCCCTCACCCAGTGCCATACTCAAACTCTTAGGTGTAAGTTTTCCAGTTAAGGGGAAAAAGACTTTTTTGTTAGTTTGTGCAAAGCAGCTTAAACTGAAATTGACCTCCCATGTGAGGATCAGGTTGTTTTTAGTAAAGGGAATGAGCCAGCTCTCCAGGAACCTCAGGGACGCACCCAGATTGCCCAACACCACGGGGCTGGGCAGCCCTGGCACCTCCCAGCCCCTTCCCCTCTCAGTGCCAGCTCCTCCGGAGCCAGGGGTCCACAGGGGACCACCCAGATGGAACCCTCCCGGGGTCCGCTCAGGGCGAGGTCTAGGGCAGGCCTGGAGGAGTGACCCTCAGACCAGCCACATGAGGCACACACCAAACTGTCAACAGTGAGAGGTGGATGGTGACCGTGCCCTCTGATGCTGTGCCTCTAAGAGCCCCGCCCCTTCCCAGGGCTCTGAGCTGGTAACAGTAATCCTGCAGGCTCCGGACATGTGCTGCCTCCCCGCCCTCTGCTTTCTTCCTGGCTTTCTGCTCCGGTCTCCTTTCTCTCTCCTGTCTTCTTTCCATCTCTACTCCCTCAGTGACTTGGGGTGCCAGTGGCTCTATCACAGCCCTGACTTTTCTCTTGACTGTAACTCTTGTCTCTTACTTAGAGCTTCTGAGAGAGTGTGACCAACATAATAAGCCTTTTCAAGCCAGGGCCTCGTGGGGCTTTGAGAAGGGGACTGAAAGCCCTGCAGTCCTCTAAGATCTGATCTCATCTCCTTCCCATCCGTTCTCCTTCCTGCTGAACAAACTTCTTCCTTTTGGCTGTAGAAAGCACTACTCCATCACCCGCAAACCTTCCTGATGCTGTGGCTTAGAACATAAACTCTGGGCTCAGTTTCCCAAGCTTTGTCCTCCAAAGGAAAACCCGTTCTCTCCCAACATGCCTACTGGCTTTCAGGCAGGCTGTGGTCTCAGCTATGGATTTTGAAGCATCTGTGTTGATCTCTGTTCTAGACCAGAGCTTCTCAAACCTTAGCTGTGTGTAATAACCTGAAAAGGCTGTGTGTTGAAACTCAGAATCCTGGGCCTCCCTGACAGAGACTGAGTTTCAGTACATCTGGGGAGCAGTCCCAGGGTCTGCATGGCTCCCCGGGGATGCGGATGCTGCCAATTCACGCCACTGCACTTGGAGTAGGGCAGCTTTTGCATCTCAGTTCTCACCCAGAGGCGAGGACCTCCTGGCTTAATGTGGGCGAGGAGGACTACATGGAAATAATGAGGGATGAGACAGCTCAGTGAAGACATTTCTAAATACTAGCCTACTAGTATTTAGTGCAGGTTTCTCCCCAAGATGAATCCCCCTTTGCAAAGCAAGGTGCTGAGGAGCTAGGAAACACCCAGGTCACCCAGCTCTTGACTGGCAGAGCCTGGAGTCAGGTGCTGACCTGTCTGCTTGCCCACTGTGTCCACCATGAAGCTGAATTAATGTAAGATTTGACCATTACTGGCAGAACCACTGCCGTCTGTCCCGGCATGGGTGGTCAGCTAGTGTCATCTCTGCAGAGAAATGAAGATGTTCCCAAATGCATCTATCTGTGTGGAGCCCCACACCTGATTACTCCAGCCCTCCTCAGGTTAGGGTGTTGGGATCCGTGTGATGGAACAGGCAGCCAGGGTAGCCTGGCCAGGAGAGGGAGAGGCACGCTCACCTTGAGTCTCCACACCCCACCTGGCCCTCCCGGCTCTCCTGATAGCAAGAGTTTAAGGGACATTTCAGGACTGGTCGACATTACGGCTGGGTGAGAATCCCCCACTGATTACCAAGTGTTTCAAAGGAGCAGGGAGCTGCAGCACAGCAGTTCTCAAAGTGTGGTCCCCAGACCAGCGGCCTCAGCCTCACCTGGGAACTCGTTAGAAACCCAAATACTTCTGTCCCACCCCAGAACTACCAGAGCACACACTTTGGGTTTGGGGCCCAGCAATTCACATTTTAATGTGCCTTTCAGGAGATTCTGATGCACAGTTCAAATGTGAGAACAGTATTTCTACTGAAAGAACCAGCCAGATTCCCGGTGTCGTTTTGGGAGGACTTGGTTTGGGGACATGGAGGGCTCCCTGCTCTCTGGGTAGGCTCTGACACCCCCGAGGCAGAGGAGCTGGCCAAGCGTATACTAATCCTGCTGTAAAGTCAACAGTACCTTCTCCTGCCTCACTCGGTTACAGCCTTGCCCTGGAGAGGATTGACAGCGGGTTGGTGTGGTTGCTATGGTAACCCTTGTATTCTGCCCAGGCCCTTCCTCTGCGGGTGGTAATATCTGCATCACAAAGACACTAAGTAAACCCCGTGTCCGGACTTGCTCCCAGGTCTCTCCACACTGGAGCCTGGGGAAGCCTATTTGTTATCACTGCAGGGACAGACTCACCTGCAAGTCCTGGCCCATTTGGTCTTGTTGGTGTGTTTCTTACAATCTTCAGTACCTTCCAATTTCCTGTTTTCAGAAAAGAAAGCAAGTAAAATGACATATATAGTTGTGGGGAGATTACGCCATGTGGTGGAAAAATTATGCCAGCCTCTGTTATTTCTTAAGGTGAGATAGAAAATAAATGTGGAGCAGATTTTTTTTTGGATGATGTAATTCACATACCATAAAATTCACCCTTTTTTAGTGTACAGTTTGGTGAGTTTTAATTTAAAAAGTAAACCGTACCACAAGAGTACTTTCTGGGGGGATAGAAATGTTCAGTAGGTTGTTTTGCATGATGGTTTCATGCGTGCAGATAATTTTTAAAACTCTTCTAACTGAATCATTAAGACTTGCTCAGTTTATTATATCTAAATTATACCTCAATTTAAAAAATAATTTAAAAAGTAAATGGTGGTTCTTCAAAAAAAAATCTGAAACAAAATTTGAGAAATGTTCAGTGGTTGACTCAATGAACTTGTCTGCAAAATAACAAGCAAACAATAGGTCCCATTTACCTTGTGGTATGAATCCCCTTCTCGTTAATGTTGATAAAGGAGAATTCAGATAAGCAAAAGCATTATAAAATAATGTGAGCAGGTTACTTTGCCTGAAGCAATACAACCTTAACAAACACCAAGAGAACAGTATCAATTTCATGATTACACACAGCTGAGAAAAGGAACAATCACGTGTATTACTTGATGTAAATACCCAAAAAATGGAGTTTAATTTTTTAAACAGAATAGCCTCTCTCCAAATAAGCAGTATCTGATTACACATGTATTATAAGTCATACCAGGTGAATGAGCAAGTCGGTTTTAGCGTGTCGGCAAGAGTTATAAAATTGGGGGTTTTCCTTAATTTTATTCTAATTTTCATTTGAAAATTGCACAGAGGCACAGATGCACAGAGGCAAATGATGTAGTAAAACACTACTAGAACAAAAAGAGAAACTAAGCCTTAGTTTCTAGGGAGAAATTACATAATTGCTTGAGGCAACGTTGTATGCATGGGGGGGGAAGCTATTATAAGGGATAATTACCAGAAAAACCACCCAATTCCTATAACTCTCTTAGGTACAGGCACTCAACTTCACCCCCCTTCCTTGTTCAAACCACGTCATTTTGGAATATGTGATGTGCTTGTGGAATGTAGTGATTACTACATATAGACAGTTGTTTCTAAGGACATATTTTTATAGCCTACATATAAATAATTATTTTTGTTATTATGTCTTTTCTAGATGTAAGACCAACTCTGTAGGCATATAGGCAGGGATTCTTATCTTTAGGTAGGTATTGTGTAGGTGAGAGTAAAGGTGAGTTGCATTTATCTTTGGGTGTGTTCGTGCTCTGGCAAAGGTTTGTAACTTGGGCGT
This sequence comes from Camelus dromedarius, assembly GCF_036321535.1. Taxonomy (NCBI): domain Eukaryota; kingdom Metazoa; phylum Chordata; class Mammalia; order Artiodactyla; family Camelidae; genus Camelus; species Camelus dromedarius. The sequence continues at coordinate 19,046,153 of NC_087440.1, forward strand.
TGTGAACCAAAGGTGCGCCAATTACCAGAAGTAGGTATGTGTGAATTCCAAACAGGCAATGTTCTCACTCATGAAAAGAATGTAATTTTTAAACACATGAAGAGCTTTCCACTTTACAGTGATAATCACTTTTTTTAAAAGAGAGAAGGGAATACTTATTGAACAACTAGCACATGTTAAACACCATGTTAGATGCTCTATTATCCCACATCATCTTCACAACTAACCTGAGCAGGTACAAATCAACCCAGTTTCATAGACCAGGAGTCTGAGGTACAAAGCAACACAGGTAGTAAGTGGCAGAGTGGTCTGATTCCAGAGCCTGTCATTTCGTTCTCTACCACAAAGTCTGCACTAAAATGCCAGAGAATTTCCCCAAGAAAATAAAAAATAATGGTGAATATTTAATTAGACCTCACTCCAGCTTTAAGTGATACAGAGTGACTTTTTTTTATTCAGAAAGCTTATTTTACGTCTTTTTTTTTTATGAACGAGTATTCACATTTTATTTTTATGAAAGAGAGAATTATAGGTGTTTGTTTCAGGCTCAAGGCCAGAAAGTTGAAAGGACTCTGGGCTTTAGCTTAATTGCAAGCTGGAACAATATCTGGAAAAAACTGGAACCAACAAGGGAAGGGCACTCCTTCCCTGGGCTCCATGAGGCATCTCCTGGTTCTCCTTCTGAAACTATTTCTCTCAATCACTGTCTGGGACCAAACCCGTCCTCCATGATAACATTCCTCTCTGTTCAGTCTTTATATCACTTTAGATGCCCTCTGCCTTCTGCAGGCAGCTTCACCCATGCCCTGGCTTTTACATCCCTTGAACTGTCTCCAGCTCACACCCCTTTCCAGTTTTCTTAGACAGCTCCCTGGGCTCTCCAGTGGATAATTTCAAAGGCTAACTCATTCCTTACCTCCCCATCCCGTGAACATTCCATTTCCTCCCTCCTGTATTCCCTGTCTTGGCACCACCACCCACCCAGCTACCTGGGTGAGAAGTTTGGCAGTTATTTCGGACCTCCCCTAGGAACATCCAATAAGCCTTGAGGTCTTCTCGTCAATCATGTTTCTTCCCATTCCCTCTGCCACTGCCTTGGTTAGTTATGGCACTCACCTGTACCTTGGACCACTGGCAGCAGCTGGTCTCTGGCCTCCAACCAAAAAAGTTCCTTCTGGTGCGCACCCCACCTCTAGCTGATATAGCCAACACTCCATTAAGGAAACTGTATTATCTCCTTCTCCATCTTCAAACCCATTTCTGGTTCCTTTGTGCCTAGAAGATACTAGCATAAAAGGCCCTACACATTTCACCCACCCCACCTTAACGCCAATATTAAATTCCACGTACTAAACCACTCCAAGTTTACAGAAGATGTGAGATTTTAGCCCTCTTTGCCTTGGTAAATTTCCTCTAGTTCAACTGCCTTGCTGACTTCTAATTATTGTTTTTTGAAGAAACCAGGCTTTCAGGGAACCATCTTTCTGGGGGAGGCTTCCTTTGTACCATGTGCTTGTTTCTGTCCTTGCTTCATTGTCACTGTACTGCTTGGATCTGTTCACAGGTGCGTCTCCCTTTCCCACTTCAGATCCTTGAGGCCAGCACAACACCTACCACACAGTGAATGGGCAATGACCGTATGACTTCCTAAACACTTAAATTATATGAAAATGTCATTATTGTAGTTCAAATTTTAAAAGTTCAAAGTCCACATCCAAGAGAATCTTATTCAGATCGAGCTCTGCAGAGACAGCAATCCTACTACACAAGCTCCTTGGGAATCACTTTCATGACCACATATCCATCACGTACTCAGTACAACAACCTAACAACCAAATGCAACAAGTGAAACTTGGATTCTGGACTTAAAAATACAGTTATAAAGGACAATTAGAGGAAATAGAAATGGATTTTATGTTAGGTGACAGGACTGAATTAATGTTAATTTTCCTAGGAATGATAATGATATAACAGGATGGTATGGGCACAAAAAACAGACATATGGATCAATGGATCAGACTAGAGAGCCCAGAAACAAATCTACACACCTATGGTCAATTAATCTTCAACAAAGGAGGAAAGAACATACAATGGGAAAAAGACAGTCTCTTCAGCAAATGGTGCTGGGAAAACTGGACAGCAGCATGTAAATCAATGAAGTTAGAATATTCCCTCACACCAGACACAAAAATAAACTCCAAATGGCTTAAAGATTTAAACATAAGACAAGACGCCATAAACCTCCTAGAAGAGAACACAGGCAAAACATTACCTGACATAAATCTTAGCAATGTTCTCCTAAACCGTCTACTCAGCCAATAGAAATAAAAGCAAAAATAAACAAATGGGATCTAATTAAACTTATAAGCTTTTGCACAGCAGAGGAAACCATAAATAAAACAAAAAGACAACTTATAGAATGGGAGAAAATATTCGCAAAGGATGTGACTGACAAGGGCTTAATTTCCAGAATATACAAACAGCTCATACAACTCAATAAAAAAAAAAAAACCCCAATCCAAAAATGGGCAGAAGAACTAAACAAACATTTCTCCAATGAAGACATACAAATGGCCAATAGGCACATGAAAAAATGCTCAATATTGCTAATTATCAAAGAAATGCAAATCAAAACCACAATGAGGTATCACCTCACACCAGTCAGAATGGCTGTCATTCAAAAGTCCATAAACAATAAATGCTGGAGAAAAGGGAACCCTCCTACACCATTGGTGGGAATGTAGTTTGGTGCAGCCATTATGGAAAACAGTAAGGAGATTCCTTAAAAAACTGAAAATAGACTTACCCTATGATCCAGCAATGCCACCACTGGGCATATAACCAGAAGAAACTCTAATTCTAAAAGATATATGCACCCCAATGTTCATAGCAGCACTATTTACAATGCCAAGAAATGGAAGCAACCGAAATGTCCATTGACAGAAGACTGGATAAAGAAGTTGTGGTATATATATGATGGAATACTACTCAGCCACAAAAAAGAATAAAATAATGCCATTTGTAGGAACATGGATGGACCTGGAGATCATCATTCTAAGTGAAGTGCATCAGGAAGAGAAAAAAAAATACCATATGATATCACTTATACATGGAATCTAAAAAAAAAAAAGATACAAGTGAACTTACTTACAAAACAGACAGACTTACAGACAAATTTATGGTTACCAGGGTAAAGGGGGTGGGGAAGGATAAATTGAAAGTTCAGGATTTGTAGATACTATTATATTTAAAATAGATAAACAATAATGTCCTACTGTATAGCACAGGGAACTATATTCAATATCTTGTAATGGCTTATAATGAAAAAGAATATATATATATATATCACTATGCTGTACACCAGATATTAGCACATTGTAAATCAACTATACTTCAAATAAATAAATAAATAAATAATAAAAGAGCATAATATACAGAGAGATATAGCAAATGTGGCAAAATGTTAACTGATAAAAAGTGTGATTATTCTTTGTACTAATTTTTCCACTTTTCTGCATATTTGAAAAACTTCAGAATAAAACATTTGGGGAAAATGGTAAGAACATTACCAAAAATAAAAATCAGGGGAAGGGCAGGTGGGAGGGTACAGCTCAGTGGTAGAGCGCATGCCTAGCATGCCCAAGGTCCTGGGCTCAATCTCCAGCACCTCCATTAATAAACAAACAAACCAACAAACCTAGTTACCACCCCTGCAAAATAAACTAGTTAATTAAATGATAAAAATAAAATAATAAAAAAATAAAAAATCAATTAAATCTTTTGACATTGAAGTGTCAGTATTACTTTTGGCCTTTCTCCCTCCCAAACCTGCAGCATGGTACCTTCCACTGCCAGGCTCACCCCTTAAAGCCTTTCTTTCATTTTTAAATTTTTATTTCTCTTTTCTTTTTCCACTTTATTTAAGAAAAAAAATTGGAGGGGGTAATTAGGTTTATTTATTTTCAAATGGAGGTACCTGGGGATTGAACCCATGACCTCATGCACCCTAAGCACACACTCCACCACTGAGCTATACATACCCTCCCCTTAAAGCCACTGTATTTCAAACAGTTTTGTATTTCAAAGTTGAAAGTCACAGACATCCCTCTCAAAATACTGCAATTTGCTCTCCCAGTTGGCCGGTCATCCCAGGCTGTTTGTTCATTTTTATTTGCCTAAATGGTACATTGCTCTTTAGAAGCTTAAACAAATAAAACTGTGCTTCCTACTTGGTCCATGTAATTTCTTGAGATTAACGATTGGAGATTTTCACAGGGGAAAACTTGAGGTGATAAGGAAGTAGCAGAAGTTGCAGAAGTAGTCTTGCTTTAATCCTTTCAGAATTGCCAAGTCTCTAGTAAGGTCTAGTGAAGTTTTTATTGCCGTGAAGGTGATTATAATTTAGCCCTTCTCTTAAACTTCTATTATATTCAGACAGAAATTAAGAAAAAAGGATTTATGATCTTTATTTAAAAGAGTTAATGAACCTAAGTATATACTCAAGGGAACTAAAAATACATGGCTACACAAAAACAGGTACATGGCTGTTCACAGCGGCATTATTCGGAACAGCCGAAAGGTGGAAACAATCCAAATGCCTGTCAAACGGTGGAAAACAAAATGTGGCATATCCATTTAGGGGAATTTTAGTCATACAAAGGGATAAAATACTGATACACGGTACCACATGGATGAATCCTGAAAATATTATGCTAAGTTAAAGGAGCCAGGCACCAAGGCCACACAATGTGATTCCGTTTATATGAAATGCCCAGAATAGGCAAATCCCTAGAGACAAAGTTTGTTGGTGTTTGCCTGAGGCTGAGGGCAGAGGGGTCAGAAATGAGGGAATGACTGCTAATGGGTACAGGGTTCTTTCGGGGGTGATGAAAATATTCTGCAGTTAGGTGGTGGAGATGGTTCTAAAATTCTGTGACTATACTAAATGCCACTCTATTATGCACTTTAATGGAGGAATACTACAGTGTATGAATTGTATCTCAATTTTTCAAAGAAAAAGTAAATGAAAAACTTTTCTATTTGGTCCCATTTTCAAGAACAGTTGAGGGGGAGCCCACGGAATGCTGGGTTTGACTGTACATTCGAGCTCCAAGTGACCACTGGTCAGAGTGAAGAGGAGGCCCAGATTTGTGGGGTGCTCTCCATCCTCCCTTCCCCAAGTCTCTCGGGAGCACCACTGTTAGTCTTGGCATCAAAGGGGCCAATCTCAGCACGCCCCAGTTTCCTAGCACCACCAGCATCCCAGCACTTCCTCCAAGACAATCCTCATGCGCGTCTCATACCCCCATCTCATCTTCATTTTCCTCACTTACCATTTTTCATTCATCTCCGTCCAGAACTGGTTGTGTTCAATGCTTTATCTCAGCTGCACGAGAACCATACCAGACTAATAGTAGATGCTCAATAGATTTCTGGTGAATGAATGAACTTAGAAGAAAGTTTACACAGAAATCTGCACTGGGTGTTATTTTCAAAGATGAAGCACCACGCTTCAAAATGTGTTTTTCTCCATAGAAATGTGTATCTAATCTTTAAGAAATCTTGCTCAAATGGTATTTTATTGCAGACAATTAAATTCACAAAATTTTACACCTCTTAAGGAAAACAGGCATCATAAACACAAAAACTTCACTATGTAAAACTCAAATTTACAACAAGAAAATAAACATGGAGCTTAGTTTTGGACGATGTGGTTATTGTTGCACTACCTTTATAATTCCTCATCCAGAGTCCGAAAACGTAGGCAAGCCCTAAAAATGTAGCAGAAGCATTTCCGCACACTGGTATCCATAATCTAGTTTGTGCAGAAGTGTTTCCACTAGATTCATAGAGTGGAAGGAAAAGGCGAGGACTGGTCATCTGGTCGCACTTCGGACCACCTGCAACTCTTCAATGGGCTTCCATTCTTGGTTGATGGTTATAAGCTTTAAAAAAGAAACGCAGGAAAATAAAATTGTTTTGTTAGGATCTGTCCTTCATCCTCACATCCCCTTTAGGATTTGTCCACACTGCCCTTTGGGAAAAGCATAGCATTTGTAGTCAAAGAATCATCTCTTTCCATCTCTAAAATAGTAATATGGGCTGGTTTCTTTCACTCTGTCCCTCTAAAAAGACTCTGGGTTCCTGAGTACTATCGGATCAGAGGGAAAGGTCACATACATTTACCCTACTTTCACTTAACAGGTTCTAGATTTTAAAATTTCCTATGGTTTTATGAGAACTATAAGCTCAAAACGTGTGTCTGCTTCTTGTGTGTGGATGTATAATGCTCCGAGCAGAGAGGCAGGCACACAGCAGGCTCTTAAAATTTCCTCATTGTAATTACTCAGCGAAGGTACAGATGATCAAAGTTCCACAATAAGGGAAAAGGGACAGTGCCGTGGACAGTCCTTGACTTCCAAAGTACTCGCATTCAGAGATCCTCATTTATTCTCACAAGTTTTCTATTATTCCAGGAACGGGGAATTGTAGGTAATTTTAAAGATCCTAAATGTCTTTCCCTAAGTCAAACTGTGTTATTTGAAAGTTTGTTTTTAAAAAAAACAACTTTCTTGACAGACCTAACTAGTGTTCATCCCAACAGACTTTAGACTTTACTTGCAAAATATTTAAAATGTAAAAAATGTTTGCAATAGTCTTAAAATTAACTCATTTGAATCAGTGGATATTAGCTAGTTTTGCTTAAAGAGAATGTCGCTCCTGTTTTCTTTTTTTTTTTTTTTAACCACAATGGCCCGTATATTTACTTTAGATAAATAACGGGTAAAATGAGATTCTGTTACGGTAACAATAGAAGTTCATATTTGAGTGCATATTTATGGACCAGGCACTGGGCTAAAGGGCTCTCATCGATTTTATCTTCTTTAATCCTCTAAGCTCTGAGATAGAGCCCTATTATTGAGCCCATTTTATAGATTCTGAGAGCCTCAGAAGGCCAACTTGTCTAAAATCACCTGTGAGTAGTGGAGCAAGGATTTGAACTAGATCTCTACAACTCCACAGCACTCTCTTTAACACCACACTAAATGGCACCCTGAAAGTGAAAGGGACTAAATCTATCTCTCTGACAAAGATGTTAAGGTTTGGGCTAAGTGTAAATCACATTTTGATTTTGCAATACCTTTCCAGGTACGGTAGGATCCACAGTTTCCCAAGGTTCTGGGTTTCCTTTTCGATCAATGCTAAAAGCAAAAGAAAGCTGATTAAATATTAAAGTAAGTGAAATTAAACCAACTCTAACACTGGATTTATAAATACACTAGGGACAGGCTCAGACTGCATACTTAGGCTCTCATGGTTAATTGAAATTGATGGGAAATTCCTTTTAAAAGCTTCACAGTTTGGCTCAAACATTGAGAATCAATCCCTCTGCAGGGCAGGAGGTGTGTATTGCATTTATTGGGCTAGACTGGAGAATGTTCTCGTAAGCTGAAGAGCAGTGAAGGTGGAAGTACCAGGCTCAGAATGAGCAAATATGCTCTTGACCGGGGTTTATGGGAGGGGCAGAAGGGCTGGGCTTGAACTCTGTATGTGGTAAACTGCGGGGCGCTAGGCTTCTCTGCCAGATCCTAGCATTACTGCCCTTTCCAGCCCTGAACCCGGCCAAGATCAGTTTCAAGTCTCTTTCTTCCTCATATTCCAGAATACATGGCATTTTATCTTATATCCAGGGCTGAGATTAAGTTCATTGCAGACAACTGAATCTATTAACTCTACCACATTAGGAAACATCTTTCTAATAAACTGAAAATTTTATATTTCATTAAAATGATGATTTAAGTTTAATGATGTATATCCCAAAAGACCATTTAAGAACTTGACATTTCAAAACTTCAGTTAAAAAAAAAAATTTATTCTGCTGCAGGAGAAAAGGAGGACGGCCAAAGGATGAAGAGATATTTAGATACAAGGAACAGCCTAATTGTGTTAATATCATCATTTAATAGCCTTCTGATATCTAAATGCTTTCTAGCCCTGACTCCAAGCTCACAATTTGACATTCTTATCCCGGGGGAAAAACAGGAAACTGATACGCATTTCATAAACTGAAGGTCAACGTAACACTGCTCAAAAACGTTTTTATAAATGATAAAAGCCTACTTACATCACATCGGTTTTCTTAAGAGAATAAAGAGCAAAAGACGAAGCTCCACCCGCTGCCAGCGTCGTGAAAACCACCAAAGGAATAAGCTAATAGAGAACAAAATATTCCTATGATTCAATGTCAAACACTTGAAATACAACAGAATAGCTATACATCAATTTTTAATATCTTCAAAGTTTGCATCATCTGCTCTTTAAAAATTAATATTTTTAGTCAAGATTTTCAATTGCTTTAAAAACTTACTTCCTTCTTTTTCATCAGGAGTTGGAAAAAACCCATGATGACTTCAGTGTAGAACGTCAAATCTAGAAAATAAAAAAAATCCAAGATACTGATCAAAACTCAGCTACTAGGACCCAATCTGGTGAGCGCCGAAGCGGCCAACGTATCCCAAAGTCATCCTTGCGCAGCTCCCCAGCACCTTCGCCCAAGGGCGGCTCACCTTGGGGACCGGGCGGGGCGAGGCAGCGCGTGAGGACGATGCTAACGCCCAGAACTGAACCCGGACCTCGGTCTCCTTGCCTTATATATGAACCACACCCGCTCCGGAAGGGCCGGCCAGAGCGTTCTGGTCACGCGGGGCCGCGCGAGGGGCGTGAGGGCCCTGACTCGCTTTCCCTGCCCGGCAACCACGCGCCCCCTGCAGGGCTCCGTGCCCGCAGACGCCGCGCAGCCGGCCGCGAGCGCCCCCTGCCGCCCGCCGCAGTGCTTACCTGCCGAGCCCGGGCTGGGCGTCGGCGCGCCTGCAAGAGGGTGGAACTGAGAATAAGGGGCGCTCTGACTGCCAAGGCCTGGTGAAAAACCAGCCCTTCTAAAAGGAGGCCCGGAAAAGGAGCCACAGAGCCGGGGATCCTATGGGAGGCTCCTGGGTGCAGGCAGGTAAACTAGAATTAGTCCAGTCACATTAAAAGTGAGGTAGCGCACATATGGAGGTAATTAAAATTGAAAGTTCGTTTTGAAATAACTCCCACAGTGTTCTGATTTTTTCCCTTAAAAAAATCAAGGATGAGGGAGAAGAAAAAGAATCAGCTGGAGAGGTTTCCAGCAGAAGATCTCTGAGATGACCCGGTAGGTTGCTTCATCTTGAGATCCCCCATTTAGCTGGCTCCTAAAGTAGCAGCCTAGCCTCACACATAGCGTGCAAGTGTCTGCAGAACCATGGGAATAATAATTAAATCAGGGTTTCTGTGCCAGCGTACCAGAATCTTCTAGACATTTTTGCAAGGTATGTTTTTTTAAGCTCGGAGATACTGCAGTCACATAGCCAGTAAGTGGCAGAGATGTGATCAGAACCCAGGTCTGTCTGGGAATAAACATCACTGTTCTTTTTTGCACCCCGCTCTTACTGCTACAATTAAGACAAGAGCGCAAGCCCAGTTATTTTAAAACGATTGTTTTAAAACTGAAGTTCAAACTATGAGTTAACGTTAAAAACGGAAACGTCTTAATGTTTTCTGAAGGGCTAGATCAAGCTGTTTCAACCTCATCTTAGTTCAAGTCATGGGCTTTGCATTCAAACTGACCTGAGCTCAGAGCCCACCCCACCCCTTATCACACTTTATTAGCAGACTGACTTCGAGGTAACTACTTAACCTTTATGAGACAGTTTATCAGTAAAATGGAGACAAACCTAGCTCAGGAGTTGGAAGAAATGTTAGAATGTGTGAAAAGCATGTAGCATTCTGCCTTGCCTGTAGTAGGCATTCAATAAATAGTAATTATTTTTTGCAAAGATTTGTTTTCTATAAAGCAGATCATAAATATAACTTCTCACTCAGTTACTCTGACAAGGATTTTTGTTGTGTAACCCAAGCTGTAAGTGGAGATGTTTGTCAATTACTGCAAAGAAAATCCAACATTTTCTGTGGTTCATATTGAATAGAATCAGAAAAGCGTTTTAATGCTCCTTCTGCAGAATTTCTAAGCTACTTTTGTCAGATTATAAAAAAAAAAGCCTCATTTTGTTACTTAAAGATAAATTTTTCTAGAGTAGAAAGAAGAGAAAAAGGAAATCTTACAGGAATATATATGGCCCACAAATTAAAATTAAAACGTGTAGCTCTTGCCTAGTACTGACCTTAAACTCAGAGCCCTGCTTTGCCAATGTTGTTTCTTTTCAAAATACAGTTTTGTAGTAGTTTAGGTGTTATTCTGAGAATGAGGCATGTTAAGAAGATAATAAAAACACAATTCCCTTACATAACGTTTCTTACAATTTAGTGCCCATGATCTGGTGCCAAAGACAGATGATTAATCCTGGCTGAAGTGGGTGGATCTGAGAAATCTTACCAGAGGTGAGTGTATTTGAACATACAAATAGAGAAAACAAATGTAAAAGGACATTTTGGGGGCAATTAGGGAAAATTAAATACAGATCAGATATGAAATAGTATTAAAGGAGTATTGTTGATTTTTGAGGTGTAATAATGGTATTATGTTTATGGTTTTTTTTAAATTTTTTAAAAGAGATTATATATGAAGATAATTAAGGAAGAAATATGACGTCTGGGATTTACTTTAAAATACTTTTAAAAAATGAAGCAAGTTTAGCAAAATATTAATTATTCAATCTTGGTGATAGATATGTGAGAGTTTGTTGTATTATTAAAAGTGTTTGAAAATATTCAGAAAAAACATTTTTTAAATTTATAAATTGTATATAGTGTTAAAATTCAGTGGAGTCAATTTGAAGATCTAATTAGCTTTATTAAACGGTTCATGAATTAGAAGGGCACTCTGAGGGGTAGTGCAAACAGGTTTTTATAGGCAGGAGGGTGGGACAAGAAGGCATCAGCAAAAGAAAATGATTGTTTCAAGTCTGGACTTGTTTGGGGAGGTTGAGGGGAAGAAACCACAAGGGTCTTTATCATGCAGAGTATCTCACTAGTGTTGATCAGGAAATTTCAGGTTTTCTGTTTTAAAGGCCACAAGGAGTGGGGGAGGCAAAGCTTAATGTTAGAGTGCAAGCTTAGCATGCACAAGGTCACAGGTTCAAGCCCCAGCACCTCCATTAAAATAAATAAATTTAATTACCTGCTTCCCAACTAAATAAAAATAAAAGGAGTTGTCAATGCTAATAAATAAATAAATAAAGGCCACAATGAGAATTAGGTCCAGAAAGCCACTCTCCTCTCCTCTCTTGGTTAAGCCCAGTTTTATGGAGCTTGCGGGAGATGCAAGGTCAATATAGTTTGGTCTTTCCCAGGATGATTAGCAGGCACAGTTCCCAGCCTTCAAGTCCTGGCAGCCTCCAAAGTAACCCACTCAGGATACTTACCAGCATTACCTGCTGTGGCTGCTCCAAAGCCCCAAATCCCATGGTAGAGCTTCCCCTCCCTACCCCAATTGCCAGAAACTTCTAGAACCTTCTCTAGCTGCTGCAGCCTAGGATTACAGGGGCATGGAGCCATGGCTACGTGGTTCCCAACCTAGGAATTTAAGAAAAATATTAATTAAATATTTTTTGTTGGAATTCTTTCTGCCCATCCTTCAGCAGCTGCCTAGTTTTCAGGTTTCACAAATACTGGATTTGCTAAATTTTGGATGGTCTTGGCGTGTACCATATTGTTTAATGCTGTAATGTGGCTCAGAAAGGAGTTTGAGCTCAATGTATAGGGGAAAGCTGTTCACTCATCCCAGGTACTTAAAAGCTTAAGTGTTTTCTCACCAATTCAGAACACACACGGCTTTTGGAAGCCGCCCAGAGTCATCCTCCCATCACATTGAAACTGAGTCAAAGAAATCTTTGCTTTGACCTCATCATTAACTGAGTTATTCAATGAGAGAAGACACGTGGTTTTTGTCCTCAGGGAGCTTCCAAAATTCTATTGAGAGGTTATAGCCACAATTTAAAGCCATTTTCAAACTAGGAGTTTGGGATTTGCAGATAAAAACAAAGAGATTTTCAAATCAAAACTCAGCCTTCTAACCAAAATGTGGGTACTAAATTTCCAGGGTGACCACTAGGAACTTTTTCTAGGAAAAAACAAGGGACCCACAGCTAGAGTCTGAGTGAAAGGGTCCAGGCCAGGGTGCTTCAGGCGTAGGAGACGGCAAAGGCTTAAAGGCCGCCTTGTCCTGTAAGAGCAAAAACTGACAGAGAAGAATGGAAATATTCGGAATTCCAATAAAGTTTCTAGGTATTTTCCCTACTACTCAAAAGCAGGAGTCAGTTTGCTGGAATAATTTTAATTGCATTATATTTTGTACCTATAAATAAGAGAGGTCTTTTCCTTAATTATCCCAAATAGTGAGGTTTTGCTTCAGAATAGTCCTGGCTCCAGTCAGAAACAGGAAATTTTCCAACAACTGCTTAACATTTATGACTTTGTATGGTTTATGCACCAAGCTCTGACTGCACCTAAGCAACTTCTGAAGCTTGTCTCCTTGTGCTTAATTCACTGCATGATTTGTCTGAGGTCCGTGCTCCCAGCACCCTTTCAGCGCTGAGTCTGTCCTTCCCTTACGCTCCAGCACCTTGAATGGCACCTTGTAGAAGAAGGGCTCAGTAAGATGCTCAGCGGATAGTGTTAGGTGAGAAAAACGAGAGTTACGTAAGACCACGCTTTCTGGTTTTAAAAAATTATCTATACATGTGTAAGGGACCTGAAGATTAAACATCCAAGTGTTTTCTTCATGTTTATCTATATTTTCTAGCATTATTACTTTTTTAATAAAGGAAAATAAGAATTTATATATATCTATCTTCTTAAAAATACTTACCATTAGAAAAGGAAAACTATTAGCTATACAGTGGAGAAAACGGACAATATCAAGTCATCAAAATTAACATCACCAGTAATGTGCAGATGTCACGTGCCGCCAGCCATGGTCTGAGGACGTGGCAGCACGCACTCAGTGCTCCAGTGGGGATGCATGATGCGACTCTGTCGTGAGGCACAGCAAACACAAATCAGGGACCAACTGCTCTATACGATAGTCTGTACTCTTAAAGGTGTCACAGTCAGGATGGACTGAGGAACTGTTTCAGATGAAAAGAGGCTAAAGGGACACACATCTAAATGGAATGTATGCTCCTAGACCGGATCTTGTAATGGGAAAACAGCTACTACTGGGACAGCGGGTGAAATTCACTGTCAGTAGATTAAAATGTTATCAATTTCTTGAATTGGATAACTGTGCTGTGGTCACATAAAATACCCTCATTTATAAGTAATGTACACTGAAGTATTAAAGGGATGAAGGGGCGTGATGTGTAAAATCTGTTCTTAAATAGTTCAGAAGAATACTGTCAGGGGTGGGGAGAAGGGGAAGGGGAGAGCGAGGGGGGAAAGCAAATGTGGGAAAATGTTAAATATTGGTGAATCTGGGGTAAGAGTATGTAAGAGTTCTTTGTACTATTCTTTTAGCTTTTCTGTAAGTATGAAAGCTTATCAGGAGCAAGTTTTTTTATTTATAGGAAACACACGGAGCGTGAACATGTCAACTGTAGCGCAAGTTCACATTTCAATTGATCCTTTGGTAGTTTACACGTAAAGTAATTTTCAAACATCTTCTAAGGTAGAAAATTCTGGTTTCTGAAATAAGTTTCTATATAAAGTCAAATCCTTGCGACTTAAGGATGGTTTTACAGTCTCCAGTGATTTTAGAAAATGCTCTTGTCTCACTGTGGTTGCTTCTAGTCCATTTTCTTGCAGAGCCAGCAAGGCGGCCTACAAGACACAAACGACAGGAAACAATAAATACGCTTCATTGTTCTTTTACAATACGTGGTAATACTTTAAAATCTGAACACAAAAATCTCAGTCTCACTTCATAGAATTTCAATATTCATGACAGTAAAAACACTAAGCTAGAAAGTTAAAGTGATTAAAAGTCCTCTTACTAGACCATCTTTTCGTCTACATTAAATTCTAGCCTGAAATGGGGGGAAAAAAGCAAACTGCAGAATAATATATACATTATGAACACAAATATTTTAAAGATGAGAGACTATCTTCCTGACCTCAGAGTAGGAGTTTTTAAACAGGACACAGCACTGATCATAAAGGAATAGATCAAACATGTACTGTACGACCCAGCATTTCACTTGTAGGTACGTATGTATATGAAACACACTCATATACCAATAGACACGTACAAGCCTGTTCATAGCAGCGTCAAAAAAGTAGTAACAACAAATGTTCAAAGATAAAATGTGTATATAAATGTAGTATATTCATATACTAGAATATCATAAGCGATAGAAATGAATAAACTACCGCTACACACAAAACCACGGATGAACATCGCAAACAGTTTTGACTTAAAGCAGCAGACAGGAAAGCGTAAGTGCAAAAGCAGGCAGAACGAGTCTGCAGCACTGGAAGTCAGGAGCATGCTTCCCTCTGGGGACAGAGTGGGAAGGGCCAAGGAAAGCTTCTGGAGTGTTGACAACATTCCTTCTTGATCCAAGTGGTGGTTATACAAGTGTGTTCACTTTATGTTAATTCAATCAACTGTGTGCTTCTGTTCTGTGCATGTTTCTGACTGTTACGTCTAATACAAGTTTACTGAAAGGGAAAAACCTACAATGGCTTTTTTTGCCCACAAAAAAAGTCTAAATGCTTCAGAGTGACTTACGAGGACCTGTGTGATCTGGCCATTGTCCACCTCTTCAATAATGTCATTTCTTACCACAGCTGTCTGCACATTTGATTCCCTCTGCCTCAAACACTCCCCTTTTCTGCCTTCGTCTGGCTAACTCCCTCAACATCCTTCCAATTTCAACTTAAATACACCCTCTCTCAGAAAGCCTTCTCTGACGCCCTCAAGTCTGGACTGGTGTCCTTCCTAGGTGCCCCTTCAGCACCCTAAACTTCCCTGACTCACTATGTACTTCCAATTCAGTAGAAGCTCTCTGCACCCCGCCCCCGCCATCAACCTATAAGCCCTGTCAGGGGAGGAGCGGCCCAGGCCTGTTTCACCTTACACGGCGCTGCCTTTCAGTAAATACTGCCAAGTGAATGAAGACCTGAATAAATGAAGAAATGTTTTGGACTACAGGTTGCTTCACTAATTAACTTACTTCTTTGCAGAGGTTTCCAAGATCAGCTCCAGAGAAAAAACAGGTTCCTGCTGCTAGCTTTTCTAAGGAAACATCAGGCCCCACTGGCATGTTTTTTGTACAGATTTTCAAAATAGAAAGCCTGCCCTGGAACAAAAATAAAAAATAATGTTTATAAGCTTATAACATTCATGTTTGACACAGGGCTTTATTAAAATATTTCAAGTTGGAGTTTGTTATATTACAGAGAAAGTATAAATATTTAAGAATCAGACAATAAGAACAACTTCTTCTGAAGAAGAAAGAATAATCCGTCAGTGGCTCATACAACAATGGTAAAAACAGTGACATCACGACAAACTTTTAATGTTTTTTAAATCAATTTTTAAAATAACCAACCATAATCTCTTTAAGAGTCTTAAAGAATCTCTCTTTGGGGTACAAACAGTGCCTCAGACATGATTTAAAAGCAAATACATAAATTATCAGACACAATTTAAAAACATAATAGGGGGAGGGTATAGCTCAGTGGTAAAGCGCATGCTCAGCATGCACAAGGTCCTGGGTTCAATCTCCAGTACCTCCACTAAAGATAAACAAACAAACAAACAAACCTAATGACTACTCCCCCCAAAAACATTATAAACAAAAAAAGGTGAAAAAATTAAAAAATATATGTATAATAGATTTTTTTTTCATCCCTTCAAAATTTGATAAAAGCCCAAGGAAGGAAAAAAATTCCTTTTCTGTGTCTTTCACTCCCTGCTATGGCTCTGGATGTTAAGGGCAAAGGATTTACTGATTCTTTGGTTGTGGATACATTGTATAACCTCTGTAACCTCAGATTTCTCCACTGTAAAATAAGGACTTTGATCCAGATAATCTCCAAAACCCTTTTAACCCCTTTTAACACTTGAGGATTCCTCCTTTCTAGTTGCAAAATAATGTTGAGTAAACTCAACAAACTCAGTATCTTGAGTCTTCCACAAAACTGAAGTTACTACCTAACTTTTAGGCTTATGTTTCTCTGAAAAAAGGGCCAGAGTACCCAGCAAAAGCAGAGGAAAATGATGATTTATGACGGGCTAGCAGGCAAGGGAAAATGCAGAATCCAATATAAGACACCCACCACACTACACACTACATCCAGCGGGGCATTCAATTCTGCCAGCTTCTTAGTGCTCACAGAGTCTATGTGCACAATGATTACCTTTTCATCTGGAGGTGGAATATAAATGATCTTATCCAATCTTCCAGGCCGCAACAAGGCATCATCTAACACATTAGGTCTATTTGTTGCTGCAACAATCATGACATTGCTATTAAAAACTTCTTGAAACTCTAGCTGAGGGAAAATATACAACACAAAGTAAAGTCAATAAATTGTTAATTATTAAATGTATTTTTTTAAATTACAAATCAGAAGGGGAAGATATAGCTCAGTGGTAGAGCACATGCTTAGCATGCACGAGGTCCAATCCCCAGTAACTCCATTAAATAAATAAACCTAATTACCCCCAAAAATAAATTAATTAAAAGTTAATCAATTAATTAAATTACAAATCAGAAGACCCATTTTTAAACAGGGGAATTTTTTTCTTGGGACTAGAATGCTTACACTTCCTATCCAGACCACGTTCTCAATATCAAGGTACCCCACAAACAAATGATTAAACAAAGAGCTACTTTGTGCACAGGGTGAAGGGAGTGACCAATCCTGATGGGCATCTCTCAATGCGAGAACCTTACATCACAGCAGAGAACATCCATCAGGTGACCTGAATGCACCTGAGCCCCAGTGAATGATTACAATTTAACTGGATGACTTGAAAAGACAGAAGCATATGACTAACACATGTATGACTATGAAAAGTCTTGGTTCTTATGTTCTTGAAGAGGGAGATTTATTTAACTTTGTTTTTTTCTTTCCAGAGGCAGAAATATGACAATTAACATAAACTGCAGGTATGTAAATCCAGGATGAAAATAAATATCTAAAAGCAGGCAGGGCAAGGCCTTACACATGCTAAGCGTTCCAAATTGTTGAACTGAATAATCAGAGCAGTTCTCCAGTAATGTGATCTCTCAAAGAGGTGAGTTCCTATATCTGCAAGTATTTTAGCAGAGGCTGGGTAAACACCTGTCAGATACTGCAGAAGGAATTCCTGCATCACGAGGAGATTTGATTAGAAAACCTCACGGGTCCCCTCAAATTTCGGTGGTATATGTTCCCAAGGAGCTGTTAAGACTCTGTATTCATGGAACAATTTTAAAAATGGGAAACAATAAAACAGCAAAAGAAACAAAAAATCTGTCAGGGATTATTTAAGGATACCAGACTCAATCTGGAGAAGACTCAGAAAGGAGGAGGGGGATTTCTAAAGGTCACTTTAACTTCATTATGAGCAAGGAAACCCATTCCTCAAGAAAATGAAATTTTCAATTACTAAGATTATTGGAAATAATAATCTGTTTTGTTTCATTTCACATTCAAAAATTTAGAAATGGATAAACACTGGTTTTCCAGGATATAGAAATAAGAAACTCCCTTTTCTATTAGCAATATGTAAAGTTATGTTTCTAATCTTAGGAAAAAATTCACATTCGTGTATGTCTAAGGTACTTTATTATAAAATCTACCTCACCTTTCCCAGCTAAGTCACAAATTTTACCAGCTCCAAAGAGTCAAGCTGCAACTACATAACTCTTTCTATGAGATGAACCCAGCACAGGAGAAGCTAGTGTAGATGCTTTCTATGTAACGTTGGCCTGGATTTTTGGTGTATTCTGGCTAATAAATACCTCTTCATTTTTTTCCAGCTCCTTGTATTTACCATGTTGATCTGAATTACCTCCTCTTCTCTCTATAGTCTTCAGTCCAACCCCATCTAATTCATTTAGGAGAACAGAAAGAACACGCTCTTGAACATTACATCCTGTTCTGCCGACTGATCGAGAACCCAAGATTGAATCAATTTCATCCAAAAACACAATTGCTGGAGTATTTGCTCTTGCTTGTCGAAATACCTTTTGTTAGGAAAATGAAAATATTAAAAAGCTATACACATCATGCCTTATTCATATGAATGTATGTTTTCTGCATTACTATTTATAATTTTTAAAATACAAAAAGAGATTCTAAATGTCTAAGAACTGTGGAATGAATAAATAAAACAAGAAACAGCACATTATTTAGGTGTTAAAAATCATATTTTCAAAGGATTTTTAATATTATGGAATTTTAGGAGTATTATTAAGTTAAAAAAATCACAAAATACAGATATTAATATATCTATATTTATGCCCAAGGAAACAGAAAGACAAAGGAAATTCACCAAAACGTTAACAGAAGGTAGAGGAATTATGGAGGATTTCCTCTTTACACTTTTCCATAATTTCTAAGTTTTCTACACACAAATAGGTATAATTTTTCTAATAGGGAAAAAAAAGCGTTTGTTTTTTTTTTTTAAATAAGGTTTATCCTTAAGGTATGAAATAAAAATTCAAAAGCAAACTTAACTACTGTGGGGAAAAATAAACAAACCTGAGACAAGATGTTTTCTGAATCTCCAACAAAAGATGAAAAGAGATCAGCTCCGCTAACTGAAACAAAAGAGCAGTGACAGCTGGTGGCCAGGGCCCTGACCAGGGTGGTTTTCGCACAGCCAGGGGGACCATATAGGAGAACCCCCTTTGGTTGTGTCAGGCCCATCCTAACAAACTGCCGGGGGAATTTCAGAGGCCATTCAATGCTCTGTAAGTACACAAAAAGAGACAGTTCTTTTTAGTATAATGATGAAACATCAAATAAGTCAGTAAATTCATTCATTCATTTATTCATTCATTCAGCAATTCTCAGGTGCCTGCAGTGAGCTGGAAACGTGCCTCATTCTCCACACGGCAGCCAGTGATCTTGTAACCTAAGTCAGGTCACATCACTTTCTGCTTAAAATCTTTCAATGACTCCTCATCAGACTTAGAATAAAATCATAATCCAACTCCTACCTTACCAATGCTAACAAGCCTCACATAACATGACTATCGCCCAAACACCCCAGTTTGTCCCCATGTCAGAGCCTTTACCTTTACCAGTCTCTCTGTCTGAACGCTCCTTTAAGACCTCTGTGTGCTATCCCTCATCATTCAGGTGTCCACTCGAATGTCACCTCCTTGGAGAGGTCTTCCCTAACCACTGTGGTTAAAGCAGACGTTCCCCTGCCAGGCACCCTACACTACACTCATTTTCACTTTTGGAGCACTGATTCATTTGTTATCTGAAATTATTCTTTTCCATGTTGAGCTTGTCATTCTGCTCCTGCTAGAATGTAAGCAGATCTCCAGCACCTAGAATGACACCTTCACAAAGTTGGCACCCAATACACGTTAACTGAATAGTAAACAAATTCTCACTACCTTTTAGGTAGGTGTTTTATTACACAGATGCAGAAACTCAGGCTTAAGAAGTTAAGTAACTTGCCCAGGTCTTATTACCTTATGGCTGGTGATGCAGCAGAACTAAGACTGACCCCAGACAGTGCAGATCAAGAACACAAGCTCTTAACTATTGATTTAATGCTTCTACAAAGAAGGACAGGCGAGACCCCACACCTCGGGAACTCGTATTTTAGTTCGGGAGATAGGCCTGTGAACTAACAACCAGGCCAGAGAAAGGCTCTCCACAGACAGGGATCAATGCATACAGACACAGGAGACAGCGCGACTCATCCCCAACAGTAAGTGGGACAGAGGGGAGGATGGGGGAGGCAAGGAGCAAAGGCGCTGAAGCGGAAGTAGGAGTCGGCTCACAATGGCCTTGAAAGATTTCATCAACATTGAGGAAGGAGAATGGACTAGAAGGAAATAAAATAAGAGGTAGAGAGACCAATGAGAAGTCTCTTGCAATGACTGAGACTATAAGGCTGATGTGTCACAGACAGTGGAGATGGTGTGGAAGGGATAGATTTGAAACATAAAATGTAATTGCATTTTACGCAGGGGAGATTCAGAGGGGAAGAGACATGATGTACGCCATGAGCCCACGCGTGTAGGAGACAGGTTTCTGACTTAGGGGAGGGGTGGCTGGCAGTATTCACTGAGGCAGGGGAGCCAGTGTAGAGGTGGAGTTGACTCGCTGGACTTTGGACATGCTGAGTTTGAGATCCCTGGAAGTCATCTAGGAGGCAGGCGGCTAAGTACTTCTGATGATCAGAAGAATTATCTGTGCTGGATATAGATTTTTGGGTTAACAGTTTCAGGGGAAAGCTGAAGACTGGGACATTAAGGAGATCAAAGACTGACTCAGAAAATGCAAAAAGAGGACTCTCAGGAGCTTGGAGAACTAACATTTAAGGTAGGGAAGAGGAGTGCTCAGGAAAATAGGAAAGCTTCATATTTTTAAGAAACATTAGAATGTTTCTAATAGGAAGGTGTAGCTAACCCCTCTCCTGTATATTGTGAAGATTAAATGAGACAAAGCACATAAAAAATTAGGGCATCTTATAAATGTGTTTATCCATGGACACAGAGTTCACTGTAGATACAGCTCTTAGTTAAAACATATAAATTATCTTGTGTACGTGTGGTTAGAGAAACCTACCTCCTTATGGCAGGATCACCCGAAGGTGAACTGGCAAAATCAATTTCTGAAACTGCAATGCAGGTAAGATGTGGTGAGCTGTGTCCCTGTCCTTCAATGTGCGCTGTGAGAATCAGGATCAAGCGGCCATCAAGGCCATACTGTTTATTATAATTTTGTGCTTTTACCAGTCCCAGGGCAAATTCAGGCCTATGAACTAAGAACATGAATTTGTATAGTCCATGAACTAAGAATCATTTTTTACATTTTTAAATGCTCAAAAAAAAAAGAACAGTATTCTGTGACATGTGGAAAATTATGACTTGTGTCCATAAATAAACTTTCATCAGAATACAAATACTCATTACATATTGAGTGCTTGCAACATAGACCACAAGCCTAAAGTATTTACTCCCTGGCCTTCTGCAGAAAAAGTTTTCTAACCTCTGTTCTAAATTATAAACTCTTTACAGCAAAAAGCAAACAAGAGGGGGATATAGCTCAGCTGGTAGAGCACCTGCTCAGCATGCATAAGGTCCTGGTGCAATCCCCAGTACCTCCTCTAATAAATAAACAAATAAGTAAACCAAATTACCTCCCCCTCCAAAGAAAAAAAATTAAGGAGATGGTCTGACTTCTCCCTTTCCAAAAAGCAAACAAGAAGAGGGTGAGGCAGGAAAGCACGAAAAATGGTATTTCATGTCTACAGAGTCCAGTTAGACAAGGACTGAAAAGCAACCCTTGGACCTGGAAGTTAGGATCGCATTAGTGATGGCTGCAAGAAGTTTCAGTGTACCTTGTTTTCACCATAAGTGCATTACACCTAAACTGTCATATTCTACTGGCTTAAGCAGATTCTCTGTCTCACCTGTTTTAACTTCAGTTTTACATCTTCAAGGCCACCAATCTGCTCCCAGTCGACAGGCTTGATGTCCGTCAGTCCAATGACACTTCGGAATGATGAGGGTTGGATCTTTTTAAAAGCTTCAAGGAAGTCTGTTTCATCAATCATTGGATTGTCCTGGTTCTGAAGAAATCCACCCCAAAAAGCAAATTCAAACCAAAAAATCAGGTGGGCATTTTCTGTGGTACACAAACACAATTACTTTTTATGTTAAATCCTCTTCTGAATTTATACATCTATTTTGTTATCCTTATAAAGAAATGTATATACATGGTACAAAAAACTAAATGTCTCCCCCTCAACTCCCACCAATATTAATCCCCAGAGACTGTCAACAGTTTCCTTTTTATTCTTCCAGTATGTCTTATGATGTAAGTATATCCTTTCAAATAGAGACACAAATGGGACCATACTGTACATATTAATTTGTATTTTTTCATTTATCTTAGAAATCTTTTAATGTCAATTAATACAGTTCTACCTCACTTTTTTAATAATTGCATAATACACTATCATATGAGTATTTTAATCCTTCTGTTGAATAAAGGTTGTTTCCAGTCTTTTGTTATTAAAAATAAAGCTGCAACTAAAAGTCTTTGTGCATATGTTCAAGTATTTTATATAACAACTTCCTCAAAGTAGAATTACTATGCTTAAGCGTATGTACACTTACAATTTTCACAGCTACTACTAAGCTGTCCTCAAAGCTGCACCAATATGAAGCTGTTCTCTCCATACCTCTCCTGACGCTGGACATTACCAAGCTTTAAATTTCTGCCAGTGTGACAGAGGAAATGGTACTATTGTGTTAATTAAATTTCTTCAATCAAGAGTGAGGTAGAGGGAATAATGGAATTAGAAAATCAGTTTGGTGGGGGGAGGGTATAGCTCAGCGGCAGAATGCGTGCTTAGCATGCACGAGGTCCTGGGTTCAATCCCCAGTACCTCCATTAAAAAAATTAGTTAAACAAATAGATAAATAAACCCAATTACTGCTCCCACACACACACATTTTTTAAAGAAAATCAGTTTTGCAACCACCACAGTAAAGGCTGTTTTGGGGCAAGAATCATCAATGGATGCTAACCTAGGGGAGGGAAAGCTTGATGAGAAACAGGATATTAGCATTGTCTCAAAGGGTCTCATCACAGATTTCTTACTAGTTGTAAAGGGAAAAACAGCAGCTATGAAGTAGATAAACTGGACACAACCTTGGATGGTTGATCACATCAATCACCCATTAGGGGCACCACCAATGAGGGGCAGGTGGACATCATGCGCCCCCACATGTGACACCCTAAGAAGGACACACTATCACTTACGCAGTAGTCCCAACAGGCATGCACAGCCAGCCTGTACCTGACTATGAAGAAACAAACAAACCCAAACTGACAGACGTTCTATAAAATCACTGAGCTACAGCTTTAAAAAAATGTCAATGTCAAATGCCTCACACACATAGAAATTGCTATGGAACTGTTCAAGATTGAAAGAAAATAAAACTGTGTTAATACATTATCCTGGACTAGATCCTGTACTGGAGGAAAAACATGCCAAAAAGACTGAGGCAGTTACCAAAATCAGAATATGGACTGTAGCTCTGACCACATTTTGATCAATGTTAAATTCCCTGAATATAATGATTATACATATAATGGTCATGTACGGGAACATGATTATTCTTAGGAAATGAACATTAAAAATATTAAGGCGTAACAGGTTATGACAGATGCAGCCCATTCTCAAATGATTCACAAAAACCAATGTATATACACACATAGTTGACCCCTGAACAACACGGGGTTAATCCTGACTCAGAGTTGACCCCCATTCCTCTGCATCTGCATGGATTCAACCAATCGCAGACCATGTAGTACTTGTGTATTTATTCCTGAAAAATAGCCATGGATATGTGGACTGGCACAGTTCAGGGCTGTGTTGTTCAAGGGTCAACTATACAGAGAAAGAGAGAGAGAGAGAGAGAGAAGGAGAGAAAAGAGAGAATGATTGACACATTGTAAACTGACTATATTTCAATTTAAAAAAAAGAGAAAAAAAGAAGAGAATGATAAAGCTAATTTGGCAGAATGTTAAAAGGCAGTGAATTTGGATAAACGATTTAGCCGAAGTTCTCTCACAACTCTCCCTGAAGTTTTAATTATTTTAAAATAATAAGTTTTTAAAAATAAAAAGAACTGAAAAAGACTAATTTTTAAACAAAGTAAAGCTGAGGATTTTTCATGTTTATTAGCCATTTGTAATCTTTTGACAGTCAACTGCCAGTTCATATCTGTTACTCACTTTCTCTTGCATTGTTGGTCTTTCCTTACTGCTCTGTGAGAGTTCTTTCTATATCAAGGAAACTAGTCTTTTTGTCATGCGCTGAAAGTATTTTTTCCAGTCTATCTCATGTCTTGTGTTTGCCGATAGTATTATTTTGTCATTCCAAAATGGTCAAATTAATAAATCATTTTCTTTTTGGCTATTAGGTTTTATGTTATACATAGAAAGGCCATCTTCCCTTTAAGACTATGTTTTGGAGAATCCATCTTGCAATTTCCTTCATCATTCCAGTGTAGCAGAATTTTTATGACAGTTAAAAACTTCTATTTCTATTCGTTATATCTGTATTATATTCAAGCATCTGCCCTCTTACATCAAATTCTGAACATTTAGTTGTCTCTAAATTCCCACTTTTCAATAACAGACTATTTTATCTCATTTATATAAAATTAAGTAAGTGAATTTGTATATATAGGGCCATTTTGAATAGCATTCCTTTAAAAATGTTAATAGTTTTAATCCCTGGGAGGTGAGATTTCAGACAATTTTTACTTTCTTTATAATTTTTTAGTCTTCTTTAATTTCTCACAAAGAACACTATTAAATAATTCCTTAAAATAGCCTCTTCCCCTTTAGCTAGCAGTATTAGATATTGGGTAACTGAATACTAATTAATTCTTAGGTAATACCAACTGATATTTGAAAATCCCATTAATACTTCAAGATCACTTGTATGTACATTACTTCACTTTACTTTCATGATCCTTTCAGGCAGGTAAAATTTTTTCCCCTCTATGTGTATGTGTTAAACCATATTTCTTTTTCTTCTTTTTATTTACAATGTTGTGTTAGTTTCTGGTGTACAGCATAGGGAGTCAGTCATATACACATACATTTGTTTTCATTATAGGTTATTACAAGGTATTGAATATAGTTCCCTGTGCTACACCATAGGTATTTGTTATTTATTAAACTATATTTCTAATGCTTTCATGGGAACACTTGGCAAAAAGTTGAACAAACTTGAATGTGTCCCTTGTCTTCCCTGGCACAGAGGTGGCAGCAGCCCCTCAGCTGCCTGCAAAGGGAAAGAAGAAAAAGATGGAGCCAGTACCTTCCCAGATACCTCTGTCCCTTCTTCCTTTTTGCCTTTCTTTCTTCCACTTCCCCTGGTTGTTTATGAACTCAGTCATCACCTGTGGGAACTATGCTGGGCAGGCCCCTCCTGAAGTAGCACTGGGCTACTAGGACGGCTGCAGCTGGCTGGTCCACCTAAGCCAAGGTGCTTAAGGTCAAACCTGGAACTTCAAAGCAGAGGGAATGCTAAATGTAAACCTCCTTTCCCACACTCTTGTCCTCCTCTCAAGAGGCATATATTCTCACATCTTTACACATGGGACTTGTCATTAAATCTTCAAGCAGTTTTGGTTCTAAATCCAAAAGATGAAGACTTACAAGTTCACATAACTCCTTCCCCACCTTCACTGTCAGAGTAAAAATAATGGAAAAGGAAATGAGGAAGGATATAAATTACCTAAACAAAAAGGTTTTCAAAATGTAGAATGCTAAATCATCCTCTTACAGTTTAAACCAACTCAAAATTGGGTTTTAAAAATTATAAGATCAAAGGACAATTTTAATGTTATAAAAGAGATTTAAAAAGTCCCAGAATCCTCAGCATGCTGAAATTAATTTTTTTCTGAATGGGTTTAGGGATTCAGGATAACATATTACATACAGAGTAAACAGATTTTTCAATCCATAGTGTTGAAAACTATTTAAGCTAATATCCTAACTATTTTTAAGAAAGGCAGCCATGAAATAAAAGATTTGTATGTCACAGGTGAATTTAATACAATTCCAAGTACCCAATCTTCTGGGTTAGAAAAGGTTATTTCCCCCACCAGATGCTTAATAATAACAAAGGGAAAAATAGTATTTTGACAATGGAGAAATCTCAGAGATATCACCTTAACAAGAAATCAAAGTTAATTTCACCAGTAATAGGACAAAGAGATATCATTTGCTATTCAATAGATGCAATGAGAAAAACACAGCAACATTTCTGTGATATTTCTACCAAAAATGCAAAAGCTGAATCAAATCATCAGAGAAACATCAATCAGTTGCAAACTGAGGATTATTCTGCAGAATAACTGACTTGTACTCTTCAAAAATTGTCAGAAAAAAAAAATGGCAGAAAGATGGAAGAATGTTTCTAGATAAAGATTAAGAAACCAAGAAAACTAAATGCAATATGTAATCCTGGATTAAAAAATAGTTTTTTCTTTTTTCCTTTTTAAATTTTTGTTACAAAGGAAATCTTTGGTACAAATGGTGAGATTTGAATAAGGTCTATATAGATTAGATGAAAGTACTGTGTCAGTGTCAATTTCCTCATCTTGGTAACTGTACTGTGGTTAAAGTCCTTGTTTTAGGAAATATACACTTAAATTTTCAATGCTGAGGGGGCATCATGGCAGCAGTATAGTGTCAAATATTTCAAAAACACTTGAGAGTATAAACATATATATATAAACATACATACACATGAAGAGAGTATGATAAAGCAAATGTGATAAAATGTTACATTTGAAGAATCTGGCTGAAGGATATACAAAAATTCTTTGTACTGTTTTTGCAACTTTTCTCTAAGTCTGAAATAGATTCAAAATAAAATAACTAAAAATTAAGAAGAAGTATGTTTGCTTCTTCTGGGGCCACACTGTCTTCTTCCTGGCTGCTCTGGCCTTCAGCATTAGGAAGGTTCAGTGAGAGAGGGGAAAATGCCCTTGGCAGATCCTGGAGAACACAGCCCTCGATCCCTACATTCAGTCATACACTATTTATATGGAGTTTAGACGTAAAAATATATGTGAGAATCAGCTGTCAAAGATATCAAAAGCTTCAATAAAATGTACTTACCACTTTTTTTTAATCCCCAAATTAACTCATTACATTAATAAAAGGGTTAACATAGGTCATAAACCAATACCTTCTCACTATGAAGCAGAGCGTGCATGGCAGCCTCTCTACAGAGTGCGGTCAGGTCTGCACCAACATAGCCAACTGTCATTTCTGCAAGGAGGCTCAAATTGACTTGACTGGAGATGGGCATCTTTGAGGTAATCACTTGTAGAATTGCATTTCTTTGTCTAAGTGTGGGAGTCCCAATGACAACCTATATGCAAAGCAAGAAAAGAAAAAGTTTACTGCACAAAAGATTATTTTTATCCTCATAAACATGTATAATAATTTAGTTCACAAACCTGGAACTCTTACTATGTACTCTTAAGCATATCTTAAATTCAGAATATCTGAAAATCCTTATTTTCCAGAGGAGTAACACTGGCTAGAAAGTTGTACAATTAAAATTATATGTTATTTAGTAAGTTTTTATTTGTTATTTTTGAGAACCTACCAAGTTCTGGGAGCCAGGGATACAACAGTAAACCAGATAGTCTAGGTCCCTGCCTTATGGAACTTATTCAGGAGACAGGTCCTAGATGGTGCAAGGAAGAAATCCACTCAAGTTCTAAACAGATTATGCTAAAGTGTGCAATTACCTGTCTCTTTAGAATCCTATCACAAAGTTCAAACATCACTTAAATAACCACTATTCAAACTATTTAAAAGAAATCAAGAATCAGTTTAGGACTGAAATTTATAAAATAAGACAGCTTTGAACACTCAACCTTCCTGGCAACTCATGGAGCAATCGTGGATGCTGGCGTCCAGACAAGGAATGAATAAATCTGTAAAAGTTAGTATCTGCTCTGATTTAGTTCTTTCCTGCCTTCTCCCTTATTTCAACAAGTTTGTTTCTTGAGGCTATCCTACTTTAAATTCTCATTTCAAATCCGTAAGAGTTTTAATACGCTTGTAGCAAGTCCTAGTTCCCTAAAAAAGTAACATTACTGCTTATAGTACTCATCCTCAGGACCTGCACAACTAATTCCTAAAGACCACCTTGCCCCGCAGAACACTTTTACTATAAGGGAGGGGGAAAAGTCCTGGCTCATAGATCATTTATGGACCAGGCAATGGGTTCTCTGCATTACAAAGAGCCCCACTACAGCCTCACCGACTCCTAAACCTAAGCGGCAAACGCCTTGGGGCAGCCAACCAGGGCCAGAAGAGACCGAAGTTGTACGGGCAATGGGCTAACTGGCCGAGCGCATTTACCTCTCGGTCAAATCTCCCAGGTCTGCGCAGCGCTGGGTCTAGCGCGTCCGGCCGGTTGGTGGATCCCACCACCACCACCTCGCGGTCCCCACTGATCCCGTCTAGCAGCGTCAACACCTGGGCCACCACGCGGCTCTCGGGGGCTTGGTGCGGTCCGCCCCTCCGGGGACACAGGGCGTCCACCTCGTCCAGGAAGAGGAGGGTGGGCCTGCGGCTGGCCAGCTCCCGGGCGCGCTGGAAGACCCGACGCACGTTCTCCTCGGTCTCCCCGGGCCGGGCGCCCTGCAGCGCTGGGGCGCTCACGGCCAGCAGCTCTGCGCCCGCCTCCCGGGCCACAGCCCGCACGAGCTGGGTCTTGCCCACTCCGGGAGGGCCGGCCAGGAGCACCCCGCGGGGTACTGCTAGCCCCAGTGAGGCCAGGGCGCTGGGGTAGCGGAGCGGCAGGAGGAGGAGCTCCCGTAGCGAGTCGGCTGCCTCCGAAAGGCCCCCCAGGGGCACCTCGGGCTGCGGCTCCGCTTCCGAGGGAGAGACCCCGCTGAGACCGATGTGGGTGCGAGGGGTGACCAGCCCGGCCGGATCCGGGCTGGGCACCCCGCTGACGATGTGCAGGGCGGTCAGCGGGCCGGGGGCGTCCGGAGGAGCGGCCACCACGTGGCCCAGAGAGACTGGACGATTCCTCAGCAGCTCCTGCGCCGCCTCCAGCACCGCGGCTGGATTCGGAGAACCGGCCGAGCCCGCCCGCTCCCGCAACACTGGCCACACGGCAAGGCGCCGAAGAGGCGGGCAGGGTACTAAGCGGAGGCGGCTGAGGTTGAGACTCCCCCGGGACCCCGGCGCCCCCACTGCCACCCCGGGACTCGCGCACTGCGGATCCAGCTGCACAAAGCCGTCCGCTCCATCCCGCCGTGGCCAAGCGGTGCAGAGACAGGAGCCGCCGTCAGGCAGCGAGATCTTCACCACCGAGCCCAGGTGCGCACCCAAGGCGCGGAGGGCGGCCGGGCCCAGGCGACAGCGCTGGGTGGCCCTGTCCTTAGCGTCTACGGGTAGCAGCTTTAAGAGAGGCCCTTCGGGAAAGGGACCTGAGTCCGGAGCCATTGCACACGGAAGGCCCGAGTAAGGCAGGGCAGGAACTCCACCCGGGCTGGAAAAGCCGGTACACCGAGCTCCTTCGCCGGAAGCAGGCGATGCGCATGCGTCAGGGAATATTCAGTTGCTGCTCAGGACCAATCAGAAAGTCGACGATCCGGCCCTCTTCCCTGGCTCCGGACTCAAACATCACCATCTGTGCTTCAGGAGTTATCAGCCTAGAGACTTCGCCATTTTGCTAAGAAACCTCGACTGTGCTCAGGGGCACAGTATTTTGGAGTGCACTGGTGTTCACGTCTTAGATGAGTTGGAGTAACTCAGAAATACAGCCTTGTAGGCACCTTCGATATGCTGGGTTCCAACCTGTTAGGGAGGTCCAGACATGCCCTTCGTATAGAAAAGCACCAACACAGCAAGAGAGAAGGGCAGTGTAGCACTTTAAATCCCTTGAAGAGGGGAAAGAAGGAAAACTAGGTCATTTGACGTATTTGTGCAACACCGATACATTCTGTTCAGATTCCTGACTTCTCTTTTGAATGTTCTTTGACAACTTAATCATAACCTCTTCTGTTCGTGTGGTAAGTATTAAAGTCAAGATAATATGCCTTGTTTTTATCCTACTCACATCTCTCTACCTCTGTTTTTCCCACTTTCACTGTAACCCACATTTATGAGATTACAAAGTTGAGATTGCAGATAGAGTGCTTAAGTCACTGGGGTTTGGTTGCTTCCCCCCCGCCCACCCCGACCCCACTTAAGTAAATAATCAGTTGCAGACTCTACAGCGACGTATTTTCAATGGAAAGTACTGGGATCTGGGATTTTCAGACCAATGACCGTCACTGGCCTCACTCTACCCAAACGTCAGGGTAGACACTATGACCGACTTCTGGATTTCACCGTCACTTACCTGGTCTCTGCTGTATGCTTCTAGCTCCTATGCTGGAACAACTTAAAAGGAACCAGAAGACAGCATACTAAGAGGAGGTCCTGAAATGGGTAAATCACCTATTATATCCTATTTTCTTCTTTCTCTTAATCTTACTTGCTTCTATTCTCCTTGGAGAACAAAGACTTCAAACTCAGACTTTTCAATAACAGCTTTGTCCTGAAATAAAAACAACAACAACAACAACAATGTTTTTACCTCCGAAGATGTGAATAAAATGCCCGTTGAGTTATTCTATCATGATGCCTTTACCTGACAGAGGTTCTTTTATTCTGGTTCTAAGTTTTGGTGATCCAAAAAAGAGAAAGAGGACTTAATGAGGACATGATAACTGTCTTAAATATACAAAGGGCTATCATATAAAAGGGTTGGTAGATTTATGTGTATCTACAGTACAGAACTGGCCAGGAAGTGAAAGTTTAATGGAGTGAACACAAGAGTCATCTTCAAATTTTGCATATAGTTATGTGGAAGAAGTAGGAGACTTTTAAAAGATATAGCCAAGGGGCATAACCAAAGCCAATCTAGGGAACCAAATAAAGTTAAATCACTTAGAATTTTTTTAACTTGGTATAAAATAGATGTAGAGGCTGCAATATTAGGGATATGATGTGAAGGAAACCACATGTTGTTTTGGGTTGGTCTGAAAGGCTGACTTTATACAAGGTCAAACTAGAATTATCTGACCTTGTAGGACCTATATATCCAGGAAATACTCACTTCTATCTCTCTTTAAAAGGTTTGGTTCTCACCTTAGGCTGCAAACAATAGTAATCAGGAATCCTGTTCCTGGACTTTCAGGTCTTATCCACACATTCTCAGCAGAACTACAGCTGGCTTTTCCAGTCAGCCAGTGAAATCCACTGTGTCCCTTTAGGGCAGACCATTTGCAACACTATTAATTCAATTATCTTAACATACATGCTTATCATACCATTTAATGAAATAGTTTCCTCCTTGTGGGAAACCATTCTAATAGGAGTTGAGTGGTTCTTTTATTTATTTGTTTTGAATATGACCCAAAATGTGGTGATTCTATAAACTGAAGAGTACCAAAAAGTTGAACCACTAGAGGGAGTCCAGAACTAAAATAAGTGCTAAGGCTACAAGGTTGGTGAGTTTGAAGTGCTCTCAACTGTGGCTTCTAGGTTTTCCCAAGATTCAAACCCAGGTGTATGAAACAATCTGTTGTGTATGTAGTTACTTATTTTCACATAATTTCCACCTGTCCCAGGCCATGTAGAACTCACTTTCCAAGTTATAACTTAATTGCTATATTAAATATCAAAATGAGACTCTCAAAATCCAAAATTTTGTGATAGCTCAAAATCCAAACAAACTGAATTTATCTTGCTATTGTCTGGAAATAATTCTAGCTTTGAATTGTTTCTAATAGCCTGTTAAACAAAATCTTTGGTGAGATTTTCCTGAAGAGATGCATTTAACAAATAGTTTCTTCTTGATTTCATTTGCTACATTCAAGGTTACAGTCTAACACTAAATTAACCATAAACATTCTGAATTAGCAATAAATTTAAAATTAAAAAGAGATAGTTGGTCTCATTCAGAAACGTCCTCATAGACCAAATGGATGCTCCAGTCCAGTACCACCAGCAGAAGCGGCAAGGGATGCTCAAACTTGAGGAAGCCATGCTCAGGCTAGGCCCTTGGATGAAGTGAAGCCAGTTTGCAACCAGTGAACCTGGGACCAGATCATAGAGAGCAGGCTACAGCCATAGTTGGAGTGGTCTGGCCTGGTTCAAACTCTGCTCCAGCCTGCAAAGGAAAAACCAGCTGGTTTGGGGTCTCTGCCTTTGCCTCTAAGTCCTGCTGTGACTTTTCCCCCCATGGTTGCTGAAGAAAGAAATTAAAAAAAAAAAAAAAGTTGGAACCTGTTTCTTTTTTAGAATAATGATTATATACTATCTGTGTGCCTTCGGCATCAATAATATCACATTAAATATTATATTTCAGGATGTGAAACATGCCACAATTGTGAAAAATCTAA
This sequence comes from Camelus dromedarius, assembly GCF_036321535.1. Lineage (NCBI taxonomy): Eukaryota > Metazoa > Chordata > Mammalia > Artiodactyla > Camelidae > Camelus > Camelus dromedarius. Next base: position 19,078,274 of record NC_087440.1, read on the forward strand.
AGAAAATGGTTAAGCCAGTAGCATGAGTCATCTAAGGATCCATGAATGCTAGTCTTTCTTATGTTTCCATCTTCATGTTATGTTCAACCCTAGTATATTTGAACAGTAGCAATGATCATGAGTTGTAATAGATGTGTCTGGAAATACAGTTAACCACACTTGAAAAGGCATGATTTGCAAATGCTTTCACCTCAACATGTTCATGCAGATACATCAAGTGACTTATTTCCTCAGACATTTAATATGCCAAACAGACTTTCTTCTTTTAAAGTATATAATGAAAATCCCCTGAAAGAGGTCATCATTAAAATTGTTCTTTAAATTTTTCCACCTTTAGTCTTTCTCATATACCAAGGCTAGAACTGTTCTTGACAAGATACAGAGTCAAGGGAAGGGAGGTGATTAGAGCCATGAGAAATCTTCACTGGACTACAAATGACCTGCAGACTATAGTTCACAGAACATTCTGAAAGGCTGGTCTTGCAGATTTTCAGGAAACTGCTTGCTTCATCATTTTTTAGAAATAAGTCCTTAAAATAATTATCCCCTGTGTTGTTGGTTCAAACTGTTCAACTCATAAAAGTAATAATATTCATTTATTTATTAAACAAATATTTGTTGAACATCTACTCTGTGTTACTTACTGTACCAGAGGCTGAATATATATGGTGGTTAAAAAAAAGTGTAATTCTGTTGCCTTCATGAAGTTTATAGTTAAGTGGGGGAAGTCTGACATTAAAGGACTCAAAAGTAAACAAACCAGATAATTAAAGGTGATAAAAATTGCTATGAAAGAAAATAAAACAAAAAGGGCTACTTGAACACATGGAAGCAGGGGAGGCCTCTCTGATGAAGTGACATTTAAGCTGAAACCTGAGGGATAAAAACAAACAGGCAGAAGAATTGGGGATAGGTGCAGGTCTGGGTACCAGAGAGGGAAAACCTGTGCCAGTGCCCTGAGGGTGGAACATGCTTGCTGTGTTTAAGAAATTAAAAGAAGGCCAGTTTTGTCTATACCATACTTTTGACACTTTCATGCTATTTTTTCTTATTGTTTTACATAGATAGATATTTTATTACTCCAAGTAGATGTTAACTTGTTTAAGGACAGAAACTAACTTTAACAATATGTATCTATGGTATATAGTATACAGGAATATAGTTGTGCTCCATAAATACTTACTGAATTGAATTTGACTCAAATTAGGGAATAGAGTCTGGTAACTCTTTTCCTACGTGGGTTAGATCTTATTCTATCCAGACACATCAGATGCTAATCAGGGTAGACCTAAGCAGACCTCAAGGGGAATCTTCAAGGAGGATGCCCCTGCCCCTGACTGAGGCCACCTCTCCTGACACTTCTATCATTCATCTCTCCCTCTTTTGCCATTTAAAAAATTTCAGTTAAATCAATCATTATAAGAGTCTGTTAAAATTCAAGATCGTTGCCACAATCATTGCTAATGTTCAAATACTGTATCTTAAGGTTGAATATAACACGCAGTTGGAAAACCCCGTGCTGCTGACTTATCTAAATGTTCATCTCTCCATTTCTCTTCCTACTATCAATAGGAACCCTTAGCACTTTTATTGGATTATTGCCACAGCCCCTCAACTAAACTCCATCCCTCCAGTCTCTCCTCACATTGCCACTATATTAATCCAGCCAGGGGACTACTGTACTTTGACCGGTTTGGGGGTTATATTTATCTTAATAAATTCTAGATCTTTCAAACATCCAAAGCTTTCTAAGAGTGTAATAGAAAAGAACAAATCTGACTCCATATTAGATCTGTTCCTTTGCCTTTAACCCTGTGCCCCATTTCCTAGGCTTAGTCTTGCTGGTTCTGCACCTTTTGTAAAAGAAAGTTGCCTACAGCCTGAAATAGACAGGATGGCCCATTCTCAAGGCTCTAACCTTTAAGGATATTAACACTTTTCCATTCATATAAAGATAACAAGTTTCAGAATAGAAAATAACGTTTGTTTTGTTGGAGGTTTACAGGGATACCATGATCTGACCCACACGGACAGCTGCAAGAACAAAGGATTTCAAGAACAAAGAACTTCTACCCAAGAAGTTTGCAACAATCAAGCATATCCCCTCCCCTTTTTAGTATAAAAGGAGCCTGAATTCTGAGTTGGAGAAGATGGGTCTCCAGTCAGCCATCTTCTTGGTCTGCAGGCTTTCCACATAAAGTCACTATTCCTTGCCCCAGCACCTCGTCCCCTGATGTACTGGCCTGTCCTGCGGCGAGCAGAACGAGTTTAGACTTGGTAACAAAAGTGGCCCAATATTACGTAAGATCTGATCTTGGAATCTGAGCCAGAAACAAGGCTAGTCTACAGAAATAGGGAAGACATTATCTGCAAATGGTTTATTCATAGTAATTCACAGGTATTACTTCAACAAAGTTTCCTCTAGTTCTTTGCTACTCCCCATGCAAGAATGGAATGAAATCTTTCATTTCTATTTTCCAAGGCACCAAGAGTAGGCAGAGGGGATGAAAATATCTTTGCTGCACCACTATACCATATTGGTTGGTAAGACCTTGCTAGAACAGTACAAGCCCTGGGGGAGGAGAGGAGGGGGGAGGAGAGGAGAGGCAAGAGGAGGGGAGGAGATATCATAATCTTTTGACTTCAAAATGGGAGGACCGACTCCAGAAGAAATTGATCTACTGGGTTCCAAAGTAGCAAAACTGAAGATAAAGGAAGGAAGATACACATTCTGAGTCTTCTCAAGCAGATAGGGAACTTTCTTCAGAATAATCACATTGTTCACTTTATCCTTAGTAATGAATACTTCATTTGTCCGTGGAAGTGAAGGTCAGTGTTTCCCTCCTAAGTCCAAAAATGTGTGGGAGAGGCCATGAATGCTCAAGCATTTTTCAGTTTTCTTTGGGAAACTTCTTTCCATGTTGCTCTGCTACTCCCAGACTTTCAAACTTTTCTGACTTTAAGTAGACTCGGTATGTTTCATTACCATGAAACAGTGTCTGACCTGCTTTGGTGCCATTGCAATACGTTCTAGGCAAACATGCCACCTCTGGACAGAATTCACCAATTCCAACTCTGGCTTTCCTCAGCGTGTAACCTGCACCCCTTTTACACATGGCGTCATGGCGTCATTTTACACATGGCACATGGCGTCATTATGCCTGGAGTGAGCCAGCTGTTTTCCTGTCTTCCCTCTACTCCCTCCTCATTTTAAGAGTTGACACTGTGTGTTAGTTATCTTTCATCTTTCATTCTTCCTTTTCCTAACAGGGCCTAACTACTTGCTGTGTGAGCTTGAGCAATCCATTTAACCCTTCTGAGCCTGGTTCTTATAAAATGGATTATTGTGAGGATTAAGTGAGATACTATTACTTTTTAAAATTGAAGTACAGTTGATTCACAATATTATATTAGTTTCAGGTGTACAACATACTGAGTCAATATTTTTATAGACTATACTCCCTGAGATACTATTGTATTAATTGTAATGATTATTGCCTACTTTATAAGGATATTATGAGATAGTTCATGGAAGTTTCTTTTGAAAAGTGGAAAGCTCTACTGGTATGTAATATAAGGCTCTACTAAATAGTAACAGTTATACTTAGAAGTGCCAGGCACAGTTCTGAGTGCTTTACATGTATGATCACATGTAATCCTTCCAATAACATTGGGAGGTTGGGATTATTATTTCTAATTTACAGATGAAGGAACTGAGGCACAGAAAGGTCATACACTTAGTAAGTGGCAGGGCTAGAATTCAAAACGAGGTGGTCTGGTTGGCTCCCAAATTCCCATTCTGAACCACTATGTTATGCTATAATCAAATTTGGGCTTACAAACTGTTTGTTTACTCGTTGCTTAATAGTTATGTGACCTTGGGCAAAGTTTAAAATTCTAAACCTGATGTTCATTATTTGTAAAATGGATAAAAGTAGTTCCTGTCTGATAGATTCATTTACTTAGCAAATATTTATTGAACTTCCACTGTTTGCTTATATACTGGGCATACTGCAATATCATGTTGAGTACATTCACACAAAACACTTGGCATACTGCCAGGCACATGGTAAGTGGTCATTGTTAATTATTATTTTAATTAATAATAATAAGTTAATAACTTCTCTGATACATGTTTCCTGTTACTAGCTACCATCACCATGTAGTCATCTTCTACTGGTTCCCTAATTCTTCTATTTGAAATACTTTTGTGGCCCATGCTATAGGATACTGCTTTGCTATCATAACAAAAACAATCAAAATAAAACACAGCAATACAAGTATCTCTCAGGGTTAAACAGAGAAAGTGGGTTTTTAAAAATATTTTATTTATTTATTATATTATTTACTTCTTTTATTTTGGCAGGGAGAGGGGAGAGGTAATTAGGTTAATTTATTCTCAGAGGAGGTACTGAGGATTGAACCTAGGACTTCCTGCATGCTAAGCAGGTACTCTACTGCTTAAGCTATACCCTCCCCTCTGAGAAAGTGTTTTAAATGGCTACTTCCTGATACATAGCTAAGGCCATGCAAGGCATGCAAAATACGCTTACTGCCAAGGCACATGAGGTACATTTGGTGAATGTGAAGATATAAGGATGATCAAATATAATCCTTTCAGGAAAGGTACAATTGGGAAACCAAATAGCCTCACATTAAATCTCTAGGGACATGTAAGGAGCCCAGCAGCACCTCTGGGAGTCCAGGTGGGAAGGGGTGGCCTGCTGTGCTGTCTGTGCTCTCCTGCACTGTGCTCTGGTGCTGAGAGTCCATCCTGTGCTTGCCTTACCCTGCTTCTGAGAGAGTCAGCAGTATTGCTAGATCGTGTAAGAGATTCTACCTCCCTAGACTGCTGATAATCAAGTGGGATGATAAATATGAAATCACTTTGAAATATTTTACACACACACACACACACATGCAAATAGTGAAGAGTTATATACAAGAGTGTTTTGGTCATGTACAGAGAACATTCAATGTAGGAAGCAGATGTGGCAAGTACCACTATCTTCCCCATTTCTGAACCTGCTCTCAGCATCTTTTTCTTTCTTAATGTGACCAAACGTGCCTTCCTGTCTTGACTAGTTCCCCTTCTCCCCATTTCAGTTCCTATTCATAATAATGACAATAGCTAACTTGTAGTGAGTGGTGTTTTAAGTGCCTTACATGTATTAATCTTCATAACAACTCTATGAATTATGTACTCATATTATCTGGATTACATTCAAGAAAGCTGAGTTCCAGAGGGTTTAAACAACTTCACAAGGTCATACAGCTAGTAAGCAACAGAGTCAGCTTCAAACCTGGAAGTACAGATCTAAAGCCCATGCTCTTACTACTCTGCTGGCTTGTGTCTCGCTCTCCCACGGTGCCTGCCACTGTCTTAGTACATATTTACCAAGCTAAAATTTTTCAGGCAGCAGTCAGCATTTTTCCTTTTTACCTTTTAAAATTCAGTCAATGAGCTCAGAATATTTTTTTTAAATCTAAAATCAACTCTAATATAATATTTGTTACCAGCATGAGAAATTCAGGATCTTACCAGCTGGTAATAATTCATGCTATAAACTTTGATTTTTTTTTTTTTAGTCATTATCTGGGGAAAAGGAGAGTTTAGCAATAACTCTGTGTAATATTAACTAATCTCTTAGCTTAGCTAGCTTACAACCACAAACATACCTACACAAGAAATGAGGTCAAATCTCATCTATTTTTCCTCTGATAATTACTTGATATAACACTCAAGCTGCTACTTGCTCAAGAGTTAGACATAAAGTTGGCGGAATCAGCTTTATTAATGACACCGTAAACAGGGCTAAGCATTATTTTGAAATGTATGCACACTATCTTTCTGAGATACAGGAATGGAGTGGTGAAAAAACGAGGACTTGAAAGAAACTCTGAGATCATCTAGTTTGTACAGTTCCTGGAGAGGATAAGTGACCTGTCCAAGCAGTTAATATTATCCCAGTGGGTACTGGTTGAGCAGGGGCTAGAATTCAAGCCTCCAGATCAGCATGCACAGTGTTCTTTCCTCAGTACTGCATTTCTGACCAGAACTCTCTCAGACAGGCTGCTGTAATAGATACAATGACATGAAAGCCTTCTCACAGTTGAGAAACCCTTCACGGGTTGCCCTAATAAAGATACTACATTTCACTCAGAATTATAATTTCATTGTACAGTCAGCCCTCTGTATCCCCAGGTTCTGCATCAGTGGGTTCAACTAACCACGGGTCAAAAGTATTTGGAAAAAAATTTCAGAAAGTTCCAGACAGCAAAACTTGAATTTGCTGCACTCTGGCAACTATTTACATAGTTTTTACATTGTATTTACAACTATTTACATAGCATGTACATTGCATTAGGTATTATAAGTACTCTAGAGATCATTTAAAGTGTAAGGCAGGCTGTGCATAGGTTATATGCAAACATTTTATACAAGGGTCTTGAACACTGCGGAACTGGGTACCTACAGGGGTCCTGGAACCAATCTCCTTTGGGTGGTGAAAGATGACTCATCTATTAAATAAGTAGATTCCATATGTCACATTAGCTTAATTTGAAGGCAGCTAAGGGTTTGACTGTTGTGGCTTAGATGTTGAAGGACAGCTAAACCTACCTTCTGATCGTGAGAAAATACTAGGAGCAATCATAGAAAATGTACATCATAGTGCTGTCCTAAAATCCTCAAGTGTAATTTTAGAGTAAGAAGCCTCAAGTTCTAGAAGCGGACCTCTCTCCACAAAACTGATCATTACGTAAAACTAGCTTATTGTCCTTCTGATGTGGTCTGGGTACTTCTTTGCAACATCAGAGGAAACAGGAGTCTGGGAAATGTCTGCCTCTGAATGTCTTCCTGCATTCTTTAGGAAGAGAATTCTCTTTCCTCCTTTTGGCTTATATCTGAAGAATAAATTATTTATTTTTGTCACCTAGCTCCTTCCTTTTCTAAACTCCGATTGTACTTTGTGAGTGATCCATGTCTATTCAAAGCTCTTTGCAGTATGAGAGGAAAGCTCTGCCTTGTCTCAGGAACGTCCTGGCCTTCTAAAGCTTTGCCAACAGCCAGACGACAAAGTTCTGTATGTAGGGCTCCCCAGGTCCTTGGCATCACCTGGGGGGGGTTGTTAGAAATGCAGAATCTCAGGCTTAGATTCCAATCTGCCTTTTAACAACAACTTCCCCGAGTGATCTGTATGTACTCTCCTGGATGCTTTTGTGTGAACCCCTGGTGCTTCTCTCTGACCTAGAAGTAAGGCCGAGACCAGTGTACCTCAACCCAAGGTAAAAAAAAAAACCTTAGGTTGAAAACAAGATGTCTTTGGTGATTTGGGGACATAGCTTTATTAATTTTGTCTGATAGTTGTTAAACTTGGATTGGAAAAAAACTTTAGAGGTCATCCAGTTTAACCATTATCATTGCTGTGAATTTCAGTATAATGATCAATTGTTATAAAAAGGTTAAATTTGTGTTCAGGATATTTTCTTCAAAAAGATAAGAGCATATGATACATCTTAGAAAGGCAGCTAGAAGAATGGGAGAAATTTATATATAAAAAAAAGTTTTGGTGATTAGAGGGATAAATTTCAGTTATCTGGAAATGTTTACTGATATGAACCTTCTCAGCCATACTGGTGTCCCCCAAAGAGATGTTTATCTCTCAAATTCATATGCTAACTCCATATGCTTATTTTGTATCTGCCCAAACTGACTGTCTCATACAATTACAATTTTAGTTTAACTTCCCACAAATTCAAGAAATTGCTATATATATATCTATTAAACTAAAATTTCCATAAAAATAAAGGGAGGACAAGAGATAAATCTCCCTAACAAAAAATTCCAAATAATACATGAAGAGAAACCTCTCTTCCCTTTCCAGGCTGATCTTAGTGTCTCACTTCCAAAGAACAGAGAACGGAAAGGAAAAATACTAACTTTACAGTGGAGAAAGCTGGCCAGTACCACCTTCACCAAGTGACCTGGGTCAACGTCAGCCTCCCCATTGATACCATTTACCTCCTGCTGTAATGTGCTGAGAAGGGTACTTCACATTTGTGGCATCCTTTCCAAAACCCCACAACCCCAGTCTAATCATGAGGAAAACATAAGATTAACCCAATTTGAGAGACAATCTACAAAATACCGAAGCAGTACTCTTCAAAATCATCATGGTCATGAAGAACACAGAGTGAGAAACTATCCTAGATCAGGGGAGACCAGAGAAGACATGAGAAATAAATGTAATGTGGTATCCTGGGTGGGATCGTGGAACGGAAGAAGGACATTGGTGGAAAAACTGGTGAAATCTGAATAACATCTGGAGTTTAGTTAATAGGAATGCACAGTGTTAGTTTCTTAGTTTCAGTAAACGTACTGTGGTAACTAACGTAAGATGATAACAGGAGGGGAAACTGACACTGGGTGACAGGAAAGAAACTCTGTACTATCTTTAATTTTTCTGTAAATCTAAAACCTATAATGGAAAACAAAAGAAAATTTCCGACAACTCACAGAAATAGTCTGGATACATTCAAGTAAGGTTCCTCTTGATACACAGCTTCTGCAAGTTTAGAGGGCAGACTTGCGTGAAATGCTGGCCTATACTATCCGCACTTGAAGCATTTTTTGAGGCCTGTAACACCATTTTGCTAAATCTGGAAGTTAAAGGTTTACAGATTTGGATTCCCAGCATGTAAAACCAAAGTCCATTTTCCTAAAGCTCATTTAACTCTCGCTAAGAGAATTGCACTGAGGCATGATCGCAGCAATGTCTGATGGATTTGGATGGGTCATTGGCGCTCTCTGAGCCATGGTTATCCCAGCGACCCAGTGAGGTCCCTCCCAGTTCTGAAATTCTAGAAATATGCCTCTCTCAAATAAGATTGTTTTAAATTGCGGTATCAGTTCTGAGGGGAACAATTAACATTTTGATTAGGCAATAATTCCACAGACATTTATTAAGTGGCAATCACTGTGCTAGATACAAGAGCTATATAGCCCTTGCCCTCCAGAGGTCTGAGCCTGGTGATTGAGACAGATCTGTAAACAAGCTGGTACAGCCATGTGGCAAGTGCTGTAAAAGAGGTATTGACAAGGCCTGCTGGTGCACAGGGAGGCACTGCCTCACTCTGCCTCCAGGGCCTGGGAAAGGCTTTGGATCTGAGAACCAAGGAAGCCTGTGAAATATAACAAGTTGGTCTAACCAGAGCCAGTCCTCTAGTAGTAAACACTTATTTTAATTGTCTGTGTATGGAAATCTGGGATTACTAAATTTTCCCAGCCATAAATTGGCAGCTGAGTTAGAAGTCTGGTTGCTACAGAGCTGGGCCAGAAAAGCACCCCATCTCCTGTTGCAGTCTGGAGGATGCTGATATGCGTGAAATCTGCCCCCTGGGATGACTGACTTGCTGTCACGTGAACAACATAACTTTCTAGAAAAGGCCATGCGTTGGCTGTCATATTCTGCCGTTTCTAAATCAGGCCTTCATTAAAAATTCATGCCTTTCAAATGGTTTTATTTCCATCTTATGGCTGAATATTTGTGGCTCAGGCCTTGAAATCCTCAGTATATAGTTTCACTTTTAAATTCTGAACAGCATGGCAGAAACTGAAATTTAGGATTCCCAAGCAAAAGTTCAAAATTGTTTCTTTCCTTGACCCCAAGCTTGCAGACTGTGAATAATTCTGTTTAGTCAGGCCTTTCTTTACTTTTCTTTTTCCCAGTTTATTCCTTTTTGTTTGTTTTGTTTTGTTTGTTTTACTTTTTTTGTTCACTTTCTGTGTGTGTGTGTGTGTGTGTTTGAGGGGGGCGGGGGGCTATACCTTTTTGTTTTGCTTTGTTTAATTTATTTAATTTTTTAAATTTATTTTTTGTTTTCTGGGCAGATCTTTCTTAATGAGACCAGGATATGACAGTGGGGGAAGTTCTGTCACATAAATGATCGTGATGGGGCTGGGGTGAGCGCTTTCTCCTGGGACGTTGCCCAAGCCAACCAGAGAGACGGGGGCAGAAAACGGGCAAATGTGACGTCTCCCTTTCCCAAGGCCCAATTAGAGAAGTGCCTTTTGCGGGGAGTGATAGTTCTGGAAAATTCCTCGCCAGCAACAAGTGAGATAGGCAGGAGTGAAAACAGCAAGCACAGACCTGAGAGAGCCTGGCCAAGTGCACAGACACTCAGAACGCTTCCCACGCTAATCTCCGGGTCCCACCGAGCACCTCGTGTGCGCGCGCCAGAGGAGCCAGGTGGCCGTGGGAGGGCTTCTCCCAGCGCAGTGTTTACAGTTTTCTTGGGGCAGGGCTGCGAGGGAGAACATCTGGGACAATGAGAGAGTTCTTTATGGTATACACAGAATCCCTTGCTTCTAAAGAAGGAAAAAAAAGGACATTTACGGGTTTTTTTTTTTTCTGATTATAAATGTAGTAATGGTTCATAGAGAACACTGCATAAGTTGCAGAAAAGCAGAAAGAAGAATATAAAGAATTTGTATCCAAAGATAGTCACTATTGAAGTGGATAAGCAGCAAGGACCTGCTGTATAGCACAGGGAAATATATTCAATTTCTTGTAATGAGCCATAATGAAAAATAAATTAAAACTGTGTATATGTATGTACGTGTATAACTGAATTGCTTTGCTGTACACCTGAAACTAATACTATAAATGGGCTACACTTCAACACAGATAAAGAATATAAATAAATGAATAAATGAATGAATGAATAAATACATAAAGATACTATTAAAATTTTAGTGGATTTCTTTCCAGGATTTTATATACATAGATATTCAATGTGGTTGAGAAAACCCTGTATGTATAGTTCCACATTCTGTTCTTTTTCTCTTAATATCATGACATAAGAATCGTCCTGGGTTATTAACACTCTTTGTAAACATTCTTCTTAGTGGTTGCTTGTTGTATCCTATGATGAAATTAATTTATTCTAAATCCTAAATGCATTCATCCAATAAATAAAAAATACTCATTAAGAAAACTTATTTATTCACTTAAGAGCCAAATGCTGAACGTGTTGTAATTTCTTTAACCATTTTCTAGTTGTTGGTCATTTAATCCGTTTCTTTTTTCTTTTTCTTTCTTTTCTTTTTTTTTTTCTTTTTTTTGAGAATCTAGCCCAAAGATGAAAATAGGCAGTTAGATTTAAGAAGAGAGTTGAAAAAATACTAGGAGAGAAATCTGGGCTGAAAGAATGAACAAGAGAGAGAGTGCAGTGAAAGCTGCCCTCCCACCACTGAGGCATCTAAGGATATTTCCTGCAAAACCTGAAATTGTTCCTGGGCAAAGACATTCCTGTGGCACTGACATTATGTAACAAGATGATGGTGATTCAGTAGCTTCTCCATCATTTCAGAATTGGCCATATGCCTTCCTTGCTCTTGGGTGCTGACTAGATGTGGCCCATCCATGGCCAGCACCACCAGTGCTAGTGGCTATTGGGTTAGGAAAGGGAAGGGCCAACTTAGGGGAAAATGCGAGGCACAGCTTTTTCAGCAGGGTGAGTGGAGCTATTTTAGCCCCTGTTAAAAGTCTGAAGGTTGGACTCAAGTGGGGATGACTATGTAGTCTATTTCCAGAACCATCCCAATGGGGCAGACTTTTCTGGAGCATCTGTCCCCTTCTGGACGTTCTCCCTTCCTTGACTGTAATGTAGGGGCAACAGCTACACCTGTGCTAAAATACCTTCTCCTGCCTCCATAGAGTTCTCAGGGAAGCATCTTTGGCATTTCTAGGCTTGTTTAGAGTGCTCATACTAGGTCCTGGTCTTTCTCTGTCTTCAGCATTCAGCTCCAGCTGACCTGTAGAAGTTCAATTTGTCAAAGACTCTACCACACAATCTTTATAAGTACAGTGGCATCCTAAGAAGGGCAACTGTCTGATAAATAACTCCCAGAAGAAACACTCAGAAATCTCCTGAAGGATAGACGGGAGCATGTAACACAACATGAAACTTGCAGGAGAGTATCCAATAATGGAAGTAATTGGACTGCATATATACTTTGTGTTGCAATTGATATTTCCCTGAGAATCTGGAGAAAATCAAGAGGTACAGAAGGTAAGGGAACAGGCTTTGAAGTCTTACAGACCCGAGTTTGAATTTGGCTGTGTCAGTTACTTGGCAGCTATTTGACTCTGGACAATTTACTTAAACTCTCTAAGGCTCAGTTTCTTCATCCACCTGAGATTATCATACAAATACCTCCTCATAGATGAGTAAATGAGATAACAGACATGAAGCTCTTATCTGGCACATGTGAGCACTCAGTAATTAGTAGCTATTATTGTTAAGTAAAGTGGAAGTGATTTTAAAATTAATCCAGTCAACAAATATTAATTGAGCACCATTAGGGGCAGGGCTGTGTGACAGCTCCCCACCAACCCCCCCACACACATATGCTTTATCTTTCCTGTTAACTGAGTTTTTCTATGTGGGTTCATTTAAATTATAATGGTAAGTACCTTTTTCAAAATAGTAGATTTGTTACATTGTCTACTAACTTCTAGGTAAGTCTCAAAGGCTCTTCAAAAGATAGGAACATTGGTGATAATGTCTTTTACAAGTCTACTTTCAATTCTTTGAGTGAACAGTATTTACTATTTATTTATCTACTCTAAAAGAGAAATTTCCTCTCAATCGTTTAACCTTGAAGTTATCTTTTCTCACTTTTTAAAGATAAAAGGGTTTTTTAACCCCAGAGTCCCATGCTATGTATTTAAAGAAGTATTCCCCCTTTGCATTTTCAAACAACTATTAATTTGGCCTCATTTGAAAGAAAGATGATTGAAAGAAAGATTTCTTCTTCCTTCATCAGTTTCTCTCTATATAAAGGTATTTTAATCTTTATCTTTCCTAAGACTGAGGTGTGACCTGAAGAAGATGTATGTGAAAAGATCATCAGCATCAGTAGTCATTGGGAAAATGCAAATTAAAACCACAAAGAGATACTATATCCCACCCATTAGAATGGATATGATCAAAAAGGATGAGCAGCACTATTTACAATAATCAAGACATCGAAACAACCTAAATGTTATCATTAGATAACATCAAATGTCCATCAACAGATGACTGGATAAAGAAGTTCTGGTGTATATATATATACACACACACATACACGGTAGAATACTACTCAATCATAAAAAAGAATAAAATAATGCCATTTGCAGCAACATGGATGGACCTGGAGATCATCATACTAAGTGAAGTAAGCCAGAAAGATAAAGAAAAATACCATATTATACCACTTATGTGTGGAATCTTAAAAAAAAATAACACAAATGTACTTATCTACAAAACAGAAACAGACTTATGGTTACCAGGGGGGAAAGGGGATAGGGAAAGATAAATTGAGAGTTCAGAGTTTGCAGATACTAATTAGTATATATAAAATAGATAAATAACAAGGTTCTACTGTATAGCACAGGGAACTATATTCAATATTTTATAATAACCTAAATGGAGAAGAATATGGAAAGGAATATATATATATATTTGTATCATTGAAACACTATGCTACACACCAGAAATTAATACAACACTGTAAACCGACTCTACTTCAATTTTAAAAAAAAAGGATGGACTTCCACATGTTGGTGAGGATGTGGAGAAACTGGAACCCTCATACATTGCCGGTGGGAATGTAAAACTGGTGCAGCCACTTTGGAAAACAGTTTGCCAGTTCCTCAGAATGTTAAAAATGGAGTTACCATATGATACAGCAATTCCAATCCTATATATTGACAATAAATGAAAACATTCACACAAAAACTTGTACCCAAATGTTCATAAGAGCATTATTCATAACAGCCAAAAATGAAAACAATGCAAATGTCCATCAACTGAAGAAGAGATTAATAAAATGTGGTATATCTATACAGTGGAATATTTTTTGGCCTTAAAAAGAAATGAAGTACTGATACACATTACCACCATGTGGATCAACCTTAAAAACACTATGCTAAGTGAAGGAAGACACAAAAGACCACATATCGTGCAGTTCCATTTATATGAAATGCCCAGAATAGGCCAATCAATAGATCAAAAGTATATTAGTGGTTACTAGGGGTTGGGAGGAGTTGGAAGGGAAGTGTCTGCTAATGGGTATAGGATTTCTTTGGGAGATGATGAAAATGTACTGGAATTAGTGATGATAGAAGAACAACTCTGTGAATATACTAAAAACTGCTGACTTGCACTCTTTAAAGAGTGAACTTTATGCTATGTGAACTATATCTCAATAAAGCAGCTATTTTAAAAAATAAGACTGAGCTGGAACAGATGCAGTTGTTAGTCTGTTAACAAAAGTTGCCTGCCACCTATTCATGTATCAAGACATTATCACATATTATCATTGTGACATTTGCCTTTTAGTTTAAGTTTACTTAGGACCTAGAAGAAGAGAATAGTGTTTACCGCTTTTAAATTTCAGAGGGTATCTGAAGACTAAGGCGAAAGAAATGAGAAGATTCCTTGAAGCAGACTCTGTGGGCTTCTTCCTCAATTTTCTTAAAGCCAGATCAGTTGGAATGCTGACTTAAGCTGAGATTATTTTAAACACTGGAAGAAAGCTGGATTTAACTTAGTTAGAGCTACAGTTTTGTGGGTGCCATCTGATAAAAGAACCACATTGAGAAATGCTGGGCAGTAATAACCCCGCTGTTGACAACTAATAAAAACTGAAAAGATCTGCAAGAGGACAGTGCAGAGGCTGCTTTCATAAGATGTTGCAACTCATTAGATACATAGGACTAGATCAGGAGAAGGAGGCAAAGATGCCTAGGGTTTCAAGCCTAAACGACTAGAAAATGATGGAACCATTGACAAGAGTTAGAGGAAGGGCTGGTGTGAGTTCCACTGCAGGCACACTGAGTTTGAGCTGCTAACAAAATACCAGTGTAGAAGTACAGCATTTTTAGAGCTGAAGGGACCCTACTAATGATCTAGTGACCAGTGCCTTTATTTTCATTGAGAAATCTCAGGCTGAGTGAGAGGGAGTGAATTGCCCAAAGTGTGGTTGAAAATTGGTACCAGAGCTCCTAGGCTAGCATTCTGACCTGGAAATGTAGATCAGAGACTCAGGAGAGAAAGAGCTGCTAAAACTACTTGGACATCATCTGAATTGTAGGGATAGTTGAAGTTACGAGAGAATTTCAAGAGGCAAAAAGGATGCTGAAATCAACGACTGCAAAATAGATATCAAAGAGTGAGGTCGGGTTCTCCTAGCCTGGGCTTTCAGAGAGGCACCTCCTTCTTCAGACGACTGATTGAGGGCCTTGGTTTTGTCAGGCACTGTGCTTGGGACACAGTGGCAGATAAAACAGACTCCCTGCCCTTTTGGAGCCAACAGCCCAGGGAGAGACAAACAGATCTGCAGGCAATTCCAGTGCAGTGTGATAGATGCTGTGAGATGGGAGAACACAGTGCTGCGGGAGCAAGCCAGTCCACAGCATTGCTGGTCCAGAAATTGAATTTCATTGGTTTACCCAGAATTGACTAGGCAGGCAGGAAAAGGAGAAAATGAAAAAAAAAAAAAAAAAAAAAGAACATACTTTGAGACCAAAGACTGAACTATACCTACTAAACTCACCAAACTTTGAAGGATAAGCTACAATAGTGACAATACTTTACAAGGAAAGTCTTGTCAGCCCTACCTCTCACTTGTGCTCAGCCTGCAAGGTAACCCCATCCCCAGGTCAAGGTTCCCAGGAATGAGAAGGTTGCTCGGTGAATTCAGAATTTGAAGGAAGTAAATATTCTTAAAGGCTACTTCATCAAAACCTATGAAATTATTTTTGTCCTCAGTAGGTATCACCTTTCCAGGGACCAGAATATTCTGATTCTTGTATTCTTATATTCAGAATACTCTTACATAGAGCTGGATAAATAGGCTGATAGATTGTACACTCTGGCTTCCTTTGTAAAAACTCCATTTTGACAATCATACCTCTATAAATGCAGTGTTTTAAAGATTTATTTGTTTATTAGGTAATTCATTCACATGTTCAAAATGTAAAAGTACAATAGGGTACATAGTGAAAAAGCTCCCTCTTGCCCCTGTCCCTCAGTCACCCAGGTCCCTGCCCCAGGAAGAACTTATGTTATCAGTGTCTCGTGTACTCTCCCAGACATATTTTCCAAATGCAGTCCAAATAAAACATTTTTAAAATTCCATCTTTCTTTAATTACATTCCAATCATGAGAATATATTTTGGTCACCTTTTTTGAACTTGAGTAATCTCACTTTTTTCTGATTTATTCTGAGAGATGTCCTCGCTCCTAACTATAGGTACAAATGTCTCTTTCAATGGGTGACTTCTGCAGATAGCCAATCTCATCCACTGTGTGTGTGTGCGCGTGTGTGTTACCAGTTTCACAGATGATCTGTATCTCTAAGTTCTAGGACCACATTACGACTGTTTCCTGTGTACAGATTCTGATGTCAACCACGATAATGAAATAATGAATTCTTACAATAAGTTCTTTTGTTATTCATTTTTCTGACCCAATGACTTTACTAGCTTCTTGTTTTAATATCAGGGCATATTAAAAACAACAACAACAACAACAACTGTACTTTGTTGGCTGAAACCAGGTATAGTTGGGTATATTCCCAAAGCAACAGTGATGAGGGAGATATTGGAAAGCAGAACCATTTTCCATGCTTCTGATATATTTTCTAACCTTTGTCCTTTTATCCCAAATTATGCCTGTAGATTAACCTACAAGAGTACACTACTATTAGACACGAACATGCATAACCATTAATTATGAGACCACCACGATCCTACAATTACTGGTTTGATCAGAGTTATTGGTGTCACACTCACCTATTGCCAGTGAGGGAGAAGAAGGCAGAGTTCACAGTCTTTTCCACTTTTTTCTGAAAAAAGCAGCAATCTCAATGACCAGGGTGTTGCCAGGTATCACCATCACTACTTTGCAGAGTTGGCCCAGCAGTAGATGAACACACCAGTATCGAACTTGTGCTTCCAACCAATGAGGTCAATCTAAAAATTGTTACAGAACTCTCTCAAGAACAACAACAACAAAAATTAATACATTAATAAATAGGAAAGGAAAAGTAGGGGCTGTCTTAAGTGTTTGATTTGCTTTTGTATCAGTAGAACTGATTTGGGTGGCTCTAGCCACACATTTCCCTCTGGATTCCTGGAGATAAGGGTATGTTCTATGGCTATCATAAGAGGTTTTCTTTATGTAAAACTTTAATAATACCCTGGCCTCATTATTTCCAGGCACTTCCAATTCTTGCTTCTACAAAATGAAAACAGTGTCTTTTGATGAGTGACATGAGGATGTTTGTCAGAGAAATGGCACAGAGTGATGTCAATACCACTTGCTGTGAACACTTCCTGTCCTCTTACAGCCCTTCACTGTGGAGCAGCACGTCTCTGGCCACAATGAAGCATGAGACCTCAGGGGTGGCCGCATTTAATTGTTGGGAGAAGGTGCTTTGTACATTTTGAGAAATGTCAGAGATTTCCCAAAACTTTCACTAGAAATGTGACATCTTCACCAGAAAGGTGAAAGAATTTAGTTCCAGGTCACACAGCAAGTTAGCAGCAGAGCTAAGACAGGAACTTTAGATTTACTGGTTCCTTTCACCCTATTCTCACACTTGGAGGCCTCCTTATTGTTAGAACTGATAAAATGTTACCTCACATTCATATGACTCAGTG
Source organism: Camelus dromedarius (assembly GCF_036321535.1). NCBI lineage: Eukaryota > Metazoa > Chordata > Mammalia > Artiodactyla > Camelidae > Camelus > Camelus dromedarius. The sequence continues at coordinate 19,095,991 of NC_087440.1, forward strand.
CCTCGTCAAGTTCTACATGGACAATCTCTCCTTTTTGGCCAATCCTGTGTACCAGGGGCAGTGAATGCAACTGTTCTCCCTTTGACGATAAGATTGCAACTCAAGAAGACACATAGTTGTCTATTACAGAGTCAAGACCAGAACCCAGTTCTCCCAATTCCCTCTCCACGGCTCCTTCCACCAGGCCATCCTGCTTGACTGGTGCCTTCCATCAGTGAACAGGAAAACAAGTGTGAGACACCAGAACTAAAAGGACAGCTCATTAAAAATAATTACACCCTTTGTAGGGACAGAAATGAAATATTCAAATCTCTTTGCTCCCTCTCCTGCTAGGAACTTAAACGTTAAACTGAGTTCTCTAGTTTTGCACCAATCTGCAGCAATCAAGAATTTGCACCGTTGGGAGCTACTTTTCTAACAAATGTATCCTAATCAAATTGAAACAAAATTTTAAATACATGAAATGGAAGGGGAAAAAAACTGTCTGTAGTCCTCCCTTATTTCTGGCCCACATTCATCATGACTGAGTTTCTCAAGCCAGGAAATATGGCCAAGGACAGTTTGAAACAGCAGGTATTCCAAAGAACAACTAACAGGCTAGTGGGTGGACCACGCAGCAGCCCTGGGAGAGGATGACCCGAGTTCCAGACTTGGTCCCCTCCAGGCTCCATCCCGCTGTTGCCCTAAGAAGCCACCTAAACTTGAGGTGGTTTCGTTCACTGTAAAATGAGAGGACGGGGTCAGTGCACATAGATGTATTTAAACGTGTTACTGTATTCACGCTTTGCCTATTTAAATCCTTGAGTGTAAATTTAAAACAACAACGTCTGTATCATTACGATGATTCTTCAGAAGTCGCGTCCTCCTCCCCGTCCCCGAGACTAGGGACCTCGTTCTGGCGGACCTGGGCGGGGCTGGCGGAGCGCGGCACAAGCCAGCGGGCGGCCTGACACGCAGACAAAGGGCCAGGCCGGGGGACTCGACCCCGCGCCCCCGGGGTTCCCAACCCGGGGCGGCCCCACGCTCCGCGGGCCCCACCACCTGCTCCCGGCAGCCAATGGGGCGCGCGGGGGGGGCGGCCGGGGCGGGGCGAGGCTACAAAAGGCCTCGGGCCACGCACCCGGGCACCCCACTGCGGGCGCGCTCTCGGGAGGCTCGGACGGACGCGGCCGAGCTCTGGGCACAGTCGACTTGCGGACCAGCGGGACACCGGGCGATGCTGCGGGTGCGGTGTCTGCGCGGCGGGAGCCGCGGCGCCGAAGCGGTGCACTACATCGGTTCTCGGGTGCGTGCGCCGCCGCCTCGTCCCGCGGCCTCGTGCTCTCCCCCTCTCCTTCCCTCGCTTTCCCCCACCGGCATTGCAGGACAGTGTCCCTTCTGGGCCCCTTGGGAAGCTCGGCTTCAGGAGCCTTTGCTGGCTACCAGGGACTTGGCGGCGTCCCTGGGGAAGGGGGCGTTCGTTGGGGCCACACCCCGTGGGTGCAGCTGCTCTCCGCGCGCCTCGGACCGCGGTGCCCGTCAGCGCGGGGGGCGCCGCCCTCCCCTGCCCGACCACCGCTCGCTCCCGCCGAGCTTCTGGCCCGGGGTGGGGCCAGCAAGCAACATCTCTTAGTGAAAGGATGGCCTTACTGGGTTTCATTGCCCTGGGTGGGCAGAGTTGGGCATGCGTGTAGGGTGGATGGAAGGGAGAAGGGGCAAAGTGGGAATCGCGGACGGAGGGCGAGCGAGCAGGCCCGCTCCAAGTGTAACATGGAGTCCTGAGTCGCAAGAGGAGTTGGAGCGAATTCGGTCTGTACCCAGATTTCTGCCCAGTCCCGCCCTCTGCTTTCCTGGTATGTAAGCACGCGCCTTCAGACCCTCCCTAGCTCCTGGGACGGGAATAGCCCGGCGCTTTGGTTACCCCCTGCAACTGGTTTCAGAACAGCTGTCATTCCCTCTTGTTTGGTCTCCACCCTGGCCCCCCTCCTACCTCCCTCCTAAGGCTTTTAACAGGGTAGGATATAGATTTGGGGGCGCGGGGGGTGGGGGTGGGGTTGAGGTTTACCTAGTGTGTGAGGGACCCTCCCTGCTCTAGAGTTTATAGGCTCTACATTTTCAAAAGGCTTTTTTGAAGTTCTTAGATCCTCTCTCTGGTTGTTTTAGTTTGTATCTGGGTTGATTAATCCTTATCTTGACTAGGGAACCGTGGACCATCTGTAAAATGGAGCCTGTGGCACTGGTCATTCTTATAACTGAAATGCCAAAGGATGTGAAGTGTGTGTCAGCGATGAGAAATTTTTGGTTTGAAGCTGATTATTCTGAAAGATGAAGACAAATGCTTCTACATTTTTCACTTTCAGGGAGAGGGAAACCCTAATACTGGTAACCTTTGATACTGAAGGGGAAAGCAGTCTCCCTCCCCCAGCTGGTCTTGGCAGGGAGACACAGAGCATAAGCTTTCTGCGGTTTTCTGGAAAGAGGGTGACCCATTATCCACAGAGGAGTTGCTTCAAGCTTGATTGCAGAAGACCACTCCAAGATATAAATGGGAGTGTATGGTTGTTGGGGACAAAATCTCCTTAGGAGTGTTAAAGAGTTACACCAATTAACATAACAGATAAAAAGATAACGTATAAATAAACGAAGGTAAAAATCTCCTGTAACCCTACTACCCACCTATACACTGACATCTCTGTTTACATCCTCCTAAAAGATTTTAAAGGCCTACGTTATCCTGGGTGTTCATTCCCACCTCCACTTCCCCCTCCCCAAGTGCCCTACCGCACTACACAATAATCTTTTCTTCCTTCTTGGCAGCTTGGAAGAACTGTGACAGGATGGGTGCAGCGAACTTTCCAGAGCACCCAGGCAGCTACAGCTTCCTCCCGGAATTCCTGTGCAGCTGAAGACAAGGCCACTGATCCTTTGCCCAAGGACTGCCCTGTCTCCTCTTACAACGAATGGGACCCCTTAGAGGAAGTGATAGTGGGCAGAGCAGAAAATGCCTGTGTTCCACCATTCACTGTGGAGGTGAAGGTAAAGCAAGGCTTTCTTCACAGTTCTGAAGCGGGTTCCCTCCCCACCTTCTGCGGTCCAGCTTCTGCTCCCACCTCCTCTGTAACTGCTTTCACTTTAGCTTACTCAGGACCACCCCAATGCACTGGCTGATGTTAAGTTATCTTACCTGACATCTCTGCAGTATTTGACACTACACCAGTGACTGCTCCCTCCTTTGGGTTCGGAAGGACCTTTTCTGGGGATGTTAGTGCTTTCACTAGTCCTCACACCTTCTTCCTTCACTGTTTGGAATGTTGGGGTTGAACAGAATTTCACTTTAGCTGTTCTCACTTTGGTCCAGATCTCTCTCCACTCCACTCTGGTCTGGTTCTCTCTCTCTCTAATTCTGTCCAGATGAACACGTTAAACTCCTTACTGGATATTGCCACTGGACCTCAGACGTGGCACAACTGAGTTCAACTGCCAGCTGCTCCGCTAATCTGAGCCCTTCATTCCTTCCTTTTAGTTTTTGGCATTCCTATGTTTTCAAGCTAAAACATCACACACTCATCATTTATTACTCTTTCAGTCACATCCTTCTCATCCATTTTCCAAGATCTAACAAGTCTTTTGTCAAAATGAACCTTGCCTTCATCCCTCTGCTATTACCTTGGGTCAGTATCTCCCCTACTGCCTGGACTACTGCTGTTAACTCCTGACTACCCTCCCCGATTTGTATACTCCCCAAACCACCTCCAGCTTCTATCAGCCCAACTAGACTACTCACTGTTCTCCAAACAAGCCTCAGGGCTTTGCTCCCACCTAGGACCCTTGCACCTAACTTCCTGCACTCTTCTTGTCTGCAGTTTAAACGCCCCCCTTACTACCACTAGTTCCCGTAGTACTTTCCACAAAGCTTTCCAGATTTCCCTGGCAGCAAGTAATATCTTTCTTGTTTTCAACTCTTAATGTTCTTTGTAATAGATTCTTATAACCAGAGCCTGTGTGGGCTGGTGTTCAGGTTGTATAGTGCACAAGGGTCCCCATCCACACTGGAGGCACAGCCTAAGCTTCCATTAATAATGGGTTACAAATATAGCTTCAGTGTACTTAAATTCTTCCTGAATATTAACATTTTTATTTGTAATGTGGGTTGAGGAAATAAGTTCTGTTACATCACTGTCATCAGTATCAGAAATGTTGCCTACCTAGTATCAGGACTCCAGAGTTATTAGCACAAAAGAACTTGCTTTCTTTCAGGAGAGATACGATGTCTACGTAGAAGCAAAGACTAAGTATCTCATGGCAACTGGCAAGGCAGTTGAATTGAAATGCCAGGAGAGTGAAGGGAAAAGCGATGACCAAATGCTGGATACTTAGGAAGTCTTCTCAAAGAAAACGATTCCTGAGTTAGACCTTGAAGACAGGGTAATAGAAAAAGTAATAACTTCTAATTGTTCTGGAACTACCTTTGGTTCTGATACTTGAAATCTGATGAACAGATTAATTTATATATCATTCACATGTTTAAGAAAGGCATGATCTTTTAAAAATTCTTTTCTTGGAAAGAAGTCCTACCCCCTAACCGTTTTAATTGGGTGAAATTAAATTTCTAATTCAGGCAGTCATTTATCCTTCTACTTGTCTTTAAAATTGACTTTTATACCATGTGATTGTACGGAATCAGAATTCTTACACATTATTCTGAGTTCTTTGCCACTTGATTTATGATTTTAGATTTTGTAATTTCATGGGCTTGTGGGAAATGTGCCAGGCTCAATTCAGGAGATCAGGACTGAATTAGGTATTTGATAAAAGCTTATTAGCTAATCAGTTAATTACCTGTTTGACCTCGTGACCCTGATACCGCTCCCCGCCCCCATTACTGGGCCTCAGTAAAATGAAGCTATTAAGAGGTTTGCTGTCTACCTAACAAGATTAAATAGCAAGGTAAAAAGTTACACGTTAAGTATTTTTAAAGGACAGAACCACAACTCATTATAGTTGTAGGGATGCAGTTTGCCAATGACCTTTACGTCCACTGAGGGTGTAATGATAATAGCGGATAGATAATAAATAATAGTAGCATTAGCATATGATTTCATTCATTTGTCTGGTTATTTCTGCTTATTGCCACATATGAAACTAGGTATTGAGAGAGAGGAAATTAAATTTAAGATATGCATGGCCCCTAGAAGGCAAGATATGCATGGCCCCAACCTTTCAGTTGGAGAAAAATGACACAGTATATTAATCAGCTTGGGATAAATGAAAGATAAAATAATATAGCAAACTGTTCACAGGCAATTAGCTATCTTGGAAGATATAAGTGCTAGAGAAATTTTATGGGAGTAAGGAACATAGCTGTCAGGAAGCATGATTTTTGATAGCTGTATAGCTTTTTATCCTGTAAAACATAATGAATACTTTCCATCAAATATGTGCTTTTTGTTTTGCTTTTGTCTTTTTAAATAAGGCCCTTGATAAGGGACCTTTTATAAAATACAAAGTCAATCAAGGTTAATGTAATATAAGTTTGCAGCTGGATAAATAAGTTTCTTTTGAGATTTCCTAACCTTCCAAAAGACAGTATTTAAAATTCCTTTGGCAAACACCCCTGAAGGATTTTAGGCTCTGAAAGACTATAAAGTTTCTAGGAATGCAGCCACATCTCTGCAACAGATTATTAAAAATGTCACATGCTAAGCGTTTATTATAATGTTTTTTATCTTGCAGACACTTGGTAAATGATTGCTAACTCATTTAGCAGGGTTATAAATGAAGTGTAAATAATCTCCAGCTATCTCTTGGAAAATATATGTGGCCTGATCATTTGAACTTTGTCCAATCTTAGCCAAAGTATGAGCCATATGAGAGAATTCACACTTGTTCAAATTAACTTCTTCTCCCAGGAAAGTTTACTTTATACTTACCAAGCAAGCTCTACTCTGCACAGATAGTCACATGGGATACTTTGGAATGTGTCCAGTGAGACAACATGGCTGTGTATCTGCTGTAACCTAGTGTTTAATTTTCAAAGGCTTCTTGTCCCTTCGTGGACTGCAAGCGATGTGCCTGGCATGAGAAGGAGGAAGTGGTGAATGGATGAGTAGTACCAGGATGTGTCTGAGGGGAATATAAAGAGTCATTATTATCCTCTCCTCTGGCTGCTGCTGCAGGACTTCCTAGGAGTAGAAACCCGTAGAGTGCTTTTATTTTGTTTTGTTTCTTAAAGGAATGGATTGCTCTTATCAACTTTTTAGCACTGATAACATTTTTCATGGGCCAAAAATTGAGTTTCTTTTTTGCCTACAGATCTTTAAAAACAAATCAACCAACTAATCATTTAGAAAGGAGTTGGCAAGCTTTTTCTGTACAGGGCCAGACAATAACTATTTTGGGCTTTGCAGACCACAGGTCTCTGTCCAAACTACTCCACTCTCAACTCTGCCACTGTAGTGCAAAACCACCACAGGCAATATGTAAACGAATGCACGTGTCTGTGTTCCCGTAAAACTTTATTTACAAAAACAGGCAGAGGGCCAGATTTGGCCCACGGACTTCAGTTTGCCAACCCCTGTTTCAGAGCTTCACTGGCATCCTTCCTGTCTGAAGACCTGTTTTTCAGGTTCTTATTCCATCTCCAGCAGGCTCAGCTCCAGCCTAATTGATGTGAACCCAGATAGTAAACTAACAAGAGGCAGGTCTGCTTCCATATGTTTGAACAGAGATAGGAAATCTGGAAAAGACATTGTCTTTGACATTAAAGAGCTAGACATCTAGATGCAGTCTATTTCATTACCCAGTTTCTCCTTCTTTTTGGTACTTAACCACTATCTGAAATTGATTTGTGATGGAAACCTTATCAGACATGATCAGGACTGGTAGTTAGTTGGTTAATCAATATAAGGAAAAATCAATATAAGAAAAAATTTTTGAATACTTGCTTTAAACATTTTTTTAAAACTTAAAATATATAAATGTATATTGCTTTGCCAATCTTTTGATGAAGGTCCGAGGCTTTTTCTTAGTGTTTGCATCTTCTGATTGGAATTCTGCTTTATCTATCTTGATAAATTATATCCATATGCATCACCTATATTTTCCAGTGTATTTCTTTAATTTGAGAACTTTGCACATGCACAAGAATCTGAATGAAGAATCCATCTAGATTTCTATACTTCTGAAAACTAGTATTTTACAGTTGTTGCACCTACCCTAATTCAACAGTCATTGTTAGCAAATTGATTGAGCCTTTTTAAAGCATTCAACTGCTTTCCATTCAGATGTCTTTTAAAATGCATGTAACCCTTGGACACTTTCTAAATGTTAAGCATCCCCCACTCCCCCCGCCCGCTACTTAAAAATGTGTGAATTCACTTGTCAGGTCACTTACTTTTATGGTGAATGGATGTGAAGCAACAGGAGAGCTCGGATGGACTGAGGAGAGGAGACTCGCTGGCAGGGAAGGGTAGGAAGCCCCAGAGGCAGACTTGCCCTGCCGCACAATTTTGCCAAGCAGTGATTCTGCTGAATGAGAAAATCAGTCATGAGTTTTTAAAAGAAACAAAGCACATTTGAGGATATGTCCCTAACCTTTAAGCGGGCAGTGCCCTATTTTCCTACAAAATCTGCGGTGGTGTTTTTCGGACAGACTTCTGGGATGCATGGACAGCTCACGGTTTTCTCTTAGTGTAGGTGTGCTTTTTCTCCCCTTAAGCTATTTTGTTTGTTTTCTTATTTCATTGAGACTGTCTAACAGGAGCACCATGTCCTGTTTGTCTGTGAAGCATGAAAAACCTGGCCTAGGTGGATTCCAAGCCCATCTAAGGGCAGACATGCTGTGCACGGTAGGGCACGGGGTCTCAGGCAGAAGGAACAAAGGTCTCAAAACATGAAGAGAATTTAGAGATCATCATTCAACAGATCTTGAGTGTCTTCGCAGAGAGTCAGTGTGCCTGGTTCTGGAGATCTACACTGGACCAGATGTGGTCTCAGTCTCAGTTCTGTCAAGTTACACAAGTTATTGCTCACCACCTCCGAGCCTGTCCTGAGCTCTGTTTTTCTCCTGTAAGTACTTCACTTACTTTCTTCTGGTTCTAGGCCAACACATATGAAAAGTACTGGCCTTTTTACCAGAAGAATGGGGGCCATTATTTTCCCAAAGATCACTTGAAAAAGGCTGTTGCCGAAATTGAAGAAATGTGCAATATTTTAAAAATGGAAGGAGTGACAGTGAGGAGGCCCGACCCCATCGACTGGTCGCTGAAGTACAAAACTCCTGATTTTGAGTCTACGGGTAAGTGACGTCCGACACTTAAGCTGCCAGTGTCTTAATTTTTCATCTCTCAGTGTGAAAGGAGAGAGCTCTGATAATTTCTCAAGAGATCCCTGTGGTCTAATAACCCTTCAAAACTTTAAAGATTATTTAGGAACAGTCTGGTTCTTTTTGATAAGATTAAGATATACACATTCTAAACTCCATTGTAAATCTAGAATCTTCCTGAAAGAGGCACTTTTCCTAAGCTTTATGAACACTTCCTTACCTAAAAACAGTGGATTCCATTTAATTTTCCTCAAGAATGGACGTGAAAAGGGAACAGAAACATTGCCATTTTATTTTTAATTGATATTGCTGTGGGATTGTTCTTGTGCCTGAGTTCAGTGTGTTCTAATTTACAGTTGTAGAAGTGATCTTGGCCCAGTTTTTATCTCGTGCCGTGATACTCCTTGAGAAACTGTGTTAGGAGTTACAAAAGGTGAAAACCTGGTGGTTCAAGATCTCTTTGAACAAGGACATTATTGCTTCTTTTTTTTCTTTTCTTTTTTTTTTCTTGGCTTCACCATCCCAACACAGAATTTGTGAATTCATGTTGACAGCCTAGCATGTATCATTTCATATTTTCTATGTGCATATAAATATATACAAATACACATACAGGTTTTCTGTAATTTTTGTTTTACTTTTTAACCAAAGACTGAGGTCATATTATATAGGCTCTTCTATCTTGGAAGTTAGCATCGCTGAGGCTGTTGTGGAACTCTGTGGCCCGACAGGTTTATATGGTGCGATGCCTCGAGACATCCTGATAGTTGTGGGAAATGAGATTATCGAGGCTCCCATGGCCTGGCGCGCCCGCTTCTTTGAGTACCGCGCATACAGAGCAATTATCAAAGACTACTTCCGCCGCGGGGCCAAGTGGACAACGGCTCCTAAGCCCACAATGGCTGATGAGCTTTATGACCAGGTGAGCCCCCCACTGTAGGCAAGCTTATTGGTAACATTTCTAATTAATCCACAGAGACTGAGATAGAGATTCTCTGACAGCTTGTATTTGCTGTGCATTCCAGAAAGTGAGAACATCACCTACCTTTTTAAAAAATGATTATTTTATGATGAAAATAAGAGTAAATGACATTGTGATAATAATGGTAAGAGTAGTAATAACACTTCTTGGTGTTTACCGTGTGCTGGGTATTGAGTTAAGCTCTTTATTTACATCCTCAGCCCTGTTTATTCTGCACAATAACCCCATGAATGAGTGGTATCATTCCACTGCAGGGAGGAAAACTTGCCTAAAATCACACAGCCATTCCTTGGTGGAGACAGAAAAGTCACTAGGCTGAACTCCACTCTCTTCTTCTAGAAGAAGAATTTGGTCTCCAGGACATACTCAGTGAGAGGAAGTATATGTCCCTTACTAGATCACTTACTATGGGATCATTTATAGAAAGAAATAAAAAATCAAAATTTCTTCTAGGAGTTTAAAGACAGAAGTAAGTAATGAATCAATTGCACCACAACCAATCAGATTTGGTAGGGGATGCATGGCATCCCATTTTATGATATGGGTTAGGCTCAGGACCAAATTCCTCTTCTAAAAGAACAGAATGACCTCATCCTGTTGATTTTCAGTATTGTAGAGAGCTACATAACTCAATGTATGGGTCATGGAATATTTTCAGAATCATTACTGCCTCTCTACCACTTGCTTCCAAGTATCAGGAACTTGTCATGCGTAGTTTTTAATTTTTTGTTTTGTTTTGGTTTATTTTGGTTTGGTTTGCATGGGACTACCTCTTCTCCAGGCATGTTTTAGCCTAGAACAGGGTGGTAGTATTTTGGGAAATGATGAGGTTGAACTAATTGTCTTGGCAATGAAGGTGCTATGAATCATTTCCTCATGACCAACGCACTGTCTGCGTTCATTCTTATTCCAATTAGGATTACCCCATCCATTCTGTAGAAGACAGACACAAATTGGCTGCTCAGGGAAAATTTGTGACGACTGAGTTTGAGCCATGCTTTGATGCTGCTGACTTCATTCGAGCTGGAAGAGATATCTTTGCACAGAGAAGCCAGGTTGATAAAGACTGCCTTGGAAATTTCTCACTTTATTATTATATTTTATATTCCCAAATTAAAACATTCTCATCTTATTTTTAGTTTTCTAAACACAGAATCAAATATTTTTAGATTTATGTCTTCCTTTTGTTTTCAGGTTACAAACTACATGGGCATTGAATGGATGCGTAAGCATCTCGCTCCAGACTACAGAGTGCACATCATCTCCTTTAAAGACCCCAATCCGATGCACATTGACGCCACCTTCAATATCATCGGGCCTGGTCTGGTGCTTTCCAACCCGGACCGCCCCTGTCACCAGGTAGGGGAGTTCTTAGGACTCTGGAAGAGCCACAGAGTCTGGCAACTGAAGGAACTGCCACTTTTATTTTCAGCACTTCCATGATTCCTAATGGTTCTAAATGACAAATTTAGCGGTGCTCGACATTCCTAAGATCAAACATGGGCAGTTGAGAAGACCACTTCTCAAAAAGAATGATTAATTATAAGGGCGCTATTAGAGACCAAGAATGATAAGAATAGCTTTAAGCCTCTTTGAGTTTGTTTTTTTTTCGGTCTTGCAGATTGATCTTTTCAAGAAAGCAGGATGGACCATAGTTACTCCTCCAACACCAGTCATCCCGGATGGTATGTTTCCTTTTATATACTTGCAGCCTAAAATGATTCCTTCAGTGGCCAGGAGTCTTCCGCCTCTAGTCACCAGCCACATTTTGGCAATTTAGAATGTTTCCCTGGGAAGGCGTCAACTGGTGTTTGGGACTGCGGGTACCAGAACAAGGATGGACTTGTGTCCACAACCTCTCCTTCCATAGAAAATGAAAGTGAAAAGGCAGGAAAAAATCAATATAAAACAACATTGCAGAAAGCAAGAAATGACTTTTTTAAGAAAACGGTGAAATCTAAATGTGTAATGAGTATAGATTGATTCATAACATTTATTGATAGTCTTGGGATTAAAATAAAATTTCACTGGGAAAGCGAACCACTGAAAGAACTGAGCTGTCACTTGAATATGCCTCACTTTTGAACCCTGGCTTTGAACAAAAATGACAGCAGACGTGATTTAACAGTTGTTGCTGTTTTTAGATCACCCACTCTGGATGTCGTCCAAATGGCTTTCCATGAATGTCTTAATGCTGGATGAAAAGCGTGTTATGGTGGATGCCAACGAAGTCCCGATTCAAAAGATGTTTGAGAAGCTGGGTACGTACAATAAACGAAACATGTTGCCATATTCGAAAATATTAAATGAGAAGAAATGACCTGCTAGGTCTGATGTATGATTGATCTAATTCAATTTTAGAGGTAACAAGTTATTATTTCATAGACGGACAATATTTTTGTTTTCAACAATCACAACCTCAAAAGGTTGGAGATGCATCCCAGGTTCCTTAGATACCCCTTTAGCAATAAGTTTATCAAACTTCTATGATTTATCTGACCTCCTGGTGCTCATGTGTGGAGAACTACCTCTTTGCAGATGAGCATAGAGATGACTCAGCCGTTTTCAGGCTGATTTCTGTAGGAGAAACTTCATGTCAGTCCGTCTGACTAGCTACGTCTCTCTCTTCCCACGCAGGTATCAGTACCATTAAGGTTAACATTCGTAACGCCAATTCCCTGGGAGGAGGCTTCCACTGCTGGACCTGCGATGTCCGGCGCCGAGGCGCCCTGCAGTCCTACTTCGACTGACCGGGCCAGGGGCTGGGGCTCGGCCTCAAATAAACCTAGGAGGTTTAGGGACAAAGCTCATTCTCCTGCTTTAAAAAGTGCATGAACTGTAGTGCTTTAAACAATCATATCCTTAATAGGGGTCTTAAGCCTGGTTTACTTTTATTACGTTTCTTTGATAAAAGGAAAATAACTTGTGTTAGGTCTTACTCTCTACTCCTACGTTTTTCACTATTTGGATTCAAGCATAAAAAACTTGGTGGATGTCTGCCAAAACAAAAATTAGTCATTTGAGTAACTTGGTCACTAACATTTAACCATCTACCTCTGTTTTTAATTTTCTTTCCAAAAGGCAGCTTAAAATTTTGTTCCTAATCTTCACTTTTTTTTTTCCTTTTTGCAGACTCTGAATATTTGTATCACTTCTTTTTTCTAAATGAAAGACTTAGAATGTACACAGATATTAAGTAGAACCAGAATTGTCTCTTTTTCTAATAAGGGATTTGGGTAATTTTTAATTTTTTGTTTTTACAAAAATAACCTGGACTATGCAAAAATTTAAGTGAATTTTCCATGAACGTTTTTAATATTCTCATCTCAACATTGGTAACATTTGCTACTAGAAGCCTTTTCATACAACTTACCTCATTTCAAGTGATTTATTTTAATCTCTTTTTCTTCTCTGCCCAAAATTTTACAGAAATATTTAGTGCAATAGGCTGTTACCATCAGTTCCCATTCCTAAATTTTGATGTTCAGTATCTAATGGATACATTGCATCTTTGGTGATCTAAGATTTGTTTACAGATGTGCAAATTATTTGAAGCACAGACTTAAAAAGCATTAAAAAAAAAAAAACTAATGGAGGTAAAACCTACATGTGACGTGAAATACTTTTAATGTTGGATACTGTACGTGTATTTTTATTCTAATAAACTTTTGTGTTACGGAATAGATTTTATTAGAGTTTGGCATCAGTCTACTTATTTTAAGCATAAATAAATTTGAGGAATGTAGCTCTTGGAACAGAATTCTAATGCTTTGAAATAATCAATATATTCATCCCTAGTAGATAAAATTTTAAACCTAATACTTGTATTCAGAAATGTTTAGCAGAGTCAGATTTTACGTATTATTAATTAATTCAATCATTCAAAAATATCTGAATGTCTTCTGAATGTAAGGGACTAATCCTAGGCCCCCCAAAAGAAAAATGTCTCCGTTCTCAAGATGCTCAATGTTTTGACTCAAGAAAAATCCAGGAGGGGGATGAGGAAGGGGGGTAGATGGACTTCGGAGTGGTCGTGGGTTTTGACCATGCCTTTTGTATCCTGGTATCTTTTTTCATCCACCACAGAAACACTTGTCAGTTCTGCACTTGGACGGATTCCTGCTTAATAAACTTTACAGTCGGGTGGATTGGCGCACACATAGGGTATAAATTCCCAGGTCTAAATACTACTCAGCAATCCCATCACACATCCCTCCACGTTCTCCTCAGTGGCTGTTCCAGACCTTCTCTGCGTTGTCTTATCTGATCGTGGCGTTTCATTTTTCACCTGTCGGTTCCCCCAGTTTTTCTGCTTCAGCCCCCTACAGACTTACCTGCATTTGCCTTCTCTGGTTAAATTCTTTCTCTCCTTGCCTGTACTAGCTAAGATTCTAAAGAGAAAAGTCAGGTCTTCCTCTCATCACTCGCCTTTACTTCTCAACCCTCTACAAAGAGACACTTCTCTCACTGCTGCAGGAAAAGAGGTGAGCCTTCTGTCCAGGTCTAAGCCACACAACTGTCCTTTGATTCTAATCTTTCTCTCCTCTTTCAGGAACTTGCTGCATCAATGATCATCTTTCTTACAACTCCAGCCTGAGTGTGTGTTTTCCTTCAGCAAACAGTCATGCTCAAAATAATGTTCGAAACAAAAATTATTCCTCTGGCAACTTCATTATCCTTTAGAGCTAAGCCTCCAGCAAGAATACATCTACTCTCTCTACTTTTCACCTTCACTGACTCCTCAATCTCTTGCTATCTGGTTTTTACCTTATCACTTCAGTGTACTGACAATATGCCTGACCTGACTTCTCAGTGTCATTTCCAGCAGACACTGTTCAGGCCTTACTGACCATTCCCTTGTCTCTCCTCTTTTGGGTTTCTGAGATACCACTTCCTCCCATCTCTTCCGACTGATTTTTGAGCTCCTTCACTGGGTTGTCTTCTTCCTACATTAAGGGCTGGATGTTGACAGGGTCCTGTGCTCGGGCCTTTTCTCCTCTCCTACATCCTCCTGGGTGAGCACATCTGTGCACAGGTCTTCCCCTCCGCATGTCCACCGATGACTCCCAGGGGAAGGGAGGCCCTGTGCCTAGACCGTCTAGCCGAGGCCTGATCCTCAGCCCCAGGTCCTGTTCCCACCTGTCGGTGGGTGTTATCTGGACGTGCAAAGGCACTGCAGGCTCAACACGATATCACAATTGACTCATTTGGCCAAGCCACTCTGGACTTTTCCCTCTTCATCTCATCTTGTCTCTTCTGTTGGCCTTTTGCATTGTTATTAATTAAGACAATTATTTCAGCAAAGATGGCAGTCCCTATTTTTAGATCCTCTGACACCACTTGTGGGTATGCTCTCTTATCAAAGTTGTGGAGGAAACAGAAGCAGCCTGGTCTCCACCAACAGCTGCTGTCAGGTTTCTTTTCCTTCTGTCATCCACCGCTTCTGCAACCCAGTGGCTTCTCTGGGATCTGGAGCAGACAGAAAGCCCACCATCTCTGCTGTAGATTCCAGGTTTCCAGATCACACACCAACCACTTCCATTACCAGTCCCCCCAGGGAACAGCAAGCCTTTTATAACTTACCATCTAGAGGAAACGGCTATGCATATTAGGATGAACCCGCTGTCATCATGAATTTAATTTAAATACAAATATCTAATATTGCCATATAGGGTAGGTCCAGTTCCTAGTTAAAAAGCAAGGTATTGTTTTCAGGAATCGTCTTTTAAAAGTAAAGTTCGTGGATCTGACCAATATAGTGTGTTAACTTGTAACTACATAGGAATACCACCCAACAGTTCAAAAGAATGGAAAAACAGACTATTTCTATCTCAGATTTTTTTTGCCAAGTTTTTGGATGCAGAGGATCTTTTTTTTTAAGATGTCAGAATAATATGAAAAATACTCAGACTCCCATCATTTAGTGCACTAACAGTAACAGTTAAATGAGGTTTGATTGCTATAGACGCATAGGACTCAAAATGATGATGCTTATACATCTATTCCAGGAAAAGGACACAATGTAGCAACAGTATTAAAGTAAGGATGTGCATCAGAGCCAAAGGCCATCGCACAGCAAAGAGTCCAGGGCAGCCAAGCCCGAGCTGCATTTGTTATCCCTCTGTAAGGGCTGTCTGCACATACTGTCTCAGATCTGGAACCACCATTAGGGGAAGGAACATCTCAGAACCAAGGGGCCCAAGACAGTCTCGACCAGGGTTTCTCATCCTTGTCAGTCACATGGGCATATATTTGCTATGTAACTAGCTCTGGTGACAGAACCCTCTTGGTATCTCAGACCAGGTGCAAATCATGAATTTCACTGTTATCAATAAACAGTGTCAACACCTTGCCCCAAAACTCCTCCCACCCACAGTTACAAAGCAGCACTAATAATCAGTAGACTTTATGCTTGGACTGGAGGTCAGTGTCAGGTGGGTACTTATTTTAGCAAAAGAGCTCCAGCCAACTCCAGTCCTCCACAAATTAACCCTCACGGCACAGTTTATCCCCCTGACCCACAATCAAGAATTTTTTATGACTAACTGATCACTCTTAGTCTGAGAGCCATCACTTGCCTGACGATACCATATAATCAAGGGAAAAATCAAAATGTACATGCAGATTCCACACATTTGTAATCATTGGCAAGGGGCTGGTATAAGTCTAAGCAACAGCTGAACGATCCAAAAATTCCAGCATAAACTTTCTGGCATTTTTGAACTAACTTTACAGTCTGTCTGTCTACTTGTCCTGCAGCCATCTCTGTGTTTTATGGTATGTATCCGCTGAGAGATTAAGAGGCTGTGGTCAACCTACCATGATGCAGGTCAGAATTTTCTTCATGTCAGTTCTCCTCCACAGGGACAATATCCGCAGGGGGATTCAATCTCCCAATATAATTGATTGTCAATATCAGTATTATCCTAGTTTTTATTAATTATATCCAGTTACCTAATGGAAATATACCCTTAATCCCCCTCCTGTTAAGTTGCAAGACACTCCGCTGTAATTTTGTGGACTAGTCCTTCAATCACGTGTTACCTCTCATTTTTAAAAGCAGATGTTTTAATTGTATTCCAATTTTCTGTTAAGTTAACTTTGCAAGTGACAAGTGGTATGATAAGCCTTTTGAACATGATTTTCCCCCACTGTTTCACTGCATACGTAGGAAGTGAAGTGGTTTTTTTGGGTTTTTGTTTTTTGAGGTGTAGCTGATTTACATTGTGTTAGTTTCAGGTGTACAGCATGGTGACTCAGTTATACATATATGTACACTCTTTTTCATTATAGGTTATTACAAGATATTGAATATAGTTCCCTGTGCTGTACAGTGGGACCTTGCTGTTTAGTGTTTTGATCTGATCTGATGAAATGTAACTAGGAGAGCCAAAGCGGAGCAGTACATACGCTTCTTCTTCTTCTTGTCATCATCGTCGTCGTCTGACAGAATGAGCAACCCTGACTTTGGCCTTTGGTATGTGAAGTTGAAGTTTTAAGGCCAATATTTAAGTTCCCAAACAATAGGTAAAGGGACAGTGTAATCCACATGCCAGCCTACACACATACACACAAACACCTGCTATATAATGGAACTTTTCTTCTGGGACTACTTCCCCAGAGGAACGGAAAATTCTGCCTTTCCTGCTGGCAAATAGGCCAATTTTTATTACGAGTTTGAGGCTCAGCAGGAGCCCAATAACAGCTGGTCAGTCCTCTTCAGGAGGGTCTACAGTCAGGCGCAGGGGAAAAGAGGCCCCATGCTTGTGACTACAGTGAGCCCCTCCCACAGAAACTCCCAGGGGTGTGCTCCTGTGTATACCACATCCACTGCAGGACGGAACTTCTCTAGGTACTGTCCTGCATGTTGGAATGCTTTTCTAACATCACCCAAGACATGTTAGGTATTTCAAGCCTTAATATAATCTTACATCCTTCTGTTACTGGAGGTATTCCATAAATGCACAATAACAAGCCCGTAACTGTCTTCAAAAGGAGTCTACTACAGAGTAGCATCTGGTACTTTCCCAGTTCAAAAGCCCCAAGGTCACCATTAAGCAGCAGCTACGGGCTTTTGCCAGAGACTCCAGTTGGCAGTTGGCATGAGTGCAGGCAGCCAACACTTCTAATTTTATTTCATCATGAAGAGCATAAGGTCCTAATGGGATAATCTGGGCTACAGTCTTCTGCAGCTCTAAGAAGCCTTGGTGCTGTTCAGATCCTCAATCAAATATAGCCCTTTTCTGAGTAATCTTCTGAACAGAAACTAACAGTATCCCTAAGTGAGGGATACGATTTTCCCAAAAGCTAAACAAGCCCACTTAGGTGTTGAGTCCCTACAGCCTGAGAGGTGGGAAGCAACAATCTATTTCTCACTGTCTGCAGTACACCATAGGTTGTTCCAGCTCATGCAGTCCTCCCAAATTTCACAGTCTGTGCGAGGCCCTGGACTTTTTGGAGTTAATCAGTCATCCCCAGTCAGTTACATGATTTATGACCTTGCTAAGGTCTCTCTTACCTCTCTTACTTGATCCTCAGTTTTTGAGATAATCATAATAGCATCAATATAGCGTATTAGAACCTTGTCCAGCTGTATTAAGACTAGGGCCCACCTGACCAGACTGTGACAATACACGGGAGAGTTCAAACATCCTTGAGGTGATACAGGAAATGTGTACTATGGACCAATCATGTGAATTGATTGGTTGCCTCCAACTGTGGCTGCCTCCCCCTGGCGGTTAATAATGAGAACAACACATTTTTTGGTTGGGCTTCTGCATGGTGAACTGGCTCACTTCTCGTGATCTCCCTCTGCAGACACTGGTCTCTGCTTCCGGTACCCTGCTGTCTGGGATCAGACTCCTCCATCAGCTGCCTTGTCTTCCAAAAATTTATGGGCAGCTCTCATCTCCTATTCTTTCTTTTCTTTTCTCTTAGTCCTTGTGGGGTTTTGCCTTGTTATTCCACAACTATCATTTTAGGGCAGTTTCAGGGGGAAGTGAGGATAAATGTTTATGTTTCATCCACTTCAGTTCCTAATCATGTGTGAGTCTTTAGATGGTTAATTCTAAATAGTATGATTTAGAAAGAAATTCAGTGAGTTTCCCCAAAATCTTCTTAAGATTTTACAGGAAATTGCGGGGTGGGGGGGACCCACAACTTTGTCTCTTCAAACTCCCAGGATGTAAAAATTCCAAGGCTGGGAGTAGGGTTAGTGAAATATTCACTTTGGGCACAAAATTTAGAGGAAACAAAACACTTGGTAATCCATAAATAATACTTTAATACAGTATTATTAATGAAAATTAATTAACGGAATTAATGGAAAAATCCATGATGAACAAAATATCAAATTTAAAAATAAAGACAGGATCAGTATTATGGATGCTTCTCTTGCCCCAGGCTCCAGTGTGGCTTAGCCCAACCCTGTGGCGCACTAGGAATGAAGGTGAGGTGGAAATGACCCAGCCCTTGTGCTATCTACAGCCTAGCTTCAAATCATCTGACAGCCCAGAAAATCTCTAGCCTGGAATTGGATTAAAATGATACTTAATCGCTGGCACTCCCAGGTGTCTGAAAAAAGCAATCAAAATTCTTCTTTTAAGAAATATAACATCTATCTCAGCTTCAAGTTATTCCTAAAACTAAAATCTCACATGCAAAGTCCTATACACCACTAAAGACAGACAGATGCATGAGGGGGAAAGAGCCCTTCAGCACAACAACCTTCAGCAGAAACATATCCACAGGGACTAGGGTATCAGATGATGACACCACAAAGTATGCTCCCACACAAAGCCCCATACCCGTTCTTCCAAGCCCTGGGCCGTTAACAATCTGCTTTCTGTCTCTATAGACCTGTCTATTCAGGAAATTTTACATAAATGGAATCATACAGTATGTGGTCTTCTGTGACAGGCTTCTTTCACTTAGCAAAACGTTTTCAGGTTTCATCCACTTTGTAGCTCATATCATTATGTCTTTCTTTTCTATGGCTGAAGAAAATTCCATTATATGGATAGTCCACATTTTATGTCCATTCATCAGTTGGTGAACATGTAGGTTATTTCCACTTTTTGGCAGTTATAAGTAATGCTGCTGTGAACATCTATGTACAAGTGTCCGTGTGGACCCAGACATACCGGAGTGGAATTGCTGGGTCATATGGTAACTCCGTGTATGACTTACAGGGGAAAAAAAGTTACGTTAAAAAAAACGAATAGGAATAAAAATAAGCCCACTGATACACCAAATCTGTGTATGATTTGTATGATTCATTTGTATAATCGTTTGCAGGATTGTAGTATGGTTTTAAAAAGACAACGAAAATGATCTAAGGGAGAAAGTGGTTCCCACGTGACGACAGACTAAGTAGACTGAACTCAGTCAAGAAGGAGGAAAGCTTGAGGAAGTTACAAAATCAAAACTATTAGTCACAAAATCTTGACTAATTGGTCAACTTCTACTTAACAATTTTCAAAACACCTCAGTAAGAGTACTGTCTTGATTTTAAATAAGATAGTTTAAGGGGGAGGGTATAGCTCAAGTGGCAGAGTGCATGCTTAGCATGCACAAGGTCCTGGGTTCAATCCCCAGTACCTCCCCCCAAAATAAATAAACCTAATTACCTTCCTCCTTGCCAAAATAAAATAATTAAAAGATAGTTTAAGACTCTAACAGCAAGGTAATGTGGGAAGCTTGAACCCTGCTGTTGTTTTACCAAAAAACAATGAGCATATGTGAATATTGATGTTTGTTATTGAGAACCTGCCATAAGCCAGGCATCATTCTGAGGACAAAACATACTTTACTTCATTTGATCTTTCTAACAAACTTCAAGATAGGTATTATTTTCCTTATTAAAAAAAAACAGAAAGAGAAAATAAAGGTTATGTGTTCATATTCATATCTCTCCTTTTTTAACCACACACACACACAAAATCTCTCTTAAATCACATCATTCCCTAACTACCTCTCATTTCTTTCCCCTCTTTCAGAGGGAAATTTCATGAAAGCATTGCTTGTATTTCCCATATCCACTTTCTTATCATCCATTTTATCCACTTATATCTGAAGTTTGCCCTACAACATGGTCAGAAACTGCTTCCTCTGGGTTCAACAAAGAACTGAGACCTCCAGTGTCATATTCTAGACTCTCTCTTAAGATATTCTTCCCTGGGCTCATCCGCTGGGGCAGGATTCAGCAAGTTATGGTCTGCAGGCCAAATATGGATTGCCACCTGTTTTTAACATCCGGTGAGCTAAAAATGGCTTTTGCATTCTTCAACAGTTGAAAAAAATCAAAAGAAAGACTGTTACGACACGTGAAGATTACGTGAAATTCACATCTCCATGCCCACAAATGTTTCATGGGATACAGACAGATTTCCTCACATCAATCTATGGTTGCCTTTGGGCTACGATGGCAGAGTGGAGTCAGTTGCGACAGAGACCTTGTGTGGTGCTATCACTGCTTCGCACTGCTGCTCGTGGGCTATGAATCACACTGACACGGTTAGAGCTTGACAGATCACACTGACACAGAATGTGACAGTGTTTCAAGTGCCTTATGTATCACTGTATCCGTGAGATATTTTATATATTTATTTTACTGCCAGTGCATACCCGTCATGTCAAAACGAAAACCGGACTTCAAATGTCATGCTTCTAAGGCATGGTGAAATGTGGGTTATTTTGATCCAATTAGATGGCAAAGCATTTTGCTTATTATACAGTGACATTATAGCTGTGCTAAAAGAATCCACTGTATGTTGACATTACCAAACAAAGCACTGCTCACAACAGTGCCAACTCAGAGGAGAGTAACAGTCGGAAAAAGTGGAAAATTTTCAACGGAATAAATAGCTTACCACAGCAAAATTTCTTCACAAAAATAAAAAAAATGAAAGCAAGGCTGCAACAAAGCAAGCTTCCTACTGGCTCATTTGTTAGCCAAGCAAGAGTAGCTGTTAACTGCTGGGGAGTTAACTAAATCATGTTTGAACGCAGCAGCTGAAGAAATGTGCCCAGAAAAAAACCAAACCTGTTTAAAACTATTAGCCATTCGGTGTGAAGAGTTGCTCTAAGAGTTGAGGACATTGGGAGCAACATTAGTGGCCAATTAAAAAGAAGGCAAATGATTTTGAGCCGTTTTCCTTGGCTCTCCATGGGTTAACAGATGTTACCAATACTGTTCTGTTATCAGTTATTCAAGGAGTCAATACTGAGTTTAAAATGACAGAAGAATCGTATAACTATGCTGACTTAGAATCGTTTGACTATCCTGACCTGCCCTCCCGTGACGCAGTTCAATGGCTAAAGTTTGGATAAAGGTTTTAACGCAATTTTTTGAGTTCAGGCAGAGACTGAAATTTTTCTGTAAGAGAATTCCCTTCAACTACTATTACTGAACATTAAATAGCTTTGGAAAATAGCTTTTGCTGCAGCCTTGATAATGTTTCTTAGTAAATTCAGCCTAAAATTACAAGGCAAAACAGTGCCTTTGTGCAAAACTTACAGCATGGTAAAGTCACTTCGATGGTAACTAGTGCTGTTTCCATCACAAGTCATAACAAATTGCTTTACACGAATCTTCTAAACTTGAACTACAGTTCCAGCAGCGTTTTCAAAACTTAATGCAAGTACAAAGGAAAATTTCCATTTCAAAATCCATCTAAATTTGTGGTTTAGGAGTTTCTAACTAATCTTCAGTTGAAAATGATTTATCTGCAATGTAATAACATGATAAAAGTCAACTATCAAGAGAAGGATCTAAGAACACTTTCTTCCTGGTCATTTAACCGTTATTGGAAAAAGTCATAAAATTTTCCTCATTCTCTTCTCTATTTTTTTTTTTTCTGATTCTCTTTATGCTGGAATGGAACCCTTTCTTATATTCTCCCAGAAAATGTTTAAACATATAAAACACTTTAATGTGTAGAACCAACTAGAAGGCTTGCTAAAAGGCAGATCCTTGAGCCCCACAACCAGAGATTCTGATCTAGTAGGTGGTCTCAGACCATTTCAAAGGAAGCTGGAACATTCTCTAACACCATATACAGAAATAAACTCAAAATGGATTAAAGACCTAAACATAGGGCCAGATGCTATAAAACTCCTAGAGGAAAACATAGCAGAACACTCTTGGACATAAATCACAGCAATATATTTTTTGAACCAGCTCCTAGAGTAATCAAAATAAAAGCAAAAATAAACAAATGGGATGTAATCAAACTTAAAAGGTTTTGCACAGCTAAGAATACCATCAACAGAATGAAAAGACAACCTACAGAATGGGGGGAAATATTTGCAAATGATGTGACCAACAAGGGACTAATTTTCAAAATATACAAACAGCTCATACACCTTAATATCAAAAACACCCAACCAAACAAACAAAAAAACAAAAAACAAGCAACCCAGTCAAAAAATGGGCAGAAGGCCTAAACAGACATCTCTCCAAAGAAGACATCCAGATGGCCAAAAAGCACATGAAAAGATGCTCAGCATCACTAATTGTTAGAGAAATGCAAATCAAAACTACAATGAGATATTACTTCACACCAGTCAGAATGGCCATCATTAAATGCTGGAGAGGGTGTGGAGAAGAAGGAACCCTCCTACACTGCTGGTGGGAATGTAATTTGGTACAACCACTATGGAAAGCAGTATGGAGATTCCTTTAAAAATTGAAAATAGACTTACCCTATGATCTAGCAATCCCACTCCTGGGCATATATCTGGCGGAAACTCTAATTCAAAAAGACACATGTACCCCAGTGTTCATAGCAGCACTATTTACAATAGCCAAGACAGGGAAACAACCCAAATATCCATCGACAGATGACTGGATAAAGAAGATACACACACACATATATACACACACATACATACATACATACATACATACATACATACATACATACATACAATAGAATACTACTCAGCCATAAAAGAGAATAAAATAATGCCATTTGCAGCAACATGGATGGACCTGGAGATTGTCATTCTAAGTGAAGTAAGCCAGGAGGAGAAAGAAAAATGACATATTATTTTGCTTATATGTGGAATCTGAAAAAAATGACACAAATGAACTTATCTACAAAACAGAAACAGACTCACAGACATATAGAACAAACTTACAGTTACCAGGGAGTAAAGGGGGTGGGAAGGGATAAATTGGGAATTCGAAAATTGTACCTCCGGAAAGTGGTGGAAATGTTAGCTAACTTGATTGTGTTGGTTTCATGGGTGTATACATTTATCAAAATTCATCAAAGTGCACATCTGAAATATGTGTAGTTTACTGTACAATAATCATACCACAATAAAGGTGTTTAAAAAATAAAAGAAGTACTAAAAAATAAAAGAAGTACCAACATAGAACATATCACATTCTATCTTGTATTATAATATTTATGTACAGGTTTTATCTCCTGTGTAAACTTTTCGAGGTCAGGGACAATTTTTAAAAATTTTATTTGATTCCTCCTTGTGACCTCACACTTAGTAGGCAGTTCATAGATCTGTAGTAGTTCTTGAATGAGTGAATACTGATTAATATCATGATATTTTTATCCTATTAATAGCATTGCCAGCAATAGAGTCTCATGAGGTGGGTTTGGTATGCTTACTTCTTTCATAACAACTGCTGACAATTACACTTTGATCAGCACCTACAAAATGAATAAAATTATCAACAATTATTCAAGAGCAGGGGCAGAGAGCCTCTAAGAAGAAAAACTACTGGAAGGGCTTTTTTCCCCTCCCCGCAAACCTCTCCTTTCGCCTTGTTCCAGTACACAAGGCTGGGGGAAAGACAGGAAAAGAGTGATGAACTTGGTGGCTGGTTCAAAGAATGGGAAACAAAATGGAGAAAGAAGAGGGAAGGAAGGCAAAATAATTATCTACTGCACTCTCCTCCACGCCAAGAAATTACTACCTTGATACCTGAGAACATGGAGAGGGATCGACTTTAAGTTTTCCACACATCCTACCCTAGAGAGTGAAAAAAACTTCCTTCTCTCGCCAATAAATACATACAGAAAAAAAAAGGCTTCCGATGCGTTCTGTTCTCAGGCAGGGGCATACTTATCCCTGCAGGATTATAACCACAGTTCTCAAAGCTATGGCACATTGTCAGAGAGTGTCAGTTTTTCTCCAGGTTTTGGAGAAAAACTGTTTAAAATGTTTGCTTCTTACAAGGGTTCTGTGACACATGTGTAAGTGAAATCAGCAAAATTCTGCTTTTCCTTGTCAGTCAGACATGTGTTTTTCTTGAACGCATACTGTAGAGTAGAAAATTTGTGTGTGTGGAGAGCAACCAAAAACCCTGACATTTGGATGTAATCAGGGAGCCTGTTTATATTAGCTCTGGAGTCTCTGTAAGTGAATACAAGACGCCACACGAGGCAAGAATAAGTTTTGTGGATATCTGTGGCCCACACGGTTTTATACTTTGACCAGAGCAGATAAACTCGAACATGTGACTTCTCAGTGATTCCGAGAAGGCTGAAATAACTATTGTACAATAGACACTTACCTGCCTTATAAGCTTGTCACCTCATAAATCACTGATACTACTTGGATTGTACACAAAGCCATTGGCTCTTGCAAATCAACTCAATTTCCTGACCTAATCGTCCTTAATCAAATGTTTTCGGTATGCTGAAATATTCATGAAATATTTATGAAATAACGCGACATTTAGAATTTGGTTCAAAATAATATGGGACGCGGGAAGTACACTAGGGTAAGGTTTCAAACTCGAGGTTGACATGCTTTTTGTTAGCAAGCAGAGAGATGATAACAAAAGACCAAAACTTGCATAGTTTGATTAAACTATTCATCTTGATGATAAAGGCTCACTCAGTCATCTTATTGAATAGTTTTTGGTTCGTTTAAGTTGGAACAATTTCAGATAACAATTGCAAAGCAAACCTGTTAATGTGTTTTTTTCCTGCACATCAATAAAATTGCTATAATAAAAATAAAGATTGAGAGTCAGATGGAAATCATGAGGGCTGCATCATTCATGATTCTTGGTTCATTGAAATGTAGTGGAAGTTACAGCTTTAGTAAAATAGGAAACATCATTAGTCACCTTTCTTCAGCATGAAAGTGCTCTGCTTACGGCTACCAGGGGGAAAGGGGTGGGGAAGGAGAAATGGAGAGTTTGAGATTTGCAAATATTAACTACGACATATAAAATAGATTTTAAAAATTCTGTATAGCACAGGGAGCTATATTCAATATCTTGTAGTAACCGATAATGAAAAAGAATACGACAACAAATAGATGTATATATATGTAGGATGGAAACAGTATGCTGTACCCCAGAAATTGACATATTGTAACTGACTACACTTCAATGAAAAAAAAAGCTCTGACAAGAATTCTGTGAAAATGGTAAAAAAGCTGACCAGATGAGAGACCAGATCATATGACACTGGTGACTTGGCCTGTAAGCAGGATGACGCAACGATCAGAATTGTTTATCACAGGAATTTGAAAACACTGCACCACAGCTTTCTCTCCAGCAGCATCCTAAAAATATTTCCTCAGCGTTTACTCTTGTATAGCCTGTAAAGCAGTGAAAAACTGTTGCCATTTCATTAGTATATTTTTGTGGGTGTGGATTCTAGAGACACTGAGGCTCCAAAATAGAGAAGAGAAATTGCCAAGATGATGAATCTGATACTGGTGTCAGCTGCCTTCAGTTCAGCCCAGTTTTCTGACATGGACAGAATCCATGAAAAGCGAGTTCTTCATTGAACCAGAGATAAGCAGAACATTTCTTTTTCCCCAAATGATCATTTGAAACATTGTAAATTATTTTAAATGTTTAAAACATTTTAATATATTTAAAAATATGGTGTTATTATAGTATAAAATGGAAAATTCATATGGGTTTTAATATTTAAAAAGGAGACTTCAAAGAAATTAAATGATTTTATTGGCCACTTCAGCTGTACCCCTGTACCCCCCAGAGTAAGCATTTGCTCTCCTCTGCTAGGGAGAACTGGGGGAAAATATTTAAAAGCCCTGGTAGAAATGATTTTCATAGCTTACCACAAATCAATAGTTCAATTGAAATTTATTGTTTGCGTATACATTGAAGATAATGCCTGAAACCTTTTTAAAAACTAAGTAAAACTTCCCATATAATTCAGGAGACAGCCTTAATTTTCTTTTGTTCATTTAAAAAAAATTTAATTTTTTTAAATTGAAGTATAGTTGGTTTACAACGTTGTGTTAATTTCTGGTGTACAGCATAGTGATTCAGATATATATATATATCCTTTTCATATTCTTTTTCATTATAGGCTATTACAAGGTATTGAATATAGTTCCCTGTGCTATACAGTAGGACCTTGCTGTTTATTGCTTTTATTTTTTTTTTAGGGTTTTTTAAATTGAAGTATAGTCAGTTTACAATGTGGTGTCAATTTCTGGTGTACAGCATAATCTTTCAGTCATACATATACATAAATATTCTTTTTCACATGATTTTTCATTATAGGTTACTACGTATATTGAATATAGTTCCCTGTGCTATATAGCACAAACTTGTTATTTATCAATTTTATATATAGTAGTCAGTATCTGCAAATCTTAAACTCCCAATTTATCCCTCCACCTGCCCCCCTTTCCCTGCTGGTAATCACAAGTTTGTTTTCTATATCTGTGAATCTGTTTTGTAAATAAGTTCATTTGTGTCTTTTTTTTTTTTTAGATTCCACATATAAGTGATCTCATATGTTATTTTTCTTTCTCTTTTTGACTTACTTCACTTAGTATGACAATCTCCAGGTCCATCCATGTTGCTGCAAGTGGCATTATTTTATTTTTTCAGCCTTAATTTTCTATAAAAACAATTATCTCTGAGGTAAAAAGGGAGATTTTTATTTTGTCCCCTTCAAAGGTTCACAAATGGTCACATCTGTCTTCAGGAGGTTTTATTATAACTCACAGAAAGGATGCTTGGGTGGTATTTGTGTAGATGCCAGAAAAACATATCCTTGGGTCAAAGCTGACACACCAGGGCCAGCATTTTCATCCACGCCCTGTCTTCAGGCTCCAGGATGGAGGGATTGTGGCTTTCAAACGAGCCTCACAACTCTTTCCACTCTGTCCTACAGAGGCTATTTCCTTAACCAGCCCTGCTGGCATTTGTTATGCAGAGAGTGAGAATAAACTTTGGCACAAGGTTAGAAAGTCTCCAGTTCTGTGAGACATTCTGAGAATCGCTTTAGCAATTCTCCCTTGTCTATGACGCATCAACATTTTTTCTCTCTACTAGACATTTCCATCAGTATACAAATATAGTATTATTTCTTCCACTTTAAAAAAAAAATGCTTATGACAGGGAGGGTATATAGCTCAAGTGATAGAGCACATGCTTAGCAAGCATAAGGTCCTGGGTTCAATCCCCAGTACCTTCTCTAAAAATAAACAAACCTAAGTACCTCCCTCCCAACAAAATAAAATAATTAAATAATACAATAATTAAAAAAAACAAACAAAACACTGCTCTTGATTCCCTTCCCCCTCCGGCTTACTCTCTATTTCTGTTTCCTCTACAGAAAAACTCAAAATAATCATCCATCTCCCTGGTCTACAATTCTTCTCCCTTCTCTCCTGAACCCACTCACTCAGGCCTCCACCCCTACCTCTCCATATCAACTGCCCTTGTTACGGTTACTAATATCTCCCATGTTGTAAAATCCAAGGCACGTCTCCTTCTTTATCCTCACTTGACTCATCAGTAGCGTTCTCAACAGCTGATCACTTTATTTCTCTTCCTTGAAACTGCCTCTGGCTTTCAGGACCCCTACTCTCCTGGCTCTCCTCTCTCCTCAGGGGCTGCTCCTCAGACTCCCTCCCCAGTTCTCCCTGTCACTCTGACCTGAGACACAGGACTGCTCCAGGGCTCAGTCTGGGCTCTGTCTTAGGCTACAGTTTCTCTCCAGGGAATCCTGCCCTGTTTCCTGCAGGTAGATGATGTCCACATGTACATTTCCACCCCTGACTTGTCTCCACTCATATAGTCGGCTGCCTGCTCAATGTACCCACTTGGATGTCTAGCAGATGTCTCAATTCTCCCTTGTCCCATATTGAACTCCTGATCTTTCCCCCTAAATCTGCTCCTCCCTGAGTCGCCTCTGGTTATTTAGTTAAGGTAACTCCATCCTTCCAGTGGCTCAGGCTAAAACTTTGGACTCATCCTCGATGCTGTTCTTTCTCTTGAATAAAATACTGAAAGAAAAAGTTGAAGCCTGCTTACTATAACACCTAGACAGAGGGCCAGGATTCTCACCACTGTCTGACGGCTGCAAAAGGGCTGCTGCCAGCCTCCTCTCTCTCTGGAAATGCCAAGCTTCCAACCACCAGCTCCAGCATCCTTTGGACAGATCAGGAAGCTTCTATCCAGACCTGCAACTTCTACTAACGGGGTAACAAATGCTTAACAATGCTTAAACTGATTCCGGTAGGAAGAAGGAAGTAAAAACACAAGGCTGGACATCACACTCCCCTTACACACACCACTTATCTACATGAAGTATTTTCACCCAAGTTTCTTTTACTCTCTACTCCAAAATGGTCCACTTTCCCAGCAAGTGCTAAGGGGGAGCTCCGCGGCCCTGGACATACTGACGTCTAGAAGAGTTCTCTGTGGTGCACACAGGTGTCACAGGTGCTGCTGGGCACTGGTGTTGGAGAAACAGAGCTGGCCTTGCCTCCCCTGGGGACACAGAGGATTCCCAAGTAATGCGGAAAGGCTCCCACAGGCAGAATGTAGGATTTAAATCCCTCTGGGAGTTTTTGAAGTAGTAAAGTGTGTCTTCCGCTTTTTGAAAGTCAGCCCATTTGTCATTTCTTTGAAGAGATGTGTTTTCTACTCTTTTTTTTTTCTTTGATCATTCTCAAGAGCTTGAGTGAGATGCCTTGCATTTGATGGATAACTCAAAAAATGTTGTTGATTGTTCTGAATGTTTTTCTCCTACTTGGGAACTGGGTGGGTTCCTATACTCTTTAAGGACTAAATCACATTTCTATGGGTTTCTGTCACCAAGACCCAAAGAAGCACCTGCCACATGAGTAGGTTAAGACGCACAAGCCGCAGTGAAGAAGGCACTCATGTAGTCTTGGAAAGTCTTGGAAAGTTTGACGGGACACCACTGAGGCCTCAGGCAACAGCAGAGATGAGGAGAAAGGAACTGAAGATAGCCATTTGTTCTATATGCTGCCAGTCTATCAGGAGAAATTCTGATAGGACTTATGGTTTATCAGTACCAACAGCTCCACCTTCTCTTTTGCAAACTGGCATTTGTACTCTGTTGTCTCTCTTACTAACAATCTTGCAGTCTTTGATGTCTTAAATTCATTGAAATATGCTTCTTCTTCCTCACCCACAATCCACCATAGGTAACTCATTATATTCTGGTAAAAGGGGAATATGTATCTAACATACATCCTCAAAGACTTAAAATATTTTCAAGAGCTTCATCTGGAAAAACTGTGACAAGGAAGAATGAGTAAATCACTTTGAATTTATGTTTTAAATTTACTTTCTATTAAATGTAATTTTGAAATGTTCTTTTTTAGAAAAGGTAAATGAATGATAAGGTTCTTTAAGGGAAGAAAAGCAGCTGCACAATAGAAATTTGTTAGAGCTACTGCTAAGGAAACCCATAAAGAAATGCTATAAATAAATGCAAGTAACCGATGCAGATTAGAAGCTCAGGTCTGGTTTCAAAGAAAAAAAAAATGCTAGAAGACAGAGGAATAACTTTCTTTTCCCCCCAAGTTTTCTTGAGATATAATTGACATATAACACTGTACTAATTTAAGGTGTATAACATAATGATTTGATATGTGTATACATCGTGAAGTGATGACCACAATAGTTAACATTCATCACCTCATATAGTTACAATTTTTTTCTTGTGATGAGAACTTTCAAGATCCACTCTCTTAGCAACTTTCAAATACACACTACAGCATTAACTATAGCCATCACATCCCCAGGACTTATTCATGACGGGACGTTTGTACCTTTTGACCCCCTTCCACCCATTCCTCCTCCACAACTGCAGCCCCCACCTCTGGCAACCACCGATAAGTTCCCTGCACCTCTGAGGTCATTTTTTTCAGAGTCTAAATATGTGATACCACACAGTATTTGTTTTTCTCTGTCTGACTTATTTCACTAGGAATAATTTTCTTATTAGAAAGGTTGTATTAGTCAGGGTTCTCCAGACAAATAAAACCAATAGGCTATGAGAGAGAGAGATTTATTTTAAGGAAGTGGGTCATGTAATTTTAGGGGCTGGAAAGTGTGAAGTCTTTAGGGCTGGCAGGTAGAGTTTCTATACTGCAGTCTTGAGGAGAACTCCTTTTCCTCTGGGAAACCTTAGTCTTTGATTTTAAGGCCTTCAACTGATTAGATGAAGTCTACCTACAGTATGGAAGTAAACTGCTTTACTCAGAGTCTACGAATTTAAACGTTCAGCGTGTCTGAAAAATACCTTCACAGCAACATCTAGACTGGTGTCTGGGCAAACATCTGGACACTGTAGGCTGGCCGAGTTGACACAGAATTCACCACCACAGGGGCGGTCAGGAAGGCGTGTTCTTCCGCTGCTTCTCCTTCGCCAAGGGAGGAAACAACTGAGTTCTCAGGGCCATGCTGTACTGGGTGCGCTGGGAAAAGCCACCTGAGCTTGTTCAAGATGAGCAAACATCCACCTAACGCTGTTAAAGTCTCAGCAGAAGAAGTGAGGGGCTTTGGTGGTTGACAAAGTTGCTGAAGGTTCCAGAACTGTGGCCAAGGCCCTCAGAAGACTAAATTCAAGAAGAGGTCAGAGAGCAGACCTGCTCAGTGGTAGTGTGTGTGCCTTGCATGCATAAGGTCTTGGGTTCAAGGCCCAGTACCTCCATGGGGTAAAAAAAAAAAAAAAAAGACGTGAGAGTAAATTTGAAAACTGTGTCCTTCTTAAGGTTTGGATAAAATAAAGTAAGCAAGGTGACACTAGAATAAACAATGATCAGTAATATCAAAATAAGTATGGGATATAATTAATGACACCTAGGCATTCTCTGAAATCGTTTCTAATCATGTGTAATTCTTTCTTCTTGTGGACAGTTCTAGGAATCACTTACATCTAGCTCTTTTATCAGAGTACTACTTCTTTTAAAAAATTAAAAGCATGTCAATCTTTGACCCACTTAACCACTGTCTGTGAGAATGGCACCAAGTGGTAGCTTAATTAATACCTCGGTAGAAATAAAACAACTTCTGGAATGCCAGCTTTGCAAATCTAAGCCAAAACCTTTCATGTGAGGGCAAAAGTCCAAACTGTTGTTTTAAAATATTCCTTCTAAACATCTAACTCCCAGCTCTCCCTCACTGATTTCTCTTCTTTGAATTTCAGCAAAGAACACCACATGCTCTTAAGAAACATCCTTTTGTTCTGTCTCCCATTACCAATCCTGTGCTTGTCTACTTACAAAGAGCACAGGGAATTGACACCAGCTCTAGTCTCCTGGCTCCTGGTCAGCCGAGTAAGCTTAGTCGTCACGCTTTTCATTGTATAGAAACGAATCTTCCACCAGGGCCTTCACTTCGGCCCTAGCTAAACACACCTGTTTGTCAACCTGTCTGTAGTCCTCCAGGGGTTTAACAGGAGGACAAGGAGGTGGGCTGTTCCTGCTGTGCTCACTCACACGGTCCCAGCGGGGGCCCAGACTGGCAAATCCACAAAGAACAAACTCTTACCCCAGAAAGAGCAAGTAGATGGGAGAAGTTCTGTTCCTCCCACCGAAGTTTCTCCTCTCATCCCGACTTAGGGGGAAAGCTTAAGAAAAACACAGGTTAAGGGATGGGAAACTGCCAGAGATAAGAACAGTGACTCTGTCCTTTATTGACAGGCAAGGGAAACTGCCTTCTTTACACTATGGATCTGAAAGTGACCATATGATATTCTGGGGACCAGTGACGTCCCTAACTCCCTGGGAGTGGGTGGACTAACTAGGAAAGGAATGCATTATCAGTTCTAAAGGGCTGGCTATTAAGTCGTGGCTCTTCCTTTTTTTTTCCTTTTTCTCTTTGGCTTCTACTTACAGAAATTTTAGTGATCATTAGCACCTTCAGCTGGGGCTGAAACACGGAAAAGAATTAAAATTCAAATTATGGTTTCCCATAGCTCTGTCTTCATTTCTAGACATCACCCTTCGGTCGCTTTCCACACTACACTGGAGGGGATGATACCATGCTTTCCCCTAGTTTATGGTCCACACAAGCTGGTATAATGTCTTTGCATCGAAAGGAACTGTTATTCACGTCCTGCCCATTCTTCTATCCCAGAGAGATATTTATCTTCTGCTGGGACAACTGCTGATAGGCCACAAACTTATTCAGAGAAATTTAATCCCCAGCATCTCAGCTGCTATAGGACCGGGCAAATACTTCACTGGCAGCAGCTTCCAAGAGGTTCTGTGTCTCCCTGTTGTTAGTGTTTGAAATTATTTTCATGCACATTATCTGAAAACTGTGAAGGTTTCAGACAACTCAGCTGGAGAAAACTGCAAAATTCTATACAGGGAAATTTGGGGAAAAAGCAATAGAATTCAGGGCCAGGTGTCTGTCTATAGTGTCTGATAAGAAGGAATATTATTCTAGAAATAATGAAAAAGAGAAAACTCTACCCAAAGATGAGTATGGTAAAGTATCAGAGGGGCTGGGTCAAGAAAGAACATTTTTATCATAATAGGGTATCAATGTGAAATGGAATGTAGAAGCTACTCTGTTTTCTCCCTCTACCAATTGTCTACTTCTTATCCTGAATTTAGACTCTTCCAATTCGGGGCCGATCAGTTTCAATTAGGCAAAAGGTCCAGGTTCAGTCATTACAGAGGCAGCAAGTGAAGTTGAGGGGTCAGCCTGCAAGGTCAGTGTAAGAGACTGCTTTATCATCCTGAAATTCCTGGCTGATGGCAAAGCCCTGTCACCCACTGGGATATCTAGGATGACTTCTAAGTATAAACTGGGACTGAGTTCAAAAAATATTAGAGGAGAAAGAAATTCACAAACTTTGAAAGATATTATCTCATTATATTTTCTGGAAGTCTCTCCTACAACCACATCAGAATCTTGTCATCTCCTAGTGTTGGCGTGTGGAGCGAGAACTAAGCTTCATTTTAGACAGGGGGAATATTATATACCAGTCACACAGTGATGCTTGTTTATTCTGTTTGTTCTGGGAGGGTAAAATTTCACTGGGAGAATTAAAGAAATTTTAGTTGGATCCTACAACAGGATCTGAATCTTTGGCATCCTTGGGGAGTACACAGGTCCTTGAGTTACCCATGCTTGAATTTCAGGGAAGCTTCAGAAGACTGTAGGATGACAAAGGTGAGGGTAGGGTGAAACTCTTCTAGCTCACAGCTACTCCACATATTCTGAGCCAACACAGAATGCCCTGGAACTCTCTAAAGGAAAAAGAAACGTTCAGATGACCAAGAGCAAAACTCTCTCACTGGCAAGCTCCTTAATAGCAGACACAAGACTAAACAAAACCTCTTGCCCAAAGGCTTATCTTCTGGGTCCACCCTGAAGGTAAGAGATCCCCTAGCCCTAAAGTCTGTGGACAGACTAGCCCTCCCCAATCTCCTGACAAGGACATGACTGGATGTAGGACCAGAACACTGGAAGGGTTCCTTAATGTCCTTATGATGGTGGCTTCCAGAACATACTGTACTGGAAAGTTCGGCTACTTTGAAAATGGTTATTGGCATTCAGACAATGTTCCCAGGGATAAATCAGGCAGGGCAAAAGAATACCACATTTAGGGTACCTATATTCTAGGAATTCACTGGGAAATTACCCGAGTTCTCATTCTTTGATCTTTGTCTTCGCTAAAGGACCAAAGCACTTGTAAAACCAGTAAGGAAATGCATACACGTTCCAGATCCAGCACTCGGGAAGGTGCACATAAATAACCGTATCACATGCCTTATATATTATATCAGAAGCCGACATTCCTCAGTGGATCAGTGTCTGGTGCTCTGGCTTTTGCCAGAAGCTTAACAAAAGACACGTAGACATTCATCACACTCCTCGCACTGGGAGCAAAGTCACCAGTCATCAAGGCTTGGATTTCAGAGAACATCAGCCTGGAAGGTATGGACAAGTTAGAAGTGGCCCTGTCTGCAGATAAGAACGATGATCAGGATCGGAAGTGGGCAGCCACAGATTCAAGAACACAATATGTTGCTCAGGAAACAACCCCAGGAGTAGAAGGAGCAAGTTACTTTACTATGGGAACCAGAATTTGGAGAATTAAGTAGTCAACCATCAGGAAGGTCTCAAGGTAACTGAACAGCAGGAATGAGTTTCTATCATTGTAGGAAGCTCCTACAAGGAAGTTATTGAAAAATCTTCTATACCCAGCAGAGTTCTGGGGACTCTGAGATGTGTTTATGAAAATATCGGGGGCTACCTAATGAAAAAGATAAATGCTACTTACCAGATCCACAAAAAAATGTTTCCTGCTACGCTCAAGACTTTCTGCGGCTGCTGAGCCCAAAGGAAACTATACTAACCAGGTAATCTGCAAGCGAGATGGCAAAACGAAACACACACAAAAATGCATTCTCCGTCTTACTTAAACCCTAGAACTTAGATCCCTAGAACTATATACTGGTACCACGTGCATCAGTTTACTGGTCTGCACGCTAATTTTGCTTTGGATTCAGTCAATTCCCCCGGAATTTACTTTATATGAAATGCACTCCCCGGGTCCTTCATAAGGGTCCCCAGTGCAGAGACAGCTACTTGAACCAGCACAGGGAAAACTGCTTCGTTGCTATTTACAAACGGAGACACACAGTCAACTCGCTCACCTACTTGCAGGTTACCACCCTGAGGTCATTTATGAACATAACTATTTCATCATAGAGGCTTCTTGTCCAACCATAGAAGCTGAATTAGTTTTTCCTAAGTTAATATTTTTATTCCACTACAGTGATAAAAGCCAAGCCTCTTTGCTTTACAACTATGGTAGGAGACTGTCAGCCTACAGCGAGCCTTCCAGTGAGGGAAGGAAAGATGTGGTGTGAACTATTTCTCTAAACTGAGTTCCTTGAAAGAGCCAGAGAAACCTGTTGCCTTTCTTTTATTTTTTAATTCAAAATTGGCTTTTAATCACAATCAATTGTACAGGACTTTCTATCAACATCACTGACGCTCCTCAATGCCATCTACATAAGGAAGTGAAAAAGGTCAATGGTCAAGTATCTTGGATAATGAATGACAGAATCTGAATTCCCCACGACTTCCCCCAGTATTCCTTCTTCAGACTTTCTTCCTTCTCTTAAAACTCCAGCTGTTTATTCTCTGGACCCAGGAGACCGAGAAAGACTCCAGGTGCTTTATTTATCATCTAATTCTTGTTAATGCTCCTGCTATTAAAGAGAGTTGAAAGTTAACAGCATCAAAAGACAGTGTGTTCTTGGATGTGAGTCTAGAGTCAAGAATACCCTAAGGAAGATACAGAGTACGGACTGGTGGTATCCAGAGTGACTGGCGTGAGGGTGGGAGGCGAAATGGGTAAAGGGAATAAGAAGGTACAAGCCTCCAGTCATCAAATAAATAAGTCACGGGATGTAATAATGCACAGCATGGTGATTACAGTTAATAATACTGCACTGCATATTTAAAAAATGCTGGAAAAGTAGATTTTAAAAGTTCTCACCACAAGAAGAAAAATTCTGTAATTACATATGGTGACAGATGTTAACTAGACTTACTGTG